>NC_091303.1:13464321-13539321 GCF_038502225.1 Cherax quadricarinatus | reverse complement strand
TCATTCAGGACCCTGTACACCGTGTACGTTAGGCCCATATTGGAGTATGCGGCACCAGTTTGGAACCCACACCTAGCCAAGCACGTGAAGAAACTAGAGAAAGTGCAAAGGTTTGCAACAAGACTAGTCCCAGAGCTAAGAGGTATGTCCTACGAGGAGAGGTTAAGGGAAATCAACCTGACGACACTGGAGGACAGGAGAGATAGGGGGGACATGATAACGACATACAAAATACTGAGAGGAATTGACAAGGTGGACAAAGACAGGATGTTCCAGAGATTGGACACAGTAACAAGGGGACACAGTTGGAAGCTGAAGACACAGATGAATCACAGGGATGTTAGGAAGTATTTCTTCAGCCACAGAGTAGTCAGTAAGTGGAATAGTTTGGGAAGCGATGTAGTGGAGGCAGGATCCATACATAGCTTTAAGCAGAGGTATGATAAAGCTCACGGCTCAGGGAGAGTGACCTAGTAGCGATCAGTGAAGAGGCGGGGCCAGGAGCTTGGACTCGACCCCCGCAACCTCAACTAGGTGAGTACAACTAGGTGAGTACACACACACACACACACACAAACTCATACACACACACACACAAACTCATACACACACACACAAACTCATACACACACACACACAAACTCATACACACACACACACACAAACTCAAACACACACACAAACTCATACACACACACACACACACACACACACACACACACACACACACACACACACACAACGCTCTGGAACTGAAAAAAATCAAGAGTTAGGGACTGAACACCTCAAAATCTCCCCTTCAACAGTCTCCAGCATATTAGTCACACCCGCATTCGACTGAAGAAGCCTGCTGAGCAGGAGAAATATTTCTACAGTACAGTTACCCAAATGCAAAGGTGTTTGACAAATGCGATCATGGAGTGATAGCCACAAAATGAGGGCCATGGGCATTACGGGGAAAGTAGGCAGATGGATTTTCGGGTTCCTAACACACACAACACAAAAGTAGTAGTGAACAGGGCAAGATCCAGCATCAGCGAGGTCAAAAGCTCAGTGCCCCAAGGCACTGTCCTGGCACCTCTGCTGTATCATCATTTGCAGATGACATTAAAATAAGCATGAAATCACTACAGCAGAGGACACTGAAAAAATACAGGAAGACATAAGCAGGGATTTCCAGTGGGCAGTGGAGAACATGACGTTCAATGGTGATAAGTTCCAGCGGCTTAGATATGGAAAGAATGAAGAACTCAAAAGGAGCATTATATACAAAACTCAAGAAGGTCACAAACAGAACGTAAGGAACACGTAAAAGACCTGTGAATAATTATGTCAGCTGACCTCTTTTTTAAAGACCATAACAAGATAAAGATCACGACAGCCAGGAAATAACGGGGTGGGTATTGAGAACTTTCAAAACAAGGAAAATAATGCCGATGGTAACACTCTTCAAATCGCTAGTGCTCCCTCACTTAGAATAGTATTGCTCAGTGCTGACGGCCCCGTTCAAAGCAGGAGAAATATCGAAACTGGAACAAATACAGAGATCGTTTACGGCTCACATTGAGCCAGTAAAGCACCTAAACTACTGGGAACGCCTTCAAGTCTTAAACATGTACTCATTGAAGTGGAGGAGAGAGAGATACATGATAATATATACCAGGAAAATACTCGAGGGCCTGGTCCCAAGTCTGCACTCTACCATAACAAAATACTGGAGTGAGAGATATGGGAGGAAGTGTAAAATAAACTCAGTGGCAAGCAGGGGTGAGGTTGGGGCAAGAAAGAAACACTATTAATATCCGGGGTCCCAGACTATTCAACATCCTACCAGAAGATATCAGAAACACAGCTGAAACAAGTGTAGAAGCCTTCAAAAGGAAACTGGACAAGTATCTTCACCAGGTGCCAAATCAACCAGGCTGTGATGGATATGTGGGGCAGCGGGCCTCCAGCAGCAACAGCCTGGTTAACCAGACAAGCACCAGACGAGCCTGGCCCATGGTCGGGCTCAGAGAGTAGAGAAACTCTCGAAACGCTTCAAAGGTAAGGTATATCAAAGGTTGTGTCTTTTTCATCTGCCTGTCGCTATTGTATACCATTAATAAATATACTACTTAAGCAAAATGGGATTAGAATAAACTGATATATATATATATATATATATATATATATATATATATATATATATATATATATATATATATATATATATATATATATATATATATATATATATATATATATATATATATATATATATATATATATATGTCGTGCCGAATATGTAAAACTGGTCAATTAGCAAGAACTCATTTAAAATTAAGTCCTTTCTAAGATTTTCTCTTATACGTTTAAAGATATATATATTTTTATTAATGTTAATGTAAAAAAATTTTAATTTTGCTACAAAAGAATCTTAGAAAACTTACCTAACCTTATTATAACAAGAACAATTTATTTTAGCCTAACTCAACTAAATATATTTTAGATTTGTTTAAAATAATTTAATACTAAGCAAACACAGTGAAATATATTTTTTTCGTTAGGTTCAGAATGATTTTGGCGGAATTATTGCATACACAAATTTTCACTTGTCCTATATGGCAAGATGAGCGTTGCTATTTAAGCCAAGATGGCAAGTTCTGCCTATTCGGCACGACATATATATATATATATATATATATATATATATATATATATATATATATATATATATATATATATATATATATATATATATATATATATATATATATATATATATATATATATATATATATATATATAAGAAATACATCTCTTTGGTTTACATACACTTCTATTCACAATGCATGTACATAAATATAAATATGTATTTTGAATTGTTCGGTATACTATTAGGATTAAAGCCTATCTACTACAAAAATTATTGAGACCGCACGCTGTTATTGCTGTTGAACAGCGGTTTAGTGCCGATGGAGGTAGCGTAAGTAGCAATGATACGGCCGTGGACTAGTTTGGCTTTAATTGGATAGGAGAGAGTACACAACGGGCATGTACCGCAGGTGTGTGTGTGCAGTTTTCCATGTGTCCTGTGTGGTCTTGAGCCCAGCTGTGTGTCGACCACAGGTCTGCAGCCAGACCCCTGTGTAACACCTTGTGTTGTCATCCGGTGTGACCAGCGCCTTTGACAGCTGATATTAGTCAGCCCTGAGTGTATGAGCCCCTTCTACAGAAAGCTCTTATGCTCGTCGCTCATGTTCTGCAGAATCTTAGCAGGTACGATTCTGCAGAACATCTATGAGCGACGAGCATAAGAGCTTTCTGTACAAGGGGCTCATACACTCAGGGCTGACTAATATCAGCTGTCAAAGGCGCTGGTCACACCGGGTGATAATAATCATTCAACCTAACAAATCATGCAACAAGCCGACCGTAAGGACAAAGATTTTCGCTGCAAATGATCACTGCAGCGTTGAGAATAGTCACTCTTTTTTTCTGAATATTTACATGAGTGTTTTGAAAAAGAAAATTACCTGAAGTGGGGTCGGATGATCTGTCAGACGTCTTCGTGTCGTCATCTCTTTCGCTATCTTCGCTGCATAAGCCGCTGTCAGCTCGAGAGGTGGTATCCAGCCTGTGGAGAAGATGCAGGTCAGTAAAGTTACTCTGGATAAAACAATCCATACCACGGGCGGGCATGAACCCGCAGTTAGAATGTCGTAAAAATCCAGACCGACGCCCGTGGCATGGTTTGTTTGCAATCGTGTCATTACGATTTCGTGAGTTACTCTAGATAGGTTGGACAGGTAAACGAGCAGGTGTGAGCTGGACTTGACTAGCATGGACCTATTAGGCCTACTAGAGTATTCCTTCCTTCTCATGCTCTTAATGCAAAACAATGCTAAGTATTTTCTGGAAAGAATGACATTACCATGGTCGAGAAATAAAACTCAGTAAAAATGAAATAAAATCTAGTCTTTTCGGTCTATACTTGCTCAGTCAAATTATGTTCCAAATAGGGAAATCAGATCAAACAAAAATGATCCTAAATGGATGAACAATAGATTAAAATATCTGATTGGCCAAAAGAGAGGCATATATAGGCAAATCAAAAGAGGAGAGGGGCAATTAAGAAATCGATATATTCAGTTAAAGAGAGAAATAAAAAAGGGAATTAGAAAAGCAAAAAGAGATTATGAGGTTAAAGTTGCAAGAGAATCGAAAACTAACCCAAAAGGATTCTTTCAGGTATACAGAAGTAAGATCAGGGACAAGATAGGCCCACTCAAAAGTTCCTCGGGTCAGCTCACTGACAGTGATAAGGAAATGTGTAGAATTTTTAACACATACTTCCTCTCAGTTTTTACACAGGAGGATACCAGCGATATTCCAGAAATGATAAATTATGTAGAACAGGACGATAATAAACTGTGCACGATTAGGGTCACAAGTGACATGGTCCTTAGGCAAACAGATAAATTAAAACCTAACAAATCCCCAGGCCCTGATGAACTGTATGCAAGGGCTCTAAAGGAATGTAAAGAGGAGCTTAGCAAACCTTTGTTGTTAGGTAAGACACATATGCAACAGTTAGGTATCTTTATTTCGAAACGTTTCGCCTACACAGTAGGCTTCTTCAGTCGAGTACAGAAAAGTTGATAGAAGCGGAAGATACTTGAAGACGATGTAATCAGTCCATCACCCTTAAAGTTTTGAGGTGGTCAGTCCCTCAGTCTGGAGAAGAGCATTGTTCCATGGAATGAAACAATATGGAGATGAAGTGACAGGATGGAGCCTTATATAGCGCCAAGAGGTGAGACGTAGGTCACTAGAAGAGGTAAGAACTCAGATGCTGGGAGGTCAGGTCCCTCTCAAATCCAGCCGTTCTCACTAGTAGAGGTTGTCGAAGTTGATTGTAGGTCTGTACCAAGATACCCTTGTGTTGCAGTGTCTGACAGATTGAACATTAAAATGGTATAAAATACCGACAGGTTGTTAGGTAAGACACATATGCAACAGTTAGGTATCTTTATTTCGAAACGTTTCGCCTACAAGAAGCCTACTGTGTAGGCGAAACGTTTCGAAATAAAGATACCTAACTGTTGCATATGTGTCTTACCTAACAACCTGTCGGTATTTTATACCATTTTAATGTTCAATTTAGCAAACCTTTGGCTAATATTTTCAACATATCACTACAAACTGACATGGTGCAAGATAAGTGGAAAATGGCAAATGTGATACCTATTTTCAAAGCAGGTGACAGGTCCTTAGCTTCGAACTATAGACCAATAAGCCTAACCTCCATAGTGGGAAAATTTATGGAATCAATAATTGCCGAGGCAGTTCGTAGCCACCTTGAAAAGCATAAATTAATCAACGAATCTCAGCATGGTTTTACAAAGGGGCTTTCCTGCCTTACGAATTTATTAACTTTTTTCACTAAGGTATTTGAGGTGGTAGATTGTAAAAAAAGTTGGTAGAATTACCGACAATATGTAAAGTAAAAGGACACAAGTGCAACTAATGTGACATTTTATTGTGGCAACGTTTCGCTCTCCAGGAGCTTTATCAAGTCATTACAAACAATACATGGACACAGAGGGTATATAAAGGCTCAGAGTGAGGTGCAATACTAGTGAGGTACAATCTCGATGCTCACTAGTGGTAGTAGTAGTAGTGACAAAAGTAATACAATATGGTAGAGCAATTAATTCGTACATGAGTAAAAGGATATAAAAGCTATTACTTGGGTAACATAAAAATAGGTTGGACAAATGTAGACTGGAAAGAGGCAGGTTGTTTCAGTGTTCACTCTCTGTAATGTGCTTTGTGTAGTATAACAGGAGAGACTATGTGATGGCAGGGTTTACTGTTTTCAGGAGGATTCTTGCTAAGACTTCGGAGATGGTGAAGCTGCCGTTGTTTTGTTTAATTGTATTCGAAACAGCGATCAGTGCTGATTCGAGGCACTTGCGTCTACGGAAGTTAGTTTCTTTGATCACTAATTGGGCGTCTCTGAATTTCATGAGATGATTGGTGGAATTTCGGTGTTGTACACAGGCGTTGTTCAAGTTATCGTTCCTACATGCGTAAATGTGTTCATTGAGGCGGGTGTCGAGGTTTCTTGCTGTTTCACCTACGTAAATCTTGTTAGGTAAGACACATATGCAACAGTTAGGTATCTTTATTATGAAACGTTTCGCCTACACAGTAGGCTTCTTCAGTCGAGTACAGAAAAGTTGATAGAAGCAGAAGATACTTGAAGACGATGTAATCAGTCCATCACCCTTAAAGTTTTGAGGTGGTCAGTCCCTCAGTCTGGAGAAGAGCATTGTTCCATAGTATGAAACAATGAAGTGACAGGATGGAGCTTATATAGCGCCAAGAGGTGAGACGTAGGCCACTAGGAGAGGTAAGAACTCAGATGTTGAGAGGTCAGGTCCCTCTCAAATCCAGCCGCTCTCACTAGTGGAAGTTGTCGAAGTTGATTGCAGGTCTGTACCAAGATACCCTTGTGTTGCAGTGTCTGACAGATTGAACATTAAAATGGTATAAAATACCGACAGGTTGTTAGGTAAGACACATATGCAACGTTTCATAATAAAAATACCTAACTGTTGCATATGTGTCTTACCTAACAACCTGTCGGTATTTTATACCATTTTAATGTTCAATCTGTCAGACACTGCAACACAAGGGTATCTTGGTACAGACCTGCAATCAACTTCGACAACTTCCACTAGTGAGAGCGGCTGGATTTGAGAGGGACCCGACCTCTCAACATCTGAGTTCTTACCTCTCCTAGTGGCCTACGTCTCACCTCTTGGCGCTATATAAGCTCCATCCTGTCACTTCATCTCCATATTGTTTCATAGTATGGAACAATGCTCTTCTCCAGACTGAGGGACTGACCACCTCAAAACTTTAAGGGTGATGGACTGATTACATCGTCTTCAAGTATCTTCTGCTTCTATCAACTTTTCTGTACTCGACTAAAGAAGCCTACTCTGTAGGCGAAACGTTTCATAATAAAGATACCTAACTGTTGCATATGTGTCTTACCTAACAACCTGTCGGTATTTTATACCATTTTAATACGTAAATCTTGTCAGAGCCTCCACAGGGTATAGTGTAAACTCCTGCATTGACTGGTTCGTGGTGCTTGGATTTTGTCCTGGTTAGATCCTTTATTGAAGTGCTAGAAGCGATGGCGACTCTGGTGTTAGCTTGTGAAAGCACTTTTGAGACGTTCAGTGCAACCTGGCTGTTGGGAAGAATTATAACTTTGTTGGGAGTAGTGTTGATGCGTGGAGAATTAATGATCTGAAGAGCTCTTTTCTTGCAGTCTTTGATGAAAAAAGAAGGAAAATGTAACTCAGTAAAGGTTTGGTGAATGTATGTACATTCCTCGTCAAGAAACTCAGGACTACAAATTCGGTATGCTCTTAGGAAAAACCCGATGATGATGACTCTTTTGGTCTTGGTATCTTGACTGGAATAGAAGTGTGTGAGATCATTTTTATTGGTGGGTTTCCGATAAACTTGAAATCTTAGGATGTTGTCTACTTTGTGAATGAGGACGTCGAGGAAAGGTAGCTTGTCATTGGACTCTTCTTCTAGTGTAAACTGGATCGCCGGTTCAAATGCGTTGAGCCTTGCCTGAAGATTCCATACATCAAAACGTTTGGGAGTTATTACGAGGGCGTCGTCCACGTTACGTAACCAAGTGACGCTTGAAGGGATGATGTTGGCGAAATGTTCGGACTCTAGGTGTTCCATGTATAAGTTGGCTAGGACGGCACTGATGGGGGACCCCATTCTCATGCCGTAGGTTTGTTTGTAGAGCTTGTTATTGAAAGAAAAACAGTTGAAATTAACACTAGTATTGCACCTCACTCTGAGCCTTTATATACCCTCTGTGTCCATGTATTGTTTGTAATGGCTTGATAAAGCTCCTGGAGAGCGAAACGTTGCCACAATAAAATGTCACATTAGTTGCACTTGCGTCCTTTTACTTTACAGGAGGTAGATCATGGTAATGAATATGATATTGCGTATATGGACTTCAGTAAGGCTTTTGACAGGGTCCCACATCAGAGACTATTGAGGAAAATTAATGCACATGGAATAGGAGAAATTTTTTCCTGGATAGAGGCATGGTTGACAAATAGGCAGCAGAGAGTTTGCATAAATGGGGAGAAATCAGAGTGGGGAAGCGTCACGAGCGGTGTTCCACAGGGGTCAGTGTTGGGCCCCCTGCTGTTCACAATCTACACAAACGACATAGATGAGGGCATAAAGAGCGACATCGGCAAGTTTGCCGATGACACCAAAATAGGCCGTCGAATTCATTCTGACGAGGACATTAGAGCACTCCTGGAAGATTTGAATAGACTGATGCAGTGGTCGGAGAAGTGACAGATGCAGTTTAATGTAGACAAATGCAAAGTTCTAAATGTTGGACAGGACAATAACCATGCCACATATAAACTAAATAATGTAGATCTTAATATTACGGATTGTGAAAAAGATTGAGGAGTTATGGTTAGCAGCAATCTGAAACCAAGACAATAGTGCATAAGTGTTCTCAATAAAGCTAATAGAATCCTTGGCTTCATATCAAGAAGCATAAATAATAGGAGTCCTCAGGTTGTTCTTCAACTCTATACATCCTTGGTTAGGCTTCATTTAGATTATGCTGCGCAGTTTTGGTCACCGTATTACAGAATGGATATAAATGCTCTGGAAAATGTACAAAGGAGGATGACAAAGTTGATCCCATGTATCAGAAACCTTCCCTATGAGGATAGACTAAGGGCCCTGAATCTGCACTCTCTAGAAAGACGTAGAATTAGGGGGGATATGATTGAGGTGTATAAATGGAAGACAGGAATAAATAAAGGGGATGTAAATAGTGTGCTGAAAATATCTAGCCTAGACAGGATTCGCAGCAATGGTTTTAAGTTGGAAAAAATCAGATTCAGGAAGGATATAGGAAAGTACTGGTTTGGTAATAGAGTTGTGGATGAGTGGAACAAACTCCCAAGTACAGTTATAGAGGCCAGAACGTTGTGTATCTTTAAAAATAGGTTGGATAAATACATGAGTGGATGTGGGTGGGTGTGAGTTGGACCTGATAGCTTGTGCTACCAGGTCGGTTGCCGTGTTCCTCCCTTAAGTCAATGTGACCTGACCTGACTAGGTTGGGTGCATTGGCTTAAGCCGGTAGGAGACTTGGACCTGCCTCGCATGGGCCAGTAGGCCTTCTGCAGTGTTCCTTCGTTCTTATGTTCTTAAGTCACTAGTGAGAAAGGGAGAGAGAGAGAGAAAGAGAGAGTCAACAGTCAGGTCAAGGCATTGGGAGGTCAGAAGACAGGTAATGTCAGGTCACAGCGTTTGTAGATGACAGGTAGGTTCGCCAGGACTGGTCTTCGCCGGGCTTCTCCATGCCGTGCTGGTAGATTGAGAAGTCAACTAAGGTCAGGTCAAGTTACGTGTCTAGGGAGAGGCTGAGGAGCGGACGATGATGACTGTGTTGATGTTGAAAGAATGATCTCCGTTGATGGCAGACAGCTAGTAATTGAGGTGAGTCACTAGTCTCAACCTGGGTCAGTAGCTACTGTTGTGAAAGAAATTCTACTCAACAGATCAAGTTCTGCGTCAACTGCCTTTAAAATATAATGTTCTAATTTTCCTTTCTGAATATTGGGGCAACATTTCCTAATTTCTAATCTTTTGTCACCCTGCCAAAAAACTAATAAATGATGAAAATAATTATCATTATATGTATTATTATTATTAGTAGTAGTAGCGGCAGTAGATGATCCTTCATCATTTCTGATCCAGCTACACTAAGGTCACTAGCTGGGCCACTTTGGGGTCATCGTCCAGGCCACACTGGGGTCACTAGCAGGGCCACACAGGGGTCGTCAGCCGGGCCACACCTGCCGTCCCTTCCTCACTCCTGTGAGCCTCACAATGCAAGCTTAATTGTTTACCTTGTGTGGCACTGGAGATCTTAACAAAGTAGCTGATACACCTCTCCTGGGGCGGTGAAAGTCAGGAGACTGCATTTACCCACCATCTGCATGTCCACTCACGCAAATATTCCGCTGCTTGATTAATTTCCAGAATGATGTGTCCTGTTTTTGTCCTAAGAGTGTAACCCTCATTTAAAAAAATGTTTTTCAACGGTAAAAAAAATGTGTATTAAGATTAGGAATGCATGATACCATAAGAATACCACGTCAATATAGTGTAGGAATGCGCTGGGATGGAGGCCAACCCGGACCTTAGCAAGGGTTTACAGTTCACCTGAGATAGCGTCTAGGAACGTGTGACACTAACTCTGCGATTCTTCGGCAAACCTTTGCTGTGTGTGTGTGTGTGTGTGTGTGTGTGTGTGTGTGTGTGTGTGTGTGTGTGTGTGTGTGTGTGTGTGTGTGTGTGTGTGTGTGTGTGTGTGTGTGTGTGTGTGTGTGTGTGTGTGAGAGAGTAGCTGTGGGTAAAGGGACACATTTGCAACTAATGTGATATTTCATTGTGATAAATTAGATACATGCGCAACACTTGGGTATTTTTATTGATACCCAAGTGTTGTACATTTATCAACTTGTCGGTTCTCTGTCTGAACCATTTATCTAGACTTCATTGTGGCACTGTTTCGCTCTCCTGGAGAGCGAAACGTTGCGACAATAAAATCTCACATATGCACATATGCCCTCTTAACGCTTCAGCAACAAAGATAGTGAAGCGTTGCAAATATATCTTATTCATCAACTTGTTGGTATTGTGTGTGTCACCTGCAGTTTCATTCCTAACTCACCTCAAGATTGACTGTTATTTCCTCTGTGAACTTTATCTTCGTTAATATCAGCATGAACGAAATTCAGTATAATAATATTCGATATGCTGCACATTTTTTTTTTTTTTTGTAGTTCGTTGCCCTTTGCTCGGTCTCGTTCTCTCATATTTAATTAAAAGAAAAGTTTTACTTTTGAGAGCCAAGATACTGTTTTGTCTTTTAGTGTTTGTGTTGCAAGAATGACGTTGAGAGTTGCTACAAGTGTTTCGCAAACTAAGACCTGTTGTCGGCTAACGAACAGGCATCTCTTGTCTACTAGGTAAACAGGAGGCAAACAGGTAGGAGACTTGCCTATACGTTCCGGCCAGGCTAAGAACATTAGAATAGCTGAGCTCCGCATGTTACAGACAAGGTGAATCTACCTGGACGTTGTTCCGAGGGTCAACGCCCCCGCGGCCAAGTGCTCGACCAGGCCTCCCGGTGAACCACAGCCCGGCTGATCAGACACTGACTGACTTTAGATGTCTGTTCAGTTCCCTCTTGAAAGCAGCCAGGGGTCTATTGGTAATTTCCCTTGTCTATGACGGGAAGCTTTTAAATAGTCATGGGACCCGGACACTTATTTTTTCTCTTAATGTACTCACGACTCCCCTGATTTTCCACTGGAGGTATGTTACACAGTCTGCCTACTCTGTTGCTTTCATTGGCAGTGATTTCCAGATTTGGGACCAGTCCCTCTAGGATTTTACAGATGTAGATTAGGATATATCTTTCTCGCTTGCGTTCCAGGGAGTACAGGTCAAGTAACTTCAAACGTTCCCAGTAATTAAGGTAATTTGGTGAAATTAATATGTGCAGGAAAGGTTCTCTGTACATTCTCTAGTTCTGCTATTTCACCTGCCTTGAATGAAGTTGATAGTATTTAGCAGTATTCCAGTCTATAGAGAGAACAAGTGGCAGTAAGTATCATCATTGGCATGGTATCCCTTGTTTTGAAAGTCCTCCTTCTCCATCGTATCATTTTCCTAGCAGACGTGATGACACTGTTGTGATCCTTGAAGGCGCGATCCTCTGACATTAACACTCCAGTGTCCTTCACATTAGTTTTTCGCTCTATTCTGTGGTTAGAGTTTGAAGTATACTCCGTTCTAGTTATTATTTCCTTAGATTTTTCGTAACGGAATAATTGAAATTTGTCCTCGTTGAACGTCATATTTTCCGTTGCCCATTGGAAAACTTGGTTTATATTCGCTTAGAGATTTACCGTGTGCTCAATGGATGACACTCTCATACAGATTCTAGTATCGTCTGCAAAAGACATGGAGCTGTGGTTTACATCTCATCTCTGTCTGTGTCTGATATGACGAAGTGGAAAAGGATGGAGTGAGTACTGCTGAGATGAAGTAGCTACAAATTGAGCCACGAACTTAAGGGGTAAACATAAACAAATAACCCACACACAGGAAAATGAAACGTATGGCGACGTTTCGGTCCGGCTTGGGCCGGGAGGCGAGGTACAGCCCACACACATTCAGCCAAGCACAAGCGCTCACACACACACACACACACACACACACACACACACACACACACACACACACACACACACACACACACACACACACACACACACACACACACTGCTCGTAAAAAAACAATGGAAATTCGAGAAAATGGGAGGCATAGACGAGATTGGAGAAGGGACTACGTAGTAGGTACACTTCAGTCTGGGGAGCACAAGGTAGTCATTGCAGTGATGTATAATCCGCCACAGAACTGCAGGAGGCCAAGAGAGGAATATGAAGAGAGCAACAGAGCAATGGTGGACACACTTCCTGAGGTGGCAAGAAGAGCTCACTCGAGCAGAGCCAAGTTGCTGGTTATGGGCGATTAAACCACAGGGAGATTGACTGGGAAAACCTGGAGCCACACGGGGGTCCCGAAACATGGAGAGCCAAGATAATGAATGTGGTACTGGAAAACCTCATGCACCAACATGTTAAGGGCACTACCAGAGTGAGAGGGGAGGATGAACCAGCAAGACTGGACCTTGTGTTCACCCTGGGCAGTTCAGACATTGAGGACATCACATATGAGAGTCCCCTAGGAGCTAGTGACCACGTGGTTCTGTGCTTTGAAAACACAGTAGAGTTACAAGTGGAGAGGGTAACATGAGTTGAGTGGGAAAAGCCAGACTATAAAAGAGGGGACTACATAGGTTTGAGGAACTTCCTGCAGGAGGTTCAGTGGGACAGAGAACTGGTAGGAAAGTCAGTAAACAAAATGATCGAATACGTAACAACAAAATGCAAGGAGGCAGAGGAAAGGTTTATTCCCAAGGGCAACAGAAACAATGGGAAGAACAGAATGAGCCCCTGGTTTACCCGACGGTGTAAGGAGGCAAAAACTAAGTGCAGTAGAGAGTGGAAAAAATACAGAAGGCATAAAACACATGAAAATAGGGAGATTAGTCGCAGAGCCATGAACTAGTATGCACAGGCAAGGAGGGAGGCCCAGCGACAGTATGAAAATAACATAGCATCGAAAGTCAAGACTGACCAGAAACTGTTGTATAGCCACATCAGGAGGAAGACAACAGTCAAAGACCAGGTGATCAGACTGAGGACAGAAGGTGGGAAACTTACAAGAAACGATCAGGAGGTATGTGAGGAGCTAAACAGGAGATTTAAGGAAGTTTTTACAGTAGAGACAGGAAGGGCTCTGTGAAGACAGCGCAGAGGGGAACATCAACAGGGAATATACCGGATCAGGCAGGACTGCAAAGAGACCTGGACAGATTGGACATGTGGTTCAGAAACTGGCTTCTTAAATTCAACCCTGCCAAATGCAAAATGATGTGAAGTTGATGAGAAGAATTAAATCGGATGAGGATCAGGCAGGACTGCAAAGAGACCTGGACAGATTGGACATGTGGTTCATGCAAAGTCATGAAGATTGGGGAGTGGCAAAGAAGACCCCAGACAGAGTATGGGCTAGGTGGACAAAGACTACAGATCTCACTCACGGAAAAAGATCTTGGGGTGACCATAACACCGAGCACGTCTCCGGAGACACACATCAACCAAATAACTGCTGCAGCATATGGGCACCTGGCAAACCTGAGAATAGCGTTCCAATACCTTAATAAGGAATCGTTCAAGACACTGTACACTGTGTACGTTAGGCCCATACTGGAGTATGCAGCACCATTTTGGAACCCACACCTGGTCAAGCACGTCAAGTAGTTAGAGAAAGTACAAAGGTTTGCAACAAGGCTAGTTCCAGAGCTCAGAGGAATGTCGTACGATGAAAGGTTGAGGGAAATTGGACTGACGACACTGGAGGACAGAAGGGTCAGGGGAGACATGATAACGACATACAAGATACTGCGGGGAATAGATAAGGTGGACAGAGACAGGATGTTCCACAGAGGGGACACGGAAACAAGGGGTCACAATTGGAAGCTGAAGACTCAGACGAGTCACAGGGATGTTAGGAAGTATTTCTTCAGTCATAGAGTCGTCAGGAAGTGGAACAGCCTAGTAAGTGACGTAGTGGAGGCAGGAACCATATATATCTTTAAATAAGATGAGGTATGACAAAGCTCAGGAAGCAGAGAGAGAGAGGACTTAGTAGCGATTAGTGAAGAGGCGGGGCCAGGAGCTGAGTCTCGACCCCTGCAACCACAATTGAGTAGAATTAGGAGAGTACACACACACACACACACACACACACACACACACACACACACACACACACACACACACACACACACACACACACACACACACACACTCCAATAAGCGTTCTTTACCTCGGTTTTTGCTGTGTTGTGACACGTGTGAGCACTTTCAAAGGCTTTTCGCTGTCGCAACGCAGTCAAACTTTTCTGGGGGTTGAATGCGTGGTCAACCAGACTGTTGCTGCTAGCAGCCCGCATTACAGTCTTACCATCACAGCTCGGCTCCTCTGCCACTAGGAATCAGATAGCGTACTGCAAACAATACTGAAGGAATGACACGCTGCACAACGAGCTTTTATTGAGGCGAATAAAATTTGCTTCTACAGCTTGACACTTGTAGTAGTCCAGGATCTTCATCATCTGACACTTGTAGTGATAAATGAGACACTTGAGCAACACATTGTTATCTTTATTCTGGAAACGTTTCGCTAGAAAGTAGCTTCAACAGTCCCATACAGAGAAAAACAGTAAAAGACGAGGACTTTGAGGTAATCAATCCCCCAGCCTGGAGATGATGTGTTCAGTCCATCTGTCTTGCTAGCGGTCCAGTTTCTTCATGAGCTGACACTTGGGACAAGTGTCCAGATCAACTAGGCTGTGATGGATATGTGGGGCAGCAGGCCTCCAACAGCAACAGCCTGATTGACCAGGCTAGCACCAGACGAGCCTCCGAGAGTAGTAAGACACTCAAAACTCATCAAAGGAATAAAGGTATATCACTGCTTTCAAGATCCGGTACTTATAGTACCGGATCCTGGCACTTGGCGGATCACGGGTACTTATAGTACCTGTGATCCCGCACTTGTAGCACTCAGTGCTCCATTTTCTTACTAAAAAGTTCTGCTGGTCTGGATGAGAGCAAAAACTCAGTCATTGCAAGAGAACAATACTTGGCACTTTACGTTCTTTTTTTTCTTTTCAATGCGTTAACATTTCAGACATAAAGATCGTCGCTGCAACGTAATTCTCTCGCCTTATTCATCACAAATAAATAAGACACATGTGCGACACTTGGGTGTCTTTGCTGTACAGACATTTCGCTAACCAGTGACTTCCAGACTATGGAACAAAAATCTCCAGGCTGAGGGACTGACATCGTCTTCATATCCCTACCAGAAGAAGAACGAAGACGACCAGAGCTGTCGTAAGATGGGAAGGAAGAAGGATGGGGAAGGATGGAAATACTGGAAAAGGAAGGGAGGGAGGAGGAGAAGAGGGGAAGAAAGGCAAGTGGCCCAACCACTTTGGTGCATGTGGTACAGGTGTACTGCAGGTTTGGATGGGGAGGGATGAAGGACGTCGGTACTTGGCTCCCAAGGAGGGGATGGTGAAGGCGGCGGCAGAAGAGTCAGGGAAGTTCCAGAAGGCAGCCATTAGGACGATCTGTACAGTGAATGGCTGGCGGGAGGCTATACCTTTGTTATACCTTTGAAGAATTTCGAGAGAATATCTACTCTCTGAGCCCGGCCATGGGCCAGGCTCGTCTAGTGAACACCTAGTCAACCAGGTTGTTGCTGCTGGAGGCCCTCTGCCCTACATATCCATCATAGCCTGGTTGATCTGGCGCCTGGTGAAGATACTTGTCTAGTTTCCTCTTGAAGGCTTCAACACTTGTTCCAGCAGTGTTTCTGATATCTTCTGGTAAGATGTTGAAAAGTCTGGGACCCCGGATGTTGATACAGTGTTCCCTTATTGTCCCCACCGCACCCCTGCTCCTCACTGGGTTTATTTTACACTTCCTCCCATATCTCTCACTCCAGTATGTCGTTAAGGCAGTGTGCAGATTTGGGACCAAGCCCTCGAGTACCTTCCAGGTATAAATTATCATGTACCTCTCTCTCCTCTGCTCCAGTGAGTACATGTTCAAGACTTGCAGGCGTTCCCAGTAGTTTAAGTGTTTTACTGGCTTTACTGGCTTGTTAAATTGCTGTCCCAGATTGGAGAGAGTTGAACTTCGATCTTGACAGACGGTGTAGTTTAAACAAGAAGTTGGGGTTTGTCTCAGGATCCTTAAGGATCCTTAAGGATCATCAACGGTGGTAGAGTATGTGGAAGTACATGTGAACTTTGAACTTAGTGGTCCCGTCCTCGAGAGAGCTGACGAGTTCCCGGGCAATCAGTTCGTTAGGATAATGTCGAGTGGTGTAGAAAGTGATTCCAGCCATACAGTGGCATCAGAGATAGAGGCAGGCGGAGTCGCTGACTGGACAGTGGCAGTGGTGGTGGTGGAGGTAGAAGGCGAGACCGCTGAGTGGACGACGTTAGTGGAGGCAACATCCCTACTGCTCTTGCCAACTGTTCTGTACTCGACTGAAGAAGCCTATTGTGTAGGCGAAACGTTTCGGAATAAAGATGCCTAACTATTGCATATGAAACTGTTGATGACGAGGAAAGACGTGAAAAATTAATCTGAGATGATCAGTCCCTCGGCCGTGAAAGGGGGTGTTCACTCGATCAGCCGTCATAAATTTTATGGTATTGGTGCCGCATCCAACGAATGTCGAGGACACGAAAGCTTGGATATTAAGTTGGTTGTAAAATGCGGTATATGATCAATCCAACACATGTGGCCCCCCAAACATGTGTCTGCACAGGTGTGGTTCCCAACATGTGTCTGAACACCTGTAGTCTGAGTAAACGTGCACTTGTCTTCTCGCCAGGACTCAGCATATATACACTATACACTTACTAAACATCGGCCAGACACCCGATATACGAAAAATAAAGGTCAAATAAAACAAGTCACAACTAATCAACAAAATGGAAATAAAACTTAATGTTCTAGTCACTCCCGAATATAAGCATCGTCTGAGAAGAAATGGTATGATGAAATTAAGACACATGTGCAACATCAGGATAGTTTATTGTAGACGTTTCGCCATCCAGTGGTTTTATCAATGCAAATTCAAGGACATAATTTGAAGATAGCAGAACTATATGCAAAAGATGAGGTAATTAGTCCCTCAGCCTTGAAGTTTGTGTGAAGAACACCGTAGTCGTGGAGATTCTGGAGCACAAGCAAGAAGGTTGGCACTTATATACTAACGCCAGGTGGAATGGGACGTGTAACAGACGAGGGCATAGTCACTGGTAGACTGGATTCCCCAGTGGAAGTAGGTCCTACCCAAAGAGATCGGTTAGTAGTAGTAGTAGTAGTAGTCGTAGCCGTGAAGTTGGTTATGTACATGTCCTCAGAATCAAGATTCCATGATGTTGCAGTGTCTGACAAGTTGTACAAGAATGGTATACTATACCGACAAGATTAAATTAAGACACATGTGCAACATCGACTGCTACACGTTCCATTCCACCTGGCGTTAGTATATCAGCCTTCTTGCCTGTGCTCCAGAATCTCCACGACTACGGTGTTCTTCACTCCACCTCCAAGGCTGAGGGACTGATTACCTCATCTTTTGTATATAGTTCTACTGTCTTCAAATTATGTCCTAGAATGTGTATTGATAAAGCCACTGGATGGCGAAACGTCTACAATAAAGATACCCAGATGTTGCACATGTGTTTTAATTTCATCTTGTCGGTATTGTATACCATTCTTGTACAAGAAATGGTATGTATATAAATTGTTCAAAGAACCGACAAGTTGATAAATTAAACTCATGTGCACCATACACGCGTTTATTTTATCATAAAATTGTATGGCGAAACGTTTCCTGCACTTGTCTATTCTATAAACGTCTACCTTTTCCCAGACTCTGAATATATGCTACGATACCCCAACAGTTGTTCAGGAATTAGTGCCTTCAGGGGAACCTGCGCTCTCACAACGCAGCAATTATGCGCATCTCAGGCACATCACAAGTGCCTACCATTTTTGTTGCGAATACTAACCATGTACGTAGATATTACACACACATACACACACACACGCACACACACACACACACACACACACACACACACACACACACACACACACACACACACACACACACACACACACACACACACACACACACACACACACACACACACGATCTTAGGGTGAGTATAACACCAGGCACATCTCCTGAAGCGCACATCAACCAAATAACTGCTGCAGCATATGGGCGCCTAGCAAACCTCAGAATAGCATTCCGACATCTTAATAAGGAATCGTTCAGGACCCTGTACACCGTGTACGTTAGGCCCATATTGGAGTATGCGGCACCAGTTTGGAACCCACACCTAGCCAAGCACGTAAAGAAACTAGAGAAAGTGCAAAGGTTTGCAACAAGACTAGTCCTAGAGCTAAGAGCTATGTCCTACGAGGAGATGTTAAGGGAAATCAACCTGACAACACTGGAGGACAGGAGAGATAGGGGGGACATGATAACGACATACAAAATACTGAGAGGAATTGACAAGGTGGACAAAGACAGGATGTTCCAGAGATGGGACACAGCAACAAGGGGACACAGTTGGAAGTTGAAGACACAGATGAATCACAGGGATGTTAGAAAGTATTTCTTCAGCCACAGAGTAGTCAGGAAGTGGAATAGTTTGGGAAGTGATGTAGTGGAGGCAGGATCCATACATATCTTTAAGCAGAGGTATGATAAAGCTCACGATTCAAGGAGAGTGACCTAGTAGCGACCAGTGAAGAGGCGGGGCCAGGAGCTAGGACTCGACCCCTGCAACCTCAACTAGGTGAGTACTAGGTGAGTACACACACACACACACCCACACCTCCCCCACACCCACCCCCACACACACACGCACACACACACACACACACACACACAGGCCTCACTATGACACCGGCAAACACGCAATCATACACTCAACTATCACAATGTACTCGACACACGCCCACTGAATACTAATTTTTGCACTCACTGCTGATCAACCACTCAATAAACACCCATCTTACTTGCAGCCTCCTTCCTACCACCCACTCAACAAACACCCTTCTTGCTTGCAGCATCCCCCCACCAACCAATTAACAAGCAAACACAAGAAACTTAACCATTCAAAGAAGTCACAACAAACAGGCAGCAAGCAAGAAACAAGTCCCCCAGCAAGCATGTAACAACCCCTGTAGCAAACAGCCAGTAAGCCCCGACAACCAAGCAGGAAGGTCCATACCACGTCCCTGTGTGAGAATGACTTTGATTATCAAGACTGTAGCAAACTTGTCGTTTTTACATACTTTTCGGTATTAATCACCAAGTTCGATGCACGAGCACGCTCTAAAAATTCCAAAACAAGCAGGCAACATGCCCCATTTCAAGCCCTTAACTAGCAGGCAGCAAGTACCCATGTAGCAGGCAACAAGCCCCATAACAAGACACAAGAGTTCATGGAGCTGAACTTTTCTCCAGGCAGAGGGACTGACCACCTCAAATACTTTTTCTCCAAGGTTGAGGGACTGATTACATCATCTTTATTTCATTACTATTGCTCCCTTTGTATTTGACTGAAGAAGTTTACTGTGTAGGCGAAACGTTTCATCAAGCAAGCAACAAGCCTTTGTGCAAGAAAGGTATAAAATACCGACAATATGAAAGTTAAGACACATGTGCAACATCTGGATATCTTTATTGTAGACGTTTCGCCATCCAGTGGCTTTATCAATACAGATTCTAGGACATAATAGGAAGACAGTAGAACTATATACAAAAGATGAGGTAATCAGTCCCTCGGCCTTGGAGTTAGTGTTCACAGAATCTGTATTGATAAAGCCACTGGATGGCGAAACGTCTACAATAAAGATATCCAGATGTTGCACATGTGTCTTAACAAGCCTTTATAAAGCAAGAATTAAGCCTGTGGCTAATTAAAGAGAAATTCGCCAGTTTTAACGCCTTTGAAGGGTGAAGAGTAAGACATATGTACAAGCTTCTACAGATAAATGCAAAGGCAGCATGCTTGACAGCGAAGAAAAGATGATGTATTTAGTCCATTGAATTTAGAGAAATAGTCTTTGAGGTGGTCAGTCCCTCAGCTTGGAGAAGAGTTCAGCTCCACAGACTATGGAACTGAACACTTCTCCAGGCTGAAGGACTGACCACCTTTACTTCGTTGCTACGCCTGCTGCCTATATCTGACTGAATAAGCCTACTGTATGGGTGAAACGTTTCAATCAATAATAAAAACAGCCAACTGTTGCACAACATACCCTTGAAGGGTATTTGGAGTTTGAATACAAGTCTGGGTAAGGCTTATAGTTAGCACGGAAGTTAAGAATCCCTCAGCTGAGAACTGACATCAACACTCTGACAGACTTGTGGTCAGGTTCAAGAACTCAACTACCCTCGCTGCCAGGTTTTACGCCATATTTCCTTGTTCAACCAGACTTCTGCCGAGAAAATTGGACCAGCGTGGAGGGATATTAGGTGGTGAGAGTAGTTGTGACGGGAAGGTGCAGAGTAGATGAAGAAAAAAAAAGAAAAAGATGCAACATATAAGAAATCTTTCCTACGAGGATAGACTGAGGACACTGAATCTGCACTCTCTAAGAGGCATAAAAATAGGTGATATCTGTTTGAGATGCATAAATGGAAGGTAGGAATAATTTAAGATAAAAATATTTAACCAAGACAGAACTCGCAGCAATGGGTTCAAACTTGAAAAAATTTAGATTTAGAAAGAATATAGGAAAGCACTGGTTTGATAATAGAGCTGTGGATAAGTGGAACCAACTCCCGAGTAATACCTTGAATAGCTTAAAAATACGTTAGACAAGCACATGAATGGGTGTGAGTTAGACCTGCCTAGTATGGGCCAGTAGACCTGCTGCAGTGCTCCTCTTGCATTTTTATTATGAAATAAATGCAGAATAGACAGAAGATCAGCGTCGCTTGTAAAGAGGAGGATAGAGGGACGAAAAAAGACGAGGGTGAGGGGTAAAGATAGGAAGGCAGAGGAGAAGGAGGATGTATATAAGCGACGAGTGAAAAGGAGGGTGAGGATACACGGAGAGAGAAAGGAAGGGTATCGGTAAAAGGAAAGAGAGAGAGAGAAGCATGCGGATAGAGGGGAGAGAAGGTGGATGAGGGAAAGGAAAGATGGAATGAGAAGAGAGGTGTGAACAGAAACAGAGAGGAAAAAGATAGGGGTGTGAATAAAGGTAATGAGAAAGAGGAAGGGTGTAGACATAGAGAGAGGGAACAAGAGAAGGGTGTAGATAAAGGAAAGGAAGAAGGAAAAGGGTATATAGAGAGGGAGAGAGAGAGGGGAAGAAAATAAGATCATCTGTTTACCCACGTCTATTAGACTCCAAAAAATCATCACTCCCTCTTTAATTACGTCTTCCTAATTATGCCACAGTCCGTCTCTCGCTGTGAGGAGGCTGTAGTTGGGGAGGCAGCAACGGCTACCAGCAGTGAGGTGCAGCCCAGCACCTGCTACAAGTGGCGAGTAGTTCACAGTAATGGAAGGCGCATCAGAGTAAGGAAAGTTAAGAGTGAAGATCTGAAGGTAGGAAATCGCTTCTCTGTTCTTCAGGATGAATGTACTTCAGTGGCCAGTGAAGGTAAGGGTACTACTGCCCCTGCTAATGGAGGTAAGCGCATTCTTGTGGTTGGTGACTCTCAGGTAAGATACATTGACCGTGCTTTTTGTAATAGGAATAAGAAGATGAGAGATAGAGTGTGCTTCCCTGGAGCTGGTGTTGGGGACATTGTCAACAGGCTGGATAATATCATGTCAGGTAATGGGAGCAAGCCCATTATCTGTCTCAGTGCTGGTGGAAATGATATTGGGAAGGGTAGGAGAGAAGAGCTGCTAGATAAGTACAGGTCAGCTATAGATTTCATTAAGTCTAAGGGAGGGATCCCAATCATATGTAGCATCTTGCCTAGAAGGGGAGTAGGAAATGAATGGTTGTCTAGGGCAATTGGTGTAAATTGCTGGCTAGACAGATACTGCAAGGAACTTGCAATCCCATTCATTGACAACTGGAACAACTTTTATGGCAAACATGATATGTATGCAAGGGATGGGGTACATCTCTCTGGGGCTGGGGTGGTAGCACTTGCAGACTCGATTGAGAAGGCCATTGGTGAAATGCCTATGATTTTAAACTGATGGAAGATAGAGGTATGGGTGTGTGTGGGAAACAAGCAGGTTGCAACACTTGGGTTGGAAACAGTAAATGTATAAAAGGCATTCAGCATGAAGTTATAAATAAAGACAATAGATCAGGTCAGCAAACAAAGGGGGACAGCAGAGGGCAGCAAGGGACTAGCTCCCTTAAGGTTTACTATACTAATAGCAGGAGTGTAAGAAATAAGATAGATGAGCTAAGATTAATTGCAAGTGCAGGAAACATAGATATTATTGCTATAACAGAGACCTGGCTCAATCTGAAAGATAGAGAGATGCCCTCTGAATGTCACATACAAGGCTATAAATTATTCCACACTGACAGGGTCAACAGGAAAGGTGGTGGAGTAGCGATGTATGTCAGAGACAATTTAAATTGTTGTGTTAGACAAGATATTAAATTAGAAGCGTCAGCCACTGAATCTGTTTGGTTACAGCTTCTCGAGGGCCGAGAAAAACTAATTTTGGGTGTGATTTACAGGGCCCCAAATCTTGATAGGGAGTGCAGTAAACTTCTATGGGACGAAATTCGTAAGGCATCTACATACGAAAATGTTGTGCTAATGGGAGATTTCAACTATAGACAGATTGACTGGAGCAATTTGACAGGAAATTTAGAGTCAGGTGACTTTCTTGATACGATCCAGGATTGTTTTTTAAAACAGTTTGTGACAGAGCCAACTAGGGGAAATAACCTCCTTGACTTGGTTCTTGCCAGTAGGGAAACACTAATTAATAATCTTGAGGTTAATGATGAGCTTGGGGAAAGTGATCACAAATCACTCAGTTTTAATATATCATGGAATTCCCCTAATAATGGCAATCAAGTCTCCGTCCCTGACTTTCGCTTGGCTGATTTCATAGGACTGAAAAATTACTTAGGTGGGCTGAACTGGAATGACCTGACTAAGGGTCAGGTAGGTGGTGATGGTTGCCGATATGATGCTTTCCAGGGCATAGTTCTAGCTGCTCAGTCAAATTATGTTCCAAATAGGGAAATCAGATCAAACAAAAATGATCCTAAATGGATGAACAATAGATTAAAATATCTGATTGGTCAAAAGAGAGGCATATATAGGCAAATCAAAAGAGGAGAGGGGCAATTGAGAAATCGATATATTCAGTTAAAGAGAGAAATAAAAAAGGGAATTAGAAAAGCAAAAAGAGATTATGAGGTTAAAGTTGCAAGAGAATCGAAGACTAACCCAAAAGGATTCTTTCAGGTATACAGAAGTAAGATCAGGGACAAGATAGGCCCACTAAAAAGTTCCTCGGGTCAGCTCACTGACAGTGATAAGGAAATGTGTAGAAGTTTTAACACATACTTCCTCTCAGTTTTTACACAGGAGGATACCAGCGATACTCCAGTAATGATAAATTATGTAGAACAGGACGATAATAAACTGTGCACTATTAGGGTCACAAGTGACATGGTCCTTAGGCAAATAGATAAATTAAAACCTAACAAATCCCCAGGCCCTGATGAACTGTATGCAAGGGTTCTAAAGGAATGTAAAGAGGAGCTTAGCACACCTTTGGCTAATCTTTTCAACATATCACTACAAACTGGCATGGTGCCAGATAAGTGGAAAATGGCAAATGTGATACCTATTTTCAAAACAGGTGACAGGTCCTTAGCTTCGAACTATAGACCAATAAGCCTAACCTCCATAGTGGGAAAATTTATGGAATCAATAATTGCCGAGGCAGTTCGTAGCCACCTTGAAAAGCATAAATTAATCAACGAATCTCAGCATGGTTTTACAAAGGGGCGTTCCTGCCTTACGAATTTATTAACTTTTTTCACTAAGGTATTTGAGGAGGTAGATCATGGTAATGAATATGATATTGTGTATATGGACTTCAGTAAGGCTTTTGACAGGGTCCCACATCAGAGACTATTGAGGAAAATTAAAGCACATGGAATAGGAGGAGAAATTTTTTCCTGGATAGAGGCATGGTTGACAAATAGGCAGCAGAGAGTTTGCATAAATGGGGAGAAATCAGAGTGGGGAAGTGTCACGAGCGGTGTTCCACAGGGGTCAGTGTTGGGCCCCCTGCTGTTCACAATCTACATAAACGACATAGATGAGGGCATAAAGAGCGACATCGGCAAGTTTGCCGATGACACCAAAATAGGCCGTCGAATTCATTCTGACGAGGACATTCGAGCACTCCAGGAAGATTTGAATAGACTGATGCAGTGGTCGGAGAAGTGGCAGATGCAGTTTAATATAGACAAATGCAAAGTTCTAAATGTTGGACAGGACAATAACCATGCCACATATAAACTAAATAATGTAGATCTTAATATTACGGATTGCGAAAAAGATTTAGGAGTTCTGGTTAGCAGTAATCTGAAACCAAGACAACAGTGCATAAGTGTTCGCAATAAAGCTAATAGAATCCTTGGCTTCATATCAAGAAGCATAAATAATAGGAGTCCTCAGGTTGTTCTTCAACTCTATACATCCTTGGTTAGGCCTCATTTAGATTATGCTGCACAGTTTTGGTCACCTTATTACAGAATGGATATAAATTCTCTGGAAAATGTACAAAGGAGGATGACAAAGTTGATCCCATGTATCAGAAACCTTCCCTATGAGGATAGACTAAGGGCCCTGAATCTGCACTCTCTAGAAAGACGTAGAATTAGGGGGGATATGATTGAGGTGTATAAATGGAAGACAGGAATAAATAAAGGGGATGTAAATAGTGTGCTGAAAATATCTAGCCTAGACAGGACTCGCAGCAATGGTTTTAAGTTGGAAAAATTCAGATTCAGGAAGGATATAGGAAAGTACTGGTTTGGTAATAGAGTTGTGGATGAGTGGAACAAACTCCCAAGTACCGTTATAGAGGCCAGAACGTTGTGTAGCTTTAAAAATAGGTTGGATAAATACATGAGTGGATGTGGGTGGGTGTGAGTTAGACCTGATAGCTTGTGCTACCAGGTCGGTTGCCGTGTTCCTCCCTTAAGTCAATGTGACCTGACCTGACTAGGTTGGGTGCATTGGCTTAAGCCGGTAGGAGACTTGGACCTGCCTCGCATGGGCCAGTAGGCCTTCTGCAGTGTTCCTTCGTTCTTATGTTCTTATGTTCTTAATATTATTTCGGCGCCTTCAAGCCCTTATTAAATCCCAATCTTCTAGTAATTAACTTCTTACAAGCCTCTACAACGAGTGTCACATTCATGATAAATCAGATACATGTGCAACATCTGGGTGGAGATAAATGACATAAAATACCGACATGAAGACAGACACAAATACAGTATAATGTTATCCTTTATTGACAATGTTTCGCCCACACAGTGGACCTTATCCTGCCACAAACAGATCTTCCTGAGCAGAGAGTACGGGAGAATGTAATAATGTGTTAGGTAAGACACATATGCAACAGTTAGGTATCTTTATTTCGAAACGTTTCGCCTACACAGTAGGCTTCTTCAGTCGAGTACAGAAAAGTTGATAGAAGCAGAAGATACTTGAAGACGATGTAATCAGTCCATCACCCTTAAAGTTTTGAGGTGGTCAGTCCCTCAGTCTGGAGAAGAGCATTGTTCCGTTGTCTGAAACAATATGAAGTTGAAGTGACAGAATGGGGCCTTATATAGTGCCAGGAGGTGAGACGTAGGTTGCTTTGGGAGGGCAGGTCCCTCTCAAACCCGGCCTTCTCACTAGTAGAGGTTGTCGAAGTTGATGGTCTGTACCAAGATACCCTTGTGTTGCAGTGTCTGACAGTAATAAAGTTGGCAGAATTACCGACAATATGTAAAGTAAAAGGACACAAGTGCAACTAATGTGACATTTATTGTGGCAACGTTTCGCTCTCCAGGAGCTTTATCAAGCCATTACAAACAATACATGGACACAGAGGGTATATATAGGATCAGAGTGAGGTGAATACTAGTGAGGTACCATTTCGATGTTCACTAGTGGTAGTAGTAGTAGTAGTGGTAGTGACAAAAGTAATACAATATGGTAGAGCAATTAATACATGAGTAAAAGGATATAAAAGCTATTACTTGGGTAACATAAAAATAGGTTGGACAAATATAGACTGGAATGAGGCAGCTTGTTTCAGTGTTCACTCTCTGTGCTGTATAACAGGAGAGACTATGTGATGGCAGGGTTTACTGATTTCAGGAGGATTCTTGCTAAGACTTCGGAGATGGTGAAGCTGCCGTTGTTTTGTTTAATAGTATTCGAAACAGCGATCAGTGCTGATTCAAGGCACTTGCGTGTGCGGAAATTAGTTTCTTTAATCACTAATTGGGCGTCTCTGAATTTCATGAGATGATTGGTGGAATTTCGGTGTTGTACACAGGCGTTGTTTAAGTTGTCGTTCCTACATGCGTAAATGTGTTCATTGAGGCGGGTGTCGAGGTTTCTTGCTGTTTCACCTACGTAGATCTTGTCACAGCCTCCACAGGGTATAGTGTAAACTCCTGCATTGACTGGTTCGTGGTGCTTGGGTTTTGTCCTGGTTAGATCCTTAATTGAAGTGGTAGAAGCGATGGCGACTCTGGTGTTAGCTTGTGAAAGTACTTTTGAGACGTTTAGTGCAACCTGGCTGTTGGGAAGAATTATAACTTTGTTGGGAGCGGTGTTGATGCGTGGAGAATTGATGATCTGAAGAGCTCTTTTCTTGCAGTCTTTGATGAAAAAAGAAGGAAATTGTAAGTCAGTGAATGTTTGGTGAATGTAAGTACATTCCTCGTCAAGAAACTCAGGACTACAAATTCGGTATGCTCTTAGGAAAACCCCGATGATGATGCCTCTTTTGGTCTTGGTATCTTGACTGGAATAGAAGTGTGTGAGATCATTTTTATTGGTGGGTTTCCGATAAACTTGAAATCTTAGGTTGTTGTCTACTTTGTGAATGAGGACGTCGAGGAAAGGTAGCTTGTCATTGGACTCTTCTTCTGGTGTAAACTGAATCGTTGGTTCAACTGCGTTGAGCCTTGCCTGAAGATCCCGTACATCAAAACGTTTTGGAGTTATTACGAGGACATCGTCCACGTAACGTAACCAAGTGACGCTTGAAGGGATGATGTTGGCGAAGTGTTCGGACTCTAGCAAGAAACCTCGACACCCGCCTCAATGAACACATTTACGCATGTAGGAACGACAACTTAAACAACGCCTGTGTACAACACCGAAATTCCACCAATCATCTCATGAAATTCAGAGACGCCCAATTAGTGATTAAAGAAACTAATTTCCGCACACGCAAGTGCCTTGAATCAGCACTGATCGCTGTTTCGAATACTATTAAACAAAACAACGGCAGCTTCACCATCTCCGAAGTCTTAGCAAGAATCCTCCTGAAATCAGTAAACCCTGCCATCACATAGTCTCTCCTGTTATACAGCACAGAGAGTGAACACTGAAACAAGCTGCCTCATTCCAGTCTATATTTGTCCAACCTATTTTTATGTTACCCAAGTAATAGCTTTTATATCCTTTTACTCATGTATTAATTGCTCTACCATATTGTATTACTTTTGTCACTACCACTACTACTACTACTACCACTAGTGAACATCGAAATGGTACCTCACTAGTATTCACCTCACTCTGATCCTATATATACCCTCTGTGTCCATGTATTGTTTGTAATGGCTTGATAAAGCTCCTGGAGAGCGAAACGTTGCCACAATAAATGTCACATTAGTTGCACTTGTGTCCTTTTACTTTACATAGTGTCTGACAGAATGAACAAAGCAACCTACGTCTCACCTCCTGGCACTATATAAGGCCCCATTCTGTCACTTCAACTTCATATTGTTTCAGACAACGGAACAATGCTCTTCTCCAGACTGAGGGACTGACCACCTCAAAACTTTAAGGGTGATGGACTGATTACATCGTCTTCAAGTATCTTCTGCTTCTATCAACTTTTCTGTACTCGACTGAAGAAGCCTACTGTGTAGGCGAAACGTTTCGAAATAAAGATACCTAACTGTTGCATATGTGTCTTAACTAACAATCTGTCGGTATTTTATACCATTTCAATGTTCATTCAGTATGTAATAATGTTGGTAGAATTACCCACAATATGTTAACGACTTAACAAAGCTCCTGGAGAGCGAAACGTTGTCACAATAAAATGTCGCATTAGTAGCACATTTGTCTCTCTAACTAACATTTCATTACTACTACTGGTCCCTTACATGAGTATACACAGGGAGTGTAGTGACGTGAATAGTCAGGTGGGGAATGCTGAATTTGCGAAGGAATGAAGAACAACGAAATGGAATGGAACAACAGAATGGGCAAGTAGATTTGTCATTATGTAGGATAACGATGAAGATGTTGCCTGGCAAGGAGTTCAACTGTTATAAAAGCCGTTGCTCTGGCTGAAATTATTGAATATACAGATGAGTGATGATTCCAAGATCATCCAGCAATACAGAGTGTTTTCTTTTCTGTATTTGCGTCTAGAATCTTCACTTGTATACGTTTCGCCATCCAGTGGCTTTATCAGTACAGTGCATGAACATAACATGTAGAGTGTAGAAACATATACAACAGATCTACCTACTGGGTAGGTCCCTGTCATACTCAAAAGTGTCATTACATTAACTTCAGTATTTATGACACATTGGTAAACTCAGTATTTTAGTGTCAGAGTTCTTGGGTAGGATGCTGCTGCTAGACGATCTTCAGTCCTGGTCAGCACATCCAAGCAGGAATCCTGAGCTCACCTTGTCTGGCCCCACAGTCTTTGCTGTGTCCAGGGATACAAGGACACGTACGTCATCCTGTCTTGCTGTTACCTCAGACAGTTTGCAACTAGCCATGAAGGTGGTAAGAGACACTATTGCAGTGCAATGCCTAAGTGTTGCACATGTGTCTTATTTATCAATTTTATTGACAACGTTTAGTCTACACATTGGGCTTTATTCAGTCAGAAAGAAATGAACCTGGAGAGAAAGGCTGAGTATTTTGTATTCATAGAGGTTGATAATCTGGGTCTGGGACCTGCAGCTGGATAACGAAGTGGTCTGGAAGTCAGTCTTTTATTTGCTAGCAGCGAAAGTCCCATCATGTTGATTCAGAGATTACGTAGTCGAGCAAATACCCATGTCAGTCCTTAACTAAAAACCATCAGGTCCCTGAATAAAGGCTTCCAGGGAGTTCGGTCCTAGGACCGACACATCTTTTAATAAATATGTCCTAGTGTTTGTCCACGTGTCTTCAAACCACCAGGTCATCCTTCTCTCCCCCGGGGATCAGAACACCCATGTTATCATCTCGTTTCTAATTCCTGGAGAGATGTGACGATGCAGCTTCTCCACGCCTCCTCCATGCCCCTCCACGCCTCTTCCACGACCACTCCATGTCCCCCAAGACCTCCCCACACGCCTCCACGGCTCCTTTGCTTTGTCTCCGTCACTGACCACCAACCACACCTAAGGTGTAATTACCTCTCCCCTCCAATCCTCCCACAGCCGTCACCCTTTGCCCTAATGACCGTAATTACACCTCCGTATGGCCCGACAGCATTCTCTCTCCCTATCACGCCCCTCAGGGAAGGTTCCTTGATGTTGGTGAGGGGCTCTTGATTTAGGGAATTGGATCTGTGCTCCAGTTCCCCGAATTAAGCCTGAATGCCTTCCACATCCTCCCCCCCAGGCGCTGTATAATCCTCCGGGTTTAGCGCTTCCCCCTTAATTATAATAATAATAATAATCTCCCTATCACTTTATTCTTCTATCCGTCCTTCACCTCTTCCTCCTCCTCCTCTCACTCAATAAGTAGATCCCTTTTCATTCTATCCTCCTGTTCCTGATTTACCTCCTGGTTTTCCTTTTCTTACCTTCTAAACGTTTTACTGTCCTCTCCCACCATCGTCTCTACTTTTCTTTCACCTTAATCACTTATTCCTCAGTCATTTCATCTTAGTCTCCTCCCATCTCCTCCCACTCCCATTTACGGTGCCCCGGGGCCTGGTGGCTTAAAGCTCTCGCTTCACACGGCGAGGGCCTGGGTTCGATTCCCAGCGAAGGTAGAAACATTGGACGTACTTTACACCGGTTGTCTATGTTCACCCATCAGTAAAATAGGTACCTGGGTGTTAATAAGAACATAAGAACGAAGGAACACTGCAGCAGGCCTACTGGCCCATGCGAGGCAGGTCCAAGTCTCCTACCGGCTTAAGCCAATGCACCCAACCTAGTCAGGTCAGGTCACCTTGACTTAAGGGAGGAACACGGCAACCGTCCTGGTAGCACAAGCTAATCAGGTCCAACTCACACCCACCCACATCCACTCATGTATTTATCCAACCTATTTTTAAAGCTACACAACGTTCTGGCCTCTAGGACTGTACTTGGGAGTTTGTTCCACTCATCCACAACTCTATTACCAAACCAGTACTTTCCTATATCCTTCCTGAATCTGAATTTTTCTAACTTAAAACCATTGCTGCGAGTCCTGTCTAGGCTAGATATTTTCAGCACACTATTTACATCCCCTTTATTTATTCCTGTCTTCCATTTATACACCTCAATCATATCTTCCCTAATTCTACGTCTTTCTAGAGAGTGCAGATTCAGGGCCCTTAGTCTATCCTCATAGGGAAGGTTTCTGATACATGGGATCAACTTTGTCATCCTCCTTTGTACATTTTCCAGAGCATTTATATCCATTCTGTAATACGGTGACCAAAACTGAGCAGCATAATCTAAATAAGGCCTAACCAAGGATGTATAGAGTTGAAGAACAACCTGAGGACTCCTATTATTTATGCTTCTTGATATGAAGCCAAGGATTCTATTAGCTTTATTGCGAGCACTTATGCACTGTTGTCTTGGTTTCAGATTACTACTAACCAGAACTCCTAAATCTTTTTCGCAATCCGTAATATTAAGATCTACATTATTTAGTTTATATGTAGCATGGTTATTGTCCTGTCCAACATTTAGAACTTTGTATTTGTCTATATTAAACTGCATCTGCCACCTCTCCGACCACTGCATCAGTCTATTCAAATCTTCCTGGAGTGCTCGAATGTCCTCGTCAGAATGAATTTGACGGCCTATTTTGGTGTCATCGGCAAACTTGCTGATGTCGCTCTTTATGCCCTCATCTATGTCGTTTATGTATATTGTGAACAGCAGGGGGCCCAACACTGACCCCTGTGGAACACCGCTCGTGACGCTTCCCCACTCTGATTTCTCCCCATTTATGCAAACTCTCTGCTGCCTATTTGTCAACCATGCCTCTATCCAGGAAAAAATTTCTCCTCCTATTCCATGTGCCTTAATTTTCCTCAATAGTCTCTGATGTGGGACCCTGTCAAAAGCCTTACTGAAGTCCATATACACAATATCATATTCATTACCATGATCTACCTCCTCAAATACCTTAGTGAAAAAAGTTAATAAATTCGTAAGGCAGGAACGCCCCTTTGTAAAACCATGCTGAGATTCGTTGATTAATTTATGTTTTTCAAGGTGGCTACGAACTGCCTCGGCAATTATTGATTCCATAAATTTCCCCACTATGGAGGTTAGGCTTATTGGTCTATAGTTCGAAGCTAAGGACCTGTCACCTGCTTTGAAAATAGGTATCACATTTGCCATTTTCCACTTACCTGGCACCATGCCAGTTTGTAGTGATATGTTGAAAAGATTAGCCAAAGGTTTGCTAAGCTCCTCTTTACATTCCTTTAGAACCCTTGCATACAGTTCATCAGGGCCTGGGGATTTGTTAGGTTTTAATTTATCTATTTGCCTAAGGACCATGTCACTTGTGACCCTAATCGTGCACAGTTTATTATCGTCCTGTTCCACATAATTTATCATTTCTGGAATATCGCTGGTATCCTCCTGTGTAAAAACTGAGAGGAAGTATGTGTTAAAACTTCTACACATTTCCTTATCACTGTCAGTGAGCTGACCCGAGGAACTTTTGAGTGGGCTTATCTTGTCCCTGATCTTACTTCTGTATACCTGAAAGAATCCTTTTGGGTTAGTCTTCTGGTGTAGGTCGCATCCTGGGATAAAACTGCCCTAATTTGCCCGAAACGCTCTGCATAACAAGCGGCTCTCTGTATAGTAATATGTCATTGATATCAGTTAGGTCTGTATCCCTTGTACATCTACTTGTAGTAAATATATAATTATTATAATAATATAATTATAATTATTATAATAATATAATTATTATTATCTCATGCTCATCTCCTCCACTGTCACGTTAACTCCCACTTTCCACATTTTACGTCATTCCTTAACAATTTAAAAAATTTTCCTCCTTCCCTGCTTCTCCTTCCTCTATTTCTCTCGCATTACTTCCTCTTCTATCCCCTCCATTCTTCTATCCGTTATCATCTTTCACTCTTAATATTACATTTAATAATACAGTTCAGCCCAAACGTTAATTATCATCAACAATAAACATTGAAATTGTTATGGGAAAGAAGCACTTATGAACAGTTCAGGATGTTTATTAATGGAAACGTTTCGCCACGATTGTCTTCAGTCTTAGGACTGAAAACACTCGTGGCAATACGTTTCATTTAATAAAGTCTGAACTGTCGGTATCACCCCACCATTTATTTTCAGTATCTTACCTTCCGCATCGTTATGTGAATGAATGACAAGAAATATGACAAAAAGCGACTGGCAGATAGTTGTAATAATGTTGGCAAAGCTCCTGGAGAGCGAAACGTTGCCACAATAAAATGTCTCATTAGTTGCACTTGTGTCCTTATACCTAACATAGCAGGTAGTTGTTTAAGTGTCGATATATGTATGAGTTTCGATGTACTCATTATCTGCCGTTGCAGGGTTCGAGTATCAGCTCCTGGTCCTGCCTCTCAGCTGGTCGTTACTGGGTTCCCTCCCCTGGCTTCCTGAGTCATATCGTACTTCTTCTTGAAGCTACGTATGGTCCCTATCTCTCCCATGTCGCTGTCCAGTTTGTGCCACTTCCTGACAAATCTGAAGCTGAAGAAATAGTTTCTAATATCTCCGTGACTCATCTATTTTTAAACTTTAAGTTGTGCCATCGCGTTCCTGCTTTCCGCCTTTCTAACAGTTTGTCTCTGTCCACCTTATCAATTCCTCTCAGCATTTTTACGTTATCACATCTACTCTGGTCCTTCTGTCTTCTAATGTTAGGTTCAGCTCACACCCCCAGCTCTGAGACTAGTCTCGTTGCAGACCTCTGCATTTTTTCCAGCTTCTTGATATGCTTGATCAGGTGTGGGTTCCATGCTGGTGCTGCATACTCCAAGGTGGGCCTGACATGCTGTAAAACAGTGTCGTGAATGATACAGTTGAAGTTCATGAAAGGTAATCTTAAATTCGCCAGAATTAGTGTATGCATGTGTAACTGTATATGATTTTACCTTTGATATACCTCTGGTGAGTTCCTAGAACTTTTCTACTCACCGGAGCCCGGCCATGGACCAGGCTTGTCCGGTATTTTCCTGGTCAACCAGGCTGTTGCAATGATGTGTACACTAGGACTGGTGGGTACTCTTTACTTTTGGCGAGTTCCGAGAATTTTTGTACTCCCAGAGCCCGGCCTTGGGCAAGGCTTGTATTGATATGTACATGTGTTGGCGTGTACGTGAGGATTAGTGGCACATACGTACTCGTGTAAGCTGCATGAGTACATAAGAGCTTCTCGTCAGGTTTGTAAAGGCCACCATGGTGTATGTTGACTTTGGCATACATCACTGGTATATGCAAGGATTAGCATAAGTGTAAAATGGTATAAAATACTGACAAGCTGATGATTAAGACACATGTGCAACGGTTAGGTATCTTTATTGTTAGTATAAATGGAAGACTGGAATAAATAAAGAAGATGTAAATAACGTCCTGAAGATGTCTAGCCTAGACAGAACTCGTAGCAATGGTTTTAAGTTGGAAAAATTCAGATTCAGGAAGGATATAGGAAAGCACTGGTTTGGTAATAGTTGTGGATGCGTGGAACAAACTCCCAAGTACAGTTATAGAGGCTAAAACGTTGTGTAGTTTTAAAAATAGGTTAGATAAATACATGAGTGGGTGTGAGTTGGACCTGATTAGCTTGTGCTACTGGGTCAGTTGCCGTGTTCCTTCCTTAAGCGAATGTGACCTGACCTGACTAGGTTGGGGCATTGGCTTAAGCCGGTAGGAGACTTGGACCTGCCTCGTATGGGCCAGTAGGCCTGCTGCAGTGTTCCTTCTTTCTTATGTTCTTATTTATTAGAAAACGCTTCGGCCCTGGGACCTTGATCACTTCTAACATACAGAGGTAGAAAGACATTATATATATGCGGAGAGGTGTGAGTGACGCATGGTGACCTGAGTGAGGTGTGAGTGACGCATGGTGACCTGAGTGAGGTATGAGTGACGCACGGTGACCCGAGTGAGGTGTGAGTGACGCACGGTGACCTGAGTGAGGTGTGAGTGACGCACGGTGACCTGAGTGAGGTGTGAGTGACGCACGGTGACCTGAGTGAGGTGTGAGTGACGCACGGTGACCTGAGTGAGGTGTGAGTGACGCACGGTGACCTGAGTGAAGTGTGAGTGACGCATGGTGACCTGAGTGAAGTGTGAGTGACGCACGGTGACCTGAGTGAGGTGTGAGTGACGCATGGTGACCTGAGTGAGGTGTGAGTGACGCACGGTGACCTGAGTGAGGTGTGAGTGACGCACGGTGACCTGAGTGAGGTGTGAGTGACGCACGGTGACCTGAGTGATGTGTGAGTGACGCACGGTGACCTGAGTGAGGTGTGAGTGACGCACGGTGACCTGAGTGAGGTGTGAGTGACGCACGGTGACCTGAGTGAGGTGTGAGTGACGCACGGTGACCTGAGTGATGTGTGAGTGACGCATGGTGACCTGAGTGAGGTGTGAGTGACGCATGGTGACCTGAGTGAGGTGTGAGTGACGCATGGTGACCTGAGTGAGGTGTGAGTGACGCACGGTGACCTGAAGAATGTATATAATGTCTTTCTACCTCTGTATGTTAGAAGTGATCAAGGTCCCAGGACCGAAACGTTTTCTAATAAATATGTCATAGTGTTTTCTTACATGTCTTTCTAAACCAACTTGTCGGTATTTACTACCAAGGTTTATACCATCTTTATTGTTGAAACGTTTCGCCTACACAGTAGGCTTCTTCAGTCAAATACACAGGAAGCAGGTGTAGTAGTGAAATGAATAAGATGTAATCAGTCATTCATCCTTAGGTAAGATGACGTAGATCAGTAGATCGTAGATCAGTTAACTGATCTACGTCATCTTACCTAAGGATGAAGGACTCATTACATCTTATTCGTTTCACTACTACACCTACTTCCTGTGTATTTGACTCAAGAAGTCTACTGTGTAGGCGAAACGTTTTAACAATAAAGATACCCAACTGTTGCACCTGTGTCTTAGTCGTTAACATACATGACTGGTGTGTGCTATGTTAACATACATGACTGGTGTGTGCTATGTTAACATACATGACTGGTGTGTGCTATGTTAGCATACATGACTGGTGTGTGCTATGTTAACATACATGAATGGTGTGTGCTATGTTAACATACATGACTGGTGTGTGCTATGTTAACATACATGACTGGTGTGTGCTATGTTAACATACATGACTGGTGTGTGCTATGTTAACATACATGACTGGTGTATGCTATGTTAACATACATGATTGGTGTGTGCTATGTTAACATACATGACTGGTGTGTGCTTTGTTAACATACATGAATGGTGTGTGCTATGTTAACATACATGACTGGTGTGTGCTATGTTAACATACATGACTGGTGTGTGCTATGTTAACATACATGACTGATGTGTGCTATGTTAACATACATGACTGGTGTGTGCTATGTTAACATGCATGACTGGTGTGTGCTATGTTAACATACATGACTGGTGTATGCTATGTTAACATACATGACTGGTGTGTGCTATGTTAACATACATGACTGATGTGTGCTATGTTAACATACATGACTGGTGTGTGCTATGTTAACATACATGATTGGTGTGTGCTATGTTAACATACATGATTGGTGTGTGCTATGTTAACATACATGACTGGTGTATGCTATGTTAACATACATGACTGGTGTGTGCTATGTTAACATACATGACTGATGTGTGCTATGTTAACATACATGACTGGTGTGTGCTATGTTAACATACATGATTGGTGTGTGCTATGTTAACATACATGATTGGTGTGTGCTATGTTAACATACATGACTGGTGTGTGCTATGTTAACATACATGACTGGTGTATGCTATGTTAACATACATGACTGGTGTGTGCTATGTTAACATACATGACTGGTGTGTGCTATGTTAACATACATGATTGGTGTGTGCTATGTTAACATACATGACTGGTGTATGCTATGTTAACATACATGACTGGTGTGTGCTATGTTAACATACATGATTGGTGTGTGCTATGTTAACATATATGACTGGTGTGTGCTATGTTACCATACATGACTGGTGTGTGCTATGTTAACATACATGACTATTGTGTGCTATGTTAACATACATGACTGGTGTGTGCTATGTTAACATACATGACTGGTGTGTGCTTTGTTAACATACATGACTGGTGTGTGCTATGTTAACATACATGACTGGTGTGTGCTATGTTAACATACATGACTGGTGTGTGCTATGTTAACATACATACTGGTGTGTGCTATGTTAACATACATGACTGGTGTATGCTATGTTAACATGCATGACTGGTGTGTGCTATGTTAACATACATGACTGGTGTGTGCTATGTTAACATACATGACTGGTGTGTGCTATGTTAACATACATACTGGTGTGTGCTATGTTAACATACATACTGGTGTGTGCTATGTTAACATACATGACTGGTGTGTGCTATGTTAACATACATGACTGGTGTGTGCTATGTTAACATACATACTGGTGTGTGCTATGTTAACATACATGACTGGTGTATGCTATGTTAATATACATGACTGGTGTGTGCTATGTTAACATACATGACTGGTGTATGCTATGTTAACATACATGACTGGTGTGTGCTATGTTAACATACATGACTGGTGTGTGCTATGTTAACATACTATGACTGGTGTGTGCTATGTTAACATACATGACTGGTGTAATCTATGTTAACATACATGACTGGTGTATGTTATGTTAACATACATGACTGGTGTATGCTATGTTAACATACATGACTGGTGTGTGCTATGTTAACATACATGACTGGTGTGTGCTATGTTAACATACATGACTGGTGTGTGCTATGTTAACATACATACTGGTGTGTGCTATGTTAACATACATGACTGGTGTGTGCTATGTTAACATACATGACTGGTGTGTACTATGTTAACATACATATTGGTGTGTGCTATGTTAACATACATACTGGTGTGTGCTATGTTAACATACATGACTGGTGTGTGCTATGTTAACATACATGACTGGTGTGTGCTATGTTAACATACATACTGGTGTGTGCTATGTTAACATACATGACTGGTGTATGCTATGTTAACATACATGACTGGTGTGTGCTATGTTAACATACATGACTGGTGTATGCTATGTTAACATACATGACTGGTGTGTGCTATTTTAACATACATGACTGGTGTGTGCTATGTTAACATACATGACTGGTGTGTGCTATGTTAACATACATGACTGGTGTATGCTATGTTAACATACATGACTGGTGTATGCTATGTTAACATACATGACTGGTGTATGCTATGTTAACATACATGACTGGTGTGTGCTATGTTAACATACATGACTGGTGTGTGCTATGTTAACATACATGACTGGTGTGTGCTATGTTAACATACATGACTGGTGTGTGCTATGTTAACATACATGACTGGTGTGTGCTATGTTAACATACATGACTGGTGTATGCTATGTTAACATACATGACTGGTGTATGCTATGTTAACATACATGACTGGTGTGTGCTATGTTAACATACATGACTGGTGTGTGCTATGTTAACATACATGACTGGTGTGTGCTATGTTAACATACATGACTGGTGTGTGCTACGTTAACATACATGACTGGTGTGTGCTATGTTAACATACATGACTGGTGTGTGCTATGTTAACATACATGATTGGTGTGTGCTATGTTAACATACATGACTGGTGTATGCTATGTTAACATACATGACTGGTGTGTGCTATGTTAACATACATGACTGGTGTATGCTATGTTAACATACATGACTGGTGTGTGCTATGTTAACATACATGACTGGTGTGTGCTATGTTAACATACATGACTGGTGTATGCTATGTTAACATACATGACTGGTGTGTGCTATGTTAACATACATGACTGGTGTATGCTATGTTAACATACATGACTGGTGTGTGCTATGTTAACATACTTGCCTGGTGTGTGCTATGTTAACATACATGACTGGTGTGTGCTATGTTAACATACATGACTGGTGTATGCTATGTTAACATACATGACTGGTGTGTGCTATGTTAACATACATGACTGGTGTATGCTATGTTAACATACATGACTGGTGTGTGCTATGTTAACATACATGACTGGTGTATGCTATGTTAACATGCATGACTGGTGTGTGCTATGTTAACATACATGACTGGTGTATGCTATGTTAACATACATGACTGGTGTGTGCTATGTTAACATACATGACTGGTGTATGCTATGTTAACATACATGACTGGTGTGTGCTATGTTAACATACATGACTGATGTGTGCTATGTTAACATACATGACTGGTGTGTGCTATGTTAACATACATGACTGGTGTATGCTATGTTAACATACATGACTGGTGTGTGCTATGTTAACATACATGACTGGTGTGTGCTATGTTAACATACATGACTAGTGTATGCTATGTTAACATGCATGACTGGTGTGTGCTATGTTAACATACATGACTGGTGTGTGCTATGTTAACATACATGACTGGTGTGTGCTATGTTAACATGCATGACTGGTGTGTGCTATGTTAACATACATGACTGGTGTATGCTATGTCAAATACATGACTGGTGTGTGCTATGTTAACATACATGACTGGTGTGTGCTATGTTAACATGCATGACTGGTGTGTGCTATGTTGACATACATGACTGGTGTATGCTATGTTAACATACATGACTGGTGTGTGCTATGTTAACATACATGACTGGTGTGTGCTATGTTAACATACATGACTGGTGTATGCTATGTTAACATACATGACTGGTGTGTGCTATGTTAACATACATGACTGGTGTATGCTATGTTAACATACATGACTGGTGTATGCTATGTTAACATACATGACTGGTGTATGCTATGTTAACATACATGACTGGTGTGTGCTATGTTGACATACATGACTGGTGTATGCTATGTTAACATACATGACTGGTGTGTGCTATGTTAACATACATGACTGGTGTGTGCTATGTTAACATACATGACTGGTGTATGCTATGTTAACATACATGACTGGTGTGTGCTATGTTAACATACATGACTGGTGTATGCTATGTTAACATACATGACTGGTGTATGCTATGTTAACATACATGACTGGTGTGTGCTATGTTAACATACATGACTGGTGTGTGCTATGACTGGTGTGTGCTATGTTAACATACATGACTGGTGTGTGCTATTTTAACATACATGACTGGTGTGTGCTATGTTAACATACATGACTGGTGTGTGCTATGTTAACATACATGACTGGTGTGTGCTATGTTAACATACATGACTGGTGTGTGCTATGTTAACATACATGACTGGTGTGTGCTATGTTAACATACATGACTGGTGTATGTCATGTTAACATACATGACTGGTGTGTGCTATGTTAACATACATGTCTGGTGTGTGCTATGTTAACATACATGACTGGTGTGTGCTATGTTAACATACATGACTGGTGTGTGCTATGTTAACATACATGACTGGTGTGTGCTATGTTAACATACATGACTGGTGTATGCTATGTTAACATACATGACTGGTGTATGCTATGTTAACATACATGACTGGTGTATGCTATGTTAACATACATGACTGGTGTGTGCTATGTTAACATACATGACTGGTGTGTGCTATGTTAACATACATGACTGGTGTATGCTATGTTAACATACATGACTGATGTGTGCTATGTTAACATACATGACTGGTGTATGCTATGTTAACATACATGACTGGTGTATGCTATGTTAACATGCATGACTGGTGTGTGCTATGTTAACATACATGACTGGTGTGTGCTATGTTAACATACATGACTGGTGTGTGCTATGTTAACATACATACTGGTGTGTGCTATGTTAACATACATGACTGGTGCGTGCTATGTTAACATACATGACTGGTGTGTGCTATGTTAACATACATGACTGGTGTATGCTATGTTAACATACATGACTGGTGTATGCTATGTTAACATACATGACTGGTGTATGCTATGTTAACATACATGACTGGTGTATGCTATGTTAACATGCATGACTGGTGTGTGCTATTTTAACATACATGACTGGTGTATGCTATGTTAACATGCATGACTGGTGTGTGCTATGTTAACATACATGACTGGTGTGTGCTATGTTAACATACATGACTGGTGTGTGCTATGTTAACATACATACTGGTGTATGCTATGTTAACATGCATGACTGGTGTGTGCTATGTTAACATACATGACTGGTGTATGCTATGTTAACATACATGACTGGTGTGTGCTATGTTAACATACATACTGGTGTGTGCTATGTTAACATACATGACTGGTGTATGCTATGTTAACATACATGACTGGTGTATGCTATGTTAACATACATGACTGGTGTATGCTATGTTAACATACATGACTGGTGTATGCTATGTTAACATGCATGACTGGTGTGTGCTATGTTAACATACATGACTGGTGTGTGCTATGTTAACGTACATGACTGGTGTATGCTATGTTAACATACATGACTGGTGTGTGCTATGTTAACATACATGACTGGTGTATGCTATGTTAACATACATGACTGGTGTGTGCTATGTTAACATACATGACTGGTGTGTGCTATGTTAACATACATGACTGGTGTGTGCTATGTTAACATACATATTGCATCAGGTGGCAGGTGCAGCATGGTGCTCACTTCCTGATCTTTTCTTTATTCACTGCCAAGAGATGTGCTTCTACAGTTCTAAGTTTTATTGCCTTGTTCTTAATGGAAGGCGCCTTGGTGCCGGTGAAGGTTAATGATACGAGGAATTAAGAACATAAGAACATAAGAACGAAGGAACACTGCAGAAGGCCTACTGGCCCATGCGAGGCAGGTCCAAGTCTCCTACCGGCTTAAGCCAATGCACCCAACCTAGTCAGGTCAGGTCACATTGACTTAAGGGAGGAACACGGCAACCGACCTGGTAGCACAAGCTATCAGGTCTAACTCACACCCACCCACATCCACTCATGTATTTATCCAACCTATTTTTAAAGCTACACAACGTTCTGGCCTCTATAACGGTACTTGGGAGTTTGTTCCACTCATCCACAACTCTATTACCAAACCAGTACTTTCCTATATCCTTCCTGAATCTGAATTTTTCCAACTTAAAACCATTGCTGCGAGTCCTGTCTAGGCTAGATATTTTCAGCACACTATTTACATCCTCTTTATTTATTCCTGTCTTCCATTTATACACCTCAATCATATCCCCCCTAATTCTACGTCTTTCTAGAGAGTGCAGATTCAGGGCCGTTAGTCTATCCTCATAGGGAAGGTTTCTGATACATGGGATCAACTTTGTCATCCTCCTTTGTACATTTTCCAGAGAATTTATATCCATTCTGTAATAAGGTGACCAAAACTGTGCAGCATAATCTAAATGAGGCCTAACCAAGGATGTATAGAGTTGAAGAACAACCTGAGGACTCCTATTATTTATGCTTCTTGATATGAAGCCAAGGATTCTATTAGCTTTATTGCGAACACTTATGCACTGTTGTCTTGGTTTCAGATTACTGCTAACCAGAACTCCTAAATCTTTTTCGCAATCCGTAATATTAAGATCTACATTATTTAGTTTATATGTGGCATGGTTATTGTCCTGTCCAACATTTAGAACTTTGCATTTGTCTATATTAAACTGCATCTGCCACTTCTCCGACCACTGCATCAGTCTATTCAAATCTTCCTGGAGTGCTCGAATGTCCTCGTCAGAATGAATTCGACGGCCTATTTTGGTGTCATCGGCAAACTTGCCGATGTCGCTCTTTATGCCCTCATCTATGTCGTTTATGTAGATTGTGAACAGCAGGGGGCCCAACACTGACCCCTGTGGAACACCGCTCGTGACACTTCCCCACTCTGATTTCTCCCCATTTATGCAAACTCTCTGCTGCCTATTTGTCAACCATGCCTCTATCCAGGAAAAAATTTCTCCTCCTATTCCATGTGCTTTAATTTTCCTCAATAGTCTCTGATGTGGGACCCTGTCAAAAGCCTTACTGAAGTCCATATACACAATATCATATTCATTACCATGATCTACCTCCTCAAATACCTTAGTGAAAAAAGTTAATAAATTCGTAAGGCAGGAACGCCCCTTTGTAAAACCATGCTGAGATTCGTTGATTAATTTATGCTTTTCAAGGTGGCTACGAACTGCCTCGGCAATTATTGATTCCATAAATTTTCCCACTATGGAGGTTAGGCTTATTGGTCTATAGTTCGAAGCTAAGGACCTGTCACCTGTTTTGAAAATAGGTATCACATTTGCCATTTTCCACTTATCTGGCACCATGCCAGTTTGTAGTGATATGTTGAAAAGATTAGCCAAAGGTGTGCTAAGCTCCTCTTTACATTCCTTTAGAACCCTTGCATACAGTTCATCAGGGCCTGGGGATTTGTTAGGTTTTAATTTATCTATTTGCCTAAGGACCATGTCACTTGTGACCCTAATAGTGCACAGTTTATTATCGTCCTGTTCTACATAATTTATCATTACTGGAATATCGCTGGTATCCTCCTGTGTAAAAACTGAGAGGAAGTATGTGTTAAAAATTCTACACATTTCCTTATCACTGTCAGTGAGCTGACCCGAGGAACTTTTGAGTGGGCCTATCTTGTCCCTGATCTTACTTCTGTATACCTGAAAGAATCCTTTTGGGTTAGTCTTCGATTCTCTTGCAACTTTAACCTCATAATCTCTTTTTGCTTTTCTAATTCCCTTTTTTATTTCTCTCTTTAACTGAATATATCGATTTCTCAATTGCCCCTCTCCTCTTTTGATTTGCCTATATATGCCTCTCTTTTGACCAATCAGATATTTTAATCTATTGTTCATCCATTTAGGATCATTTTTGTTTGATCTGATTTCCCTATTTGGAACATAATTTGACTGAGCAGCTAGAACTATGCCCTGGAAAGCATCATATCGGCAACCATCACCACCTACCTGACCCTTAGTCAGGTCATTCCAGTTCAGCCCACCTAAGTAATTTTTCAGTCCTATGAAATCAGCCAAGCGAAAGTCAGGGACGGAGACTTGATTGCCATTATTAGGGGAATTCCATGATATATTAAAACTGAGTGATTTGTGATCACTTTCCCCAAGCTCTTCATTAACCTCAAGATTATTAATTAGTGTTTCCCTACTGGCAAGAACCAAGTCAAGGAGGTTATTTCCCCTAGTTGGCTCTGTCACAAACTGTTTTAAAAAACAATCCTGGATCGTATCAAGAAAGTCACCTGACTCTAAATTTCCTGTCAAATTGCTCCAGTCAATCTGTCTATAGTTGAAATCTCCCATTAGCACAACATTTTCGTATGTAGATGCCTTACGAATTTCGTCCCATAGAAGTTTACTGCACTCCCTATCAAGATTTGGGGCCCTGTAAATCACACCCAAAATTAGTTTTTCTCGGCCCTCGAGAAGCTGTAACCAAACAGATTCAGTGGCTGACGCTTCTAATTTAATATCTTGTCTAACACAACAATTTAAATTGTCTCTGACATACATCGCTACTCCACCACCTTTCCTGTTGACCCTGTCAGTGTGGAATAATTTATAGCCTTGTATGTGACATTCAGAGGGCATCTCTCTATCTTTCAGATTGAGCCAGGTCTCTGTTATAGCAATAATATCTATGTTTCCTGCACTTGCAATTAATCTTAGCTCATCTATCTTATTTCTTACACTCCTGCTATTAGTATAGTAAACCTTAAGGGAGCTAGTCCCTTGCTGCCCTCTGCTGTCCCCCTTTGTTTGCTGACCTGATCTATTGTCTTTATTTATAACTTCATGCTGAATGCCTTTTATACATTTACTGTTTCCAACCCAAGTGTTGCAACCTGCTTGTTTCCCACACACACCCATACCTCTATCTTCCATCAGTTTAAAATCATAGGCATTTCACCAATGGCCTTCTCAATCGAGTCTGCAAGTGCTACCACCCCAGCCCCAGAGAGATGTACCCCATCCCTTGCATACATATCATGTTTGCCATAAAAGTTGTTCCAGTTGTCAATGAATGGGATTGCAAGTTCCTTGCAGTATCTGTCTAGCCAGCAATTTACACCAATTGCCCTAGACAACCATTCATTTCCTACTCCCCTTCTAGGCAAGATGCTACATATGATTGGGATCCCTCCCTTAGACTTAATGAAATCTATAGCTGACCTGTACTTATCTAGCAGTTCTTCTCTCCTACCCTTCCCAATATCATTTCCACCAGCACTGAGACAGATAATGGGCTTGCTCCCATTACCTGACATGATATTATCCAGCCTGTTGACAATGTCCCCAACACCAGCTCCAGGGAAGCACACTCTATCTCTCATCTTCTTATTCCTATTACAAAAAGCACGGTCAATGTATCTTACCTGAGAGTCACCAACCACAAGAATGTGCTTACCTCCATTAGCAGGGGCAGTAGTACCCTTACCTTCACTGGCCACTGAAGTACATTCATCCTGAAGAACAGAGAAGCGATTTCCTACCTTCAGATTTTCACTCTTAACTTTCCTTACTCTGATGCGCCTTCCATTACTGTGAACTACTCGCCACTTGTAGCAGGTGCTGGGCTGCACCTCACTGCTGGTAGCCGTTGCTGCCTCCCCAACTACAGCCTCCTCACAGCGAGAGACAGACTGCACCTCGCTGCTAGAAGCCTCATTCCCCACAACTCCAGCCACCTCACACTCTCTCCCAGACCCATTGAGGTGGACCTTCAGCCTCCTAATCTCCTCCTGGAGAAGCAAGACCTCCTCCTTCAACTCTCCAACCTCAATTTTTAAAACACTGCAGAAGCAAGCCATGCTTTGTAACCGTCCACACTAATCCCCAAAGCAGCTCAGGGTCTGTGACCTCACGTGACGACTGACCACTGAGTACTGGAGCAGCTCTACCCTTGCTTGGATCAAACGTGATTACCTCACATTCCCCAGGCGCTGTATGACTCCTACGAGGTCAATTTATAGCTCTGTATTTGTCCATGTTGAACTTCTTGGCCCAATCCTGCAACCTGCTAACGTTATTTTTGTAACTTCTTACAAAGAACATGCGAAAGGAGAATACTGCAGCAGACCTTGCTCATGCTAGGCAGGTCCAACTCACAGTTCTTACCCCTCACACCAACCATGGAACATACCTGTACAACCTATTATTAAACTACTTAAAGTTCTGTCCTCGGACGTTCGTATCTATCTCACAATTTTACCTCTGTTCGCGAATTTTGATGTATAGGAATCTTTCACATTTGAAGGTTCTTTACATAGAATAGAAACAGGTTGGAACCTAAGATTGACACTTGAAGGAGTACTTAATAGACTCGCCAACCCTGAAATTTCTGAAGAGGCCCTAGGATTGACCTCATATTATTATCAGTTTTGTTATACCTCATCGAAGTCCTTTTATAATAATTTGAGTATGAAGGCCCTGGTAGGTGCCTTCTCGGGTTACATCTCGTCACCACTGACGAGATGTAACCCGCTATTGTTATGTTTACTCTCCCATCATACTTTCGTATATTTATTCATCTCCTTTCCTGTTTCAGTGTGACTGTCCTCAGTCATTAACGTACTTCTTATTCTATGAATGCCTCTCCAGTCTGGATCTTCGGTTGACGTAGCAGTCATCTGTGTTGCGCTATGCTGGAAGTCTTTTTTTCGAGGAGGAGTAAGGGGGGGGGGGAGGAATTCATGAATATGCCATTAACTCGTCCTTTCCTTTGCTGTTTAATCTTCACACACCTGTCCTTGGGCTTGATTAGGGTTGCGAGGGAAGATTATCTATTCCTGAACCTCTGTTGGAACGTCCGATTTCTTCACATGTTCCACTACTATCCTCTTTGTTATCCTCTAAATTGCCCCGAGCAGCGTTCCAGCAACGTAACAGAGATGATAATAAAGAAATGACAGGTGGAACACCTGGAGAATACAGACTTCAATAAAGAATACGAAGGCGGGTTAAGAAATAAAAGAACACGACTCACAAGCCATAGAGACAATACTATGTCTACATATTGGAATTTTTGCCCGCGATATGACTCCCAGCAGAACTAGAGATTCTAAGTGGAATTTCTAACACTCAGGTAGACATTTCACTGCTAGGTAGGTAGGGGCAGCTGTCATGAACCTGCCAGCAATGACTGTTACCTCTGACGAATTTGCTAGTACAGGACCAGAGGGTGATGGGAAATTGCATGACGTGGCTTGTCCTGTGTAATAACCAAGTCTCCAACACTGATATTATCTGCGTGTGTACTCCCGTAAGCTGATATTATTGGTACTCTTGCAAGCTGACATTGGTGGTACTCTTTCTTGCAAGCTGGCATTCTTGGCATTCCTGCAAGGTGATATTGTTGGTACTCCTGAAAGATGACATTATTGGTACTCTTGCAAGCTGATATTGTTGGCACGCCTGCAAGCTGACATTCTTGGTACTACTGCAAGCTGACATTCTTGGTACTCTTGCAAGCTGACATTACTGGTACGTTTGTAAACTGACCTCATTGTTATTTCTACAAGGTGACACATAAGAACATAAGAAAGGAGCACTGCAGTAGGCCTGCCGGCCCATACTAGGCAAGTCCAAGTCACATCCACTTGACACTGTGCCGACGCTGTTGGTGCTCCTGCAAGCTGACACTACTGGCACTGACATTCTCTCTAATGGTGATAATACATGTTAAAACATCAACCTGCTGGAAGTCATCCACGGCAACACTCACACTAGTCTGGTTGTTTCGATCATTCCTTCGTCATGGTAGGTAAGACACAGGCAACAGTTAGGCAACTTTATTCCGAAACGTTTCGCCTACACAGTAGGCTTCTTCAGTCGAGTACAGAAAGTAGGCAGGAGCAGTAGAGATGTGAAGACGATGTAATCAGTCCATCACCCTTTAAGTCGTAGATCTGAGGTTGTCAATCTGATTACATCGTCATCACATCTCTATTGTTCTTGCCTACTTTCTGTACTCGACTGAAGAAGCCTACTGTGTAGGCGAAGCGTTTCGGAATAAAGTTGCCTAACTGTTACCTGTGTCTTACCTACCAACCAATCGGTATTGTATACCATTTTGATATTCATTCCTTAGTCATGAAATAAGTCCTCCTGACGCAGAAGTCGACTCAGTTCTTATGTTCCCGTGCTGGGCATCCACTCGACGCGGGTTTTATCTACATTGTAACCAGTTGAACCGGCAAGTTGACAAATTAGACACGTGTGCAACAATCGGGTATCTTTATTACGAAAGCGTTTCGCCACACAGTGGCTTCATCAGTCTAATACAAAGAAGAATGATCTGATTTATCAACCAATTGAGTGGCTGGAAATAAGAACTCGTAAGAAGAGAGGGAGTAATGCAGTAGATCTACTGGCCCACACTAGGCAGGTCCTACTCCAACCCTCCAACTAATATATTAATTGTATACATAACCGATAAGTAGATGGATTAATCCAGTACAAAAAAAAATAAATGGTAGATGTGAAGACGTAATTTTAGATGATCAGTTCCAGTCTTGATATGAGACATCAGTCCCTCAGTCTTGATATGAGGTGTTCAGTCCCTCAGTTTTGATAGGTGTTCAGTCCTTCAATCTTGATACGAGACAGATTCTGGAACAAATCACAAATAACCCACAATTTACCTCAGACGATTTATTAACGGCCCAGGACGGACCAGAACGTCGTCTAGGGTTTTCTCCATTTCTAACAAGGTATATAACAACGAGTGTTCAGTGGTCAGTCGTCAGTGTTCAGTGGTCAGTCGTCAGTGTTCAGTGGTCAGTCGTCACGTGAGGTCACAGACCATGAGCTGCTTTGGGGATTAGCGTGGACGGTTACAAAGCATGGCTTGCTTCTGCAGTGTTTTAAAAATTGAGGTTGGAGAGTTGAAGGAGGAGGTCTTGCTTCTCCAGGAGGAGATTAGGAGGCTGAAGGTCCACCTCAATGGGTCTGGGAGAGAGTGTGAGGTGGCTGGAGTTGTGGGGAATGAGGCTTCTAGCAGTGAGGTGCAGTCTGTCTCTCGCTGTGAGGAGGCTGTAGGTGGGGAGGTAGCAACGGCTACCAGCAGTGAGGTGCAGTCCAGCACCTGCTACAAGTGGCGAGTGGTAACCAGTAATGGGAGGAGAATCAGAATAAGGAAAGTTAAGAGTGAAGATCTGAAGGTAGGAAATCGCTTCTTGTTCTTCAGGATGAATGTACTTCAGTGGCCAGTGAAGGTAAGGGTACTACTGCCCCTGCTAACAGAGGTAAGCGCATTCTTGTGGTTGGTGACTCTCAGGTAAGATATATTGAACGTGCTTTTTGTAATAGGAATAAGAAGATGAGAGATAGAGTGTGCTTCCCTGGAGCTGGTGTTGGGGACATAGTTAACAGGCTGGATAATATCATGTCAGGTAATGGGAACAAGCCAATTATTTGTCTCAGTGCTGGTGGAAATGATATTGGGAAGGGTAGGAGAGAAGAGCTGCTAGGTAAGTACAGGTCAGCTATAGATTTCATTAAGTCTAAGGGAGGGGTCCCAATCATATGTAGCATCTTGCCTAGAAGGGGAGTAGGAAATGAGTGGTTGTCTAGGGCAATTGGTGTAAATTGCTGGCTAGACAGATACTGCAAGGAACTTGCAATCCCATTCATTGACAACTGGAACAAATTTTATGGCAAACATGATATGTATGCAAGGGATGGGGTACATCTCTCTGGGGCTGGGGTGGTAGCACTTGCAAACTCAATTGAGAAGGCCATTGGTGAAATGCCTATGATTTTAAACTGATAGAAGATAGAGGTATGGGTGTGTGTGGAAAACAAGCAGGTTGCAACACTAGGGTTGGAATCAGTAAATGTATAAAAGGCATTCAGCATGAAGTTATAAATAAAGACAATAGATCAGGTCAGCAAACAAAGGGGGACAGCAGAGGACAGCAAGGGACTAGCTAACTTAAGGTTTACTATACTAATAGCAGGAGTGTAAGAAATAAGATAGATGAGCTAAGATTAATTGCAAGTGGTGACGTGTACTTAGCTCTGTGAAGACCTGTTTGTGTGCTCTCTGTGAATCTGAACAAGGATGCCCTCTCTTGAGCAGCTTTACCAGCAGCTGAGAGAAGAACTCAGAGTTGCTAAACTGGAGATACGGCGATTAACGGAGGAGAACAAGAGGATTTGTAGTAATCCACCTGTTGTGAGTCCCCAGGTTAAGAGGGGAGCTTGGTCAGTGGCCGGGCAACATGGAACCAAGCTGAAGATTAAGAAAACGGTTGGAGAGGCAGAAACAACGAGAAACCAGAAGACTGCCGTGGAAACTTCCAACTCATTCTCGGTGCTACCTGACGAATGTGAGTGTTCTACTGGGAATGCCACAACGAGCACCAAGGAAGCATTGGCAGACGTGAGTGAGACATCCCTAGAAACCCCAACGAAGACCATCGAGAACGTCATGACGAATTCTACAAGTGGTGTAATGCTACCTGGCGAATGTGAGTCGACTACTCGGAGCATCACTACGGACGACGCCAAGGAAGGTAAAAACATTGTTGTTGTTGGGGATAGCCAGATTAGGTACATGGATAGGGCATTCTGTTTGAAGGATAGGAGTAGGAGGCAGAGAGTATGTTTTCCTGGGGCTGGGATGAAGGATATTGTTAGCTGTCTGGATGACATCATGAGAGGTAATGGGAGCAATCCTATTATCTGTCTCAGTGCTGGAGGCAACGATGTTGGCAGACGTAGGAGTGAGGACCTGATTAGCAAGTATAGGTCAGCAATAGAGATAATTAGGAAGAAGGGTGGGAAACCTGTCATATGTGGCATTTTGCCAAGGAGAGGAGTTGGAAATGAATGGTTGTCCAGAGCAATTGGTGTCAATTGCTGGCTGGACAAATACTGTAAGGAAAATGCGGTAACATTCATTGACAACTGGGACCTCTTCTATGGCAGAAATGACATGTATGCCAGGGATGGGGTTCACTTGTCTAGGTGTGGGGTGGGAGCACTGGCCAACGCAGTGGAGGGAGCTGTTAGGTCTTTAAACTAGGAATAGTTAGTGGTATGGGTTTTGGCGGGAAAACTGTGAAGTCGCAGGGTAGTAACATGAGTACTAGGAGAACTAGTAATAGGCAAAATGAGGAGGATATTGGAAAGCCAGTGGCACTAATTGACAATGACAGTAATAGGTTTAGTGGAATAACAGAAAGGAGCAGAAAGGGTAAAGAGATAGGAGGGTCATTAAATATTTATTACACAAATAGTCGCAGTGCTAGGAATAAGATGGACGAGTTGAGACTAGTTGCTAGTGCAGGTAACATAGATGTATTTGCCATTACTGAGACGTGGTTTAATTCAAAAAGTCGGGACATGCCTGCAGAATGTCACATTCAGGGTTTTAAATTGTTCCAAGTAGATAGAAGTATCAGGAAGGGGGGTGGGGTGGCATTGTATGTCCGAGATCGCTTGAACTGTTGCATAAAAACAGGTATTAAGTCTGAAGTAACACATACAGAGTCTGTTTGGATAGAATTTTCAGAGGGACATGAAAAATTAATTTTAGGTGTGATATACCGTCCCCCAAATTTAGATAGGGACCAGGGGAGACTACTATGGGAGGAAATTGTTAGGGCCACAAGGCACAATAATGTAGTAATTCTAGGAGACTTTAACTTTAATCATATTGATTGGAATTTCTTGACTGGGAATTTAGAATCATACGATTTCTTAGAAGTAGTTCAGGATTGTTTTTTGAAGCAGTTTGTGACAGAACCTACAAGGGGTAATAACCTGCTTGACTTAGTTCTGGCAAACAATGAATCCCTTGTTAATAATTTAGAAGTTTCAGAGGAACTGGGTGCTAGCGACCACAAATCAATTACATGTAGAATTGAATGGAAGAATGATAGTAGGGATAACTCAGTAACAGTCCCAGATTTTCGCTTAGCAGATTACGATGGGCTTAGAGAACACTTATCATCTGTTGACTGGGGTAACGAAGAGAGCTATCAATATGACAGTTTTCTGAACACAATACATGCTGCTCAAAGAACGTTTATCCCTTATAAGGAAATTAGATCAAATAGAAATGACCCAAAATGGATGAATAATAGGCTGAAATATCTACTAGGGCATAAGAAAGGAATTTATAGGCGTATCAAAAGAGGCGAGGGTCATCTTATGAATCAGTATATTGACATTAAGAGGGACATTAAAAAGGGGATAAGAAAAGCTAAAAGGGACTATGAAATTAAAGTTGCTAGGGATTCTAAAACTAACCCAAAAAGTTTTTTCCAGGTATATAGAACAAAAGTCAGAGATAAGATAGGTCCCCTTAAAAATAACTATGGGCATCTTACTGACAAAGAGAATGAAATGTGCTCGATTTTAAATAATTATTTTCTCTCGGTTTTTACACAGGAAGACACTAATAATATTCCGGTAATAAATTTTTATAGTGGATCAGAAGAAGATAAATTATGTAACATCACAGTCACTAGTGAAATGGTTGTGAAGCAGATAGACAGACTGAAGCAAAATAAGTCACCGGGTCCTGATGAGGTTTTTTCAAGGGTTCTAAAGGAATGCAAAATGGAAGTCTGTGAACCATTAACTAATATTTTTAATTTATCTCTTCAAACAGGTGCAGTGTCTGATATGTGGAAGATGGCTAATGTAATTCCTATTTTTAAAACAGGGGACAAGTCGTTACCATCAAATTACCGCCCAGTAAGCCTGACCTCAATTGTAGGCAAATTACTAGAGTCAATTATAGCTGAGATTATAAGAAGCCATCTCGATAAGCATAGCTTGATTAATGATACTCAGCATGGATTCACAAGAGGCCGGTCTTGTCTAACTAATTTATTAACTTTCTTCAGTAAAGCTTTTGAGGCTGTTGACCACGATAAAGAATTTGATATTATTTACTTAGATTTTAGTAAGGCATTTGATAGAGTTCCACACCAAAGACTGTTGAAGAAAGTAGCAGCTCATGGCATTGGGGGAAGGGTGCTCTCGTGGATCGAATCATGGCTCACAGACAGGAAGCAAAGAGTGTCCATAAATGGGGTTAAATCCGAGTGGGGATCAGTAACAAGTGGCGTTCCACAGGGATCAGTCTTGGGCCCGTTGTTGTTTATAATATATATCAATGATCTTGATGAAGGAATTACTAGTGATATGAGCAAATTCGCCGATGACACGAAGATAGGTAGGATAATTGATTCAAACGTAGATGTTAGGGAACTTCAGGAGGATTTAGACAAACTCTACTCTTGGTCAGAAAAGTGGCAGATGCAGTTCAATGTAGATAAATGCAAGGTTCTGAAGCTCGGGAGTGTCCATAACCCTAGCACTTATAAGTTAAATAATGTAGAACTTAACCATACAGATTGCGAAAAGGACTTGGGGGTTATGGTAAGCAGCAACCTTAAACCAAGACAGCAATGCCTAAGCTTACGTAATAAGGCAAATAGATTACTGGGATTTATATCAAGAAGTGTAAGCAACAGAAGTCCAGAGGTCATACTGCAGCTTTATACATCATTAGTAAGGCCTCACCTAGATTATGCAGCTCAATTCTGGTCTCCATATTACAGAATGGACATAAATTCGTTAGAAAACATTCAGCGTAGGATGACTAAATTAATACATAGCATTAGAAATCTTCCTTATGAAAAAAGATTGAAGACTCTTAAGTTACATTCACTTGTTAGACGAAGAATGAGGGGAGACCTGATCGAAGTGTATAAGTGGAAGATAGGTATTAATAAAGGGGATATTAACAAGGTCTTGAGAATATCTCTCCAAGAGAGAACCCGCAGTAATGGATTTAAATTAGATAAGTTTAGATTTAGAAAAGACATAGGAAAGTATTGGTTTGGAAATAGGGTAGTAGATGAGTGGAACAGTCTACCTAGTTGGGTTATTGAGGCTAGGACTTTGGGTAGTTTCAAATTTAGGTTGGATAAATACATGAGTGGGATGGGTTGGATTTAAGTGGGACTTGCACATCAGAGCTTATTTCTTGGGTAGCATTGAAAATTGGGTAGGTCAAATGTTTGTTAGTGGGATGAATTGTAAAGGACCTGCCTAGTATGGGCCAACAGGCCTGCTGCAGTGTTCCTCCTTTCTTATGTTCTTATGTTCTTATGTTAAGTGCAGGAAACATAGATATTATTGCTATAAAAGAGACCTGGCTCAATCTGAAAGATAGAGAGATGCCCTCTGAATGTCACATACAAGGCTATAAATTATTCCACACTGACAGGGTCAACAGGAAGGGTGGTGGAGTAGCGATGTATGTCAGAGACAATTTAAATTGTTGTGTTAGACAAGATATAAAAGCAGAAGCGTCAGCCACTGAATCTGTTTGGTTACAGCTTCTCGAGGGCCGAGAAAAACTAATTTTGGGTGTGATTTACAGGGCCCCAAATCTTGAAAGGGAGTGCAGTAAACTTCTATGGGACGAAATTCGTAAGGCATCTACATACGAAAATGTTGTGCTAATGGGAGATTTCAACTATAGACAGATTGACTGGAGCAATTTGACAGGAAATTTAGAGTCAGGTGACTTTCTTGATACGATCCAGGATTGTTTTTTAAAACAGTTTGTGACAGAGCCAACTAGAGGAAATAACCTCCTTGACTTGGTTCTTGCCAGTAGGGAAACACTAATTAATAATCTTGAGGTTAATGATGAGCTTGGGGAAAGTGATCACAAATCACTCAGTTTTAATATATCATGGAATTCCCCAAATAATGGCAATCAAGTCTCCGTCCCTGACTTTCGCTTGGCTGATTTCATAGGACTGAAAAATTACTTAGGTGGGCTGAACTGGAATGACCTGACTAAGGGTCAGGTAGGTGGTGATGGTTGCCGATATGGTGCTTTCCAGGGCATAGTTCTAGCTGCTCAGTCAAATTATGTTCCAAATAGGGAAATCAGATCAAACAAAAATGATCCTAAATGGATGAACAATAGATTAAAATATCTGATTGGTCAAAAGAGAGGCATATATAGGCAAATCAAAAGAGGAGAGGGGCAATTAAGAAATCGATATATTCAGTTAAAGAGAGAAATAAAAAAGGGAATTAGAAAAGCAAAAAGAGATTATGAGGTTAAAGTTGCAAGAGAATCGAAGACTAACCCAAAAGGATTCTTTCAGGTATACAGAAGATCAGGGACAAGATAGGCCCACTCAAAAGTTCCTTGGGTCAGCTCACTGACAGTGATAAGGAAATGTGTAGAAGTTTTAACACATACTTCCTCTCAGTTTTTACACATGAGGATACCAGCGATATTCCAGTAATGATAAATTATGTAGAACAGGACGATAATAAACTGTGCACGATTAGGGTCACAAGTGACATGGTCCTTAGGCAAATAGATAAATTAAAACCTAACAAATCCCCAGGCCCTGATGAACTGTATGCAAGGGTTCTAAAGGAATGTAAAGAGGAGCTTAGCAAACCTTTGGCTAATCTTTTCAACATATCACTACAAACTGGCATGGTGCCAGATAAGTGGAAAATGGCAAATGTGATACCTATTTTCAAAACAGGTGACAGGTCCTTAGCTTCGAACTATAGACCAATAAGCCTAACCTCCATAGTGGGAAAATTTATGGAATCAATAATTGCCGAGGCAGTTCGTAGCCACCTTGAAAAGCATAAATTAATCAACGAATCTCAGCATGGTTTTACAAAGGTGCCTTCCTGCCTTACGAATTTATTAACTTTTTTCACTAAGGTATTTGAGGAGGTAGATCATGGTAATGAATATGATATTGTGTATATGGACTTCAGTAAGGCTTTTGACAGGGTCCCACATCAGAGACTATTGAGGAAAATTAAGGCACATGGAATAGGAGAAATTTTTTCCTGGATAGAGGCATGGTTGACAAATAGGCAGCAGAGAGTTTGCATAAATGGGGAGAAATCAGAGTGGGGAAGCGTCACGAGCGGTGTTCCACAGGGGTCAGTGTTGGGCCCCCTGCTGTTCACAATCTACATAAACGACATAGATGAGGGCATAAAGAGCGACATCGGCAAGTTTGCCGATGACACCAAAATAGGCCGTCGAATTCATTCTGACGAGGACATTCGAGCACTCCAGGAAGATTTGAATAGACTGATGCAGTGGTCGGAGAAGTGGCAGATGCAGTTTAATATAGACAAATGCAAAGTTCTAAATGTTGGACAGGACAATAACCATGCCACATATAAACTAAATAATATAGATCTTAATATTACGGATTGCGAAAAAGATTTAGGAGTTCTGGTTAGCAGTAATCTGAAACCAAGACAACAGTGCATAAGTGTTCGCAATAAAGCTAATAGAATCCTTGGCTTCATATCAAGAAGCATAAATAATAGGAGTCCTCAGGTTGTTCTTCAACTCTATACATCCTTGGTTAGGCCTCATTTAGATTATGCTGCACAGTTTTGGTCACCGTATTACAGAATGGATATAAATTCTCTGGAAAATGTACAAAGGAGGATGACAAAGTTGATCCCATGTATCAGAAACCTTCCCTATGAGGATAGACTAAGGGCCCTGAATCTGCACTCTCTAGAAAGACGTAGAATTAGGGGGGATATGATTGAGGTGTATAAATGGAAGACAGGAATAAATAAAGGGGATGTAAATAGTGTGCTGAAAATATCTTGCCTAGACAGGACTCGCAGCAATGGTTTTAAGTTGGAAAAATTCAGATTGAGGAAGGATATAGGAAAGTACTGGTTTGGTAATAGAGTTGTGGATGAGTGGAACAAACTCCCGAGTACAGTTATAGAGGCCAGAACGTTGTGTAGCTTTAAAAATAGGTTGGATAAATACATGAGTGGATGTGGGTGGGTGTGAGTTGGACCTGATAGTTTGTGCTACCAGGTCGGTTGCCGTGTTCCTCCCTTAAGTCAATGTGACCTGACCTGACTAGGTTGGGTGCATTGGCTTAAGCCGGTAGGAGACTTGGACCTGCCTCGCATGGGCCAGTAGGCCTTCTGCAGTGTTCCTTCGTTCTTATATTCTTATGTTCTTATAAAAGAGAGACTTTTGCAAAGTTAGGAAACCTTATTATGAAAACGTTTTGCCCACCGTACGCCTCACCAGTCCATTGAAATTTCCTCACTCTCTATTATGAGTCATTTGACAGATGTGTTTTGCAGATAATGCAGTAATTGTGGATCTCCTCGGAGAGTTGATTACCTTGAGGGATGGTCAGCCGGTGTGTGTAATTTGCATGTTTGTGGGATAACTGTTGCCTCTCCACTCCCTCTTAAGGTGAAGCGAATTTAAGACAACTGATGTTTACTGAAGGTTGGTTGGTTGACTGGTTAATTGAGTTCGAAGCCTATCGACACACGAGCTTCATTTAAGTTATATGTCACTGTTCGCCCCATATCGATGATGCCCTAATCCTAAATATGGGCTATTAAGGTGGAGAAATAAGTGAGTGTCCGTGAAGATGGAATCTATGTTATTCACAATGAATGTAAAAATTATCTTCTGTTGACTATTGTAAAGTAGTATTTTCTGGTTATTTCTTTAATCTTTATTTTTATTACTGCTTTCCTAGTGAATAATAATTGCGATAATTTTTCTGTTATATGCTTTGTATTTCTTCTGAACTGTATCCACTGTTAGCTAGGCTTCCCGGCATGTTTCGGAAATAGCTTGTTTAACTAACATTTACATTTATACACTATTATGGTACACGTCGAGTACAATATTATAATCGATATGCATCACATATAACCCCAGTCTTGCATGCCATCAATAACCAGCCTTAAAGCCTGGTAGCTTGTATCCTGTCGGAAGGAGTGCACCATTCGCATACGGGATGACAGTTAGTTTGTACTGGAGGTCTACAAGTCAGGGTGAGGAAAGGAACCCCAGGGTAGGCTACCATGCATGTAGGGACATCCCTGAAGTTTGATAACCTCACAAACTTCAAAATAGTTTACACTCGAGTCAGTTCTTTATATATGAGTGTCTGAAGCCGTAAATAGAGTAAATAATGGCAAATACATTTTGTGATGGGAATGTATGGTAAATCCAAAAGCTAACACGTGGTATACACTTTATTTTCTATTCACTTAATTATTCTTTTCAATGCGCTTAGGCTGGTATCTTGCGCCACCGGGTACAAGCCTCTGAAAATACTTGTGATTGTGATAATTATCCTATATATTATATATATTCAGTCAAATTTACAACTATTTACATTAGCAATCATCTGTCTAAATATATAAACCTATTTGTCTATCTGGAGTTTTGATGTTTGGATTTTGTAATCTCACTGAAAATGTAAAGTGAACTGCTTGATATTCTCGTGGCACGCATTGACACGGCCGTGTCAATGCGTCACAATCACTTTATGAAACGATTTTAACAATCTTTTATTACGATTTTTTTTTATATGATTGGGAGCTTGATTCTTTGTTCATTATTCATTCAGTGTTCTCGCAGACTCCACTTGACTGGCTTAATGACACTAATAGCGGTGAATACTGACCGAAACAAGAACTAGGAGCAAGACAGACTCGTCTTGTGGAGAAACTCTGACCAACAGCAAAGTTCACAATACAGGAACAAGGTGGAGAGTCATGGTACGTTGAACATGTATGTCGCCTGCTAAGTTTACACTCTCAACTCTGTGCTCACTCGCTTACTCACTCGTTCACTATCTCATTCACTCCCTTTAATATACTCGCTGACTATCAATCACTCACTCGCTCATTGTTACCAAATTTGCTTAGTCACCTTTCGTGGCTCTACCTGAAGCCCAACTTCCCTTTTTCACTGACTGGTTTACCATACTGTTGTGTACGAATGGTATATAATACCGACAAGATGAGAGTAAGACACATGTGCAACATCTGGGTATCTTTATTGTAGACGTTTCGCCATCCAGTGGCTTTATCAATACAAATTCTAGGACATAACTTGAAGACAGTAGAACTATGTACAGAAGATGAGGTAATCAGTCCCTCAACCTAGGAGTAGGTGCGAACAGCACCTCCATGACTATGGTGCTGTTCGCACCTACTCCCAGGATGAGGGACTGATTACCTCATCTTCTGTACATAGTTCTACTGTCTTCAAGTTATGTCCTAGAATTTGTATTGATAAAGCCACTGGATGGCGAAACGTCTACAATAAAGATACCCAGATGTTGCACATGTGTCTTACTCTCATCTTGTCGGTATTATATACCATTCGTACACAACTTGTCAGACACTGCAACATCATGGAATCTTAATTCTGAGGACATGTACATAACCTTCACAACTACGACAACTACTACTACAACTAACCCATCTCTTTGGGAAGGACCTACTTCCACTGGGGAATCCCGCCTACCAGTGAATATGCCCTCGTCTGCTACACCTGACGTTACTATATAAGCGCCAGGATTCTTTCTTCTGCTTCAGAATCTCCACGACTATGGTGCTGTTCGCACCTACTCCTAGGTTGAGGGACTGATTACCTCATCTTCTGTACATAGTTCTACTGTCTTCAAGTTATGTCCTAGAATTTGTATTGATAAAGCCACTGGGTGGCGAAACGTCTACAATAAAGATACCCAGATGTTGCACATGTGTCTTACTCTCACCATACTGTTGCTGCTTGCGGCCCGCAGACAACACTGCCATCACATCCTTAATTATTCATCACGTCTGCCTTTGGTCCGGAAATATTTCTGATATTTGCTGATTGTAGAGTCTTGGGCCTGAAGGATACTTGCTCTCTAATTACGTATATGGTGCCCCTATTTCTCAGAGAGTTTATTCTGCACTTCCTTATTTGTCACAGTAGTTGGGGTCCCACAACTGTGCTATCAGTGGCTGCCAGCTTTAAACATCAACTTATCTGGGAGCGGGATTGACCTCAAGACGACCTGACATTATATTTACCTTCTGGTCTGGAGAACAGTCTCTCACTATTTCTGGCTGATTACATACTTTTCTCTCTTGTATGAATCTACGAGTCAATGCTCTCAGTGTTCTCTCTCTTATTATGTCAGTTACAAGTATAGTATCTGCCTACAATGCTCTTCTGCTACACACATTGTAAATACAATAAATATTAGTGGTAGGAATAAACGAGTACTCAGAAATCTACTTTTGTTAACTGCCTTCGCTTCTGTTATTCAGTGACTTCCTTTCTTGGTGATCCACTTCACATCCAGGTACCACCGACCTTCTGTTTGTACCTGTGTTCGTAATATTTTCAAGTTTATTTTGCTATCGTCCCTAAAATACGATACGACGATGTGGCTGTATTTATCTGTCTGTCATGAGGATATGAAACAGAAGAGGTGCTAGGAGAGTGCCTTGGAGAACTGTTCTGGATAATCTTATCTAGAGTGGACAGGTGTTCTTGTATAAATCTTGTCTACAGTACTTCCCAAATAGCTTTGCACATATTATTTTTATTCGCAGCAAATTACTTTAGAAAATATTTAAATTATTTTTTGTTTTCTAAATATCTTGTAAATTCACATACCATCGTTGGATTTACAATCAACACTCAGAAAATAATTAATAAAAAAATAGATCGTTCAAAATAGGCCCTGTCAGAATACAAAATTATTTGTAGCTCACAGAGGGAACCTACTTGGTAGTGATAGATGGGGAGTGGGCATCAGGGTGAGCGTCGGGGTGGGCATCATGGTGGGAGTGGGTGGCGAGGGAGGTAAGGGCGTGTTCCCCAGCTCGCACCTGTTGAAGGCTGCTGGCCACCAAACTCCTGGCCGAGGTGACTGTCTGAATGACGCTGTCTCTGGAAGGTAAGACGAGAGTAGGTGAGTTGCATGATAGTGTGTACTCGCCTAGTTATATACTTTGCTTGCGTCATTGGTTCCGGGACTCGTGGAACCTATCATACTTACTCTTGAAACTGTGTATCGTTGAGTTTTCTTCTCCGCTTTGTCAAATCTTCTGAGTATCTTTTGAGCAGTGATCATGTCTTACCCGTGCCTTCTCTAATCATTTCCTTTACTTCTCAGAATCAAAACCCCTCAACTTCGGAGCTTGTTTAGTAGCAACTCCTCAGACTTTCTTAACTTCTAAACATATATCAGTTGTGGGTTCCCTGTTGGTGTTGTATAATCTATGATTGATTTGACGTATATCGTGTACAGTGTCCTACAAGACCATGTACACGATATGAAGGCAGCATGTAGACTTGCTAACCTGGCATATGTACAAGACTGGTATACAGTACCGACAAGATGAAAGTAGAAGACAGTAGAACTTTGTACAGAAGATGAGGTAATCAGTCCCTCCAAGGTTGAGGGACTGATTACCTCATCTTCTGTACATAGTTCTACTGTCTTCTAGTTATGTCCTGGAATTTGTATTGATAAAGCCACTGGATGGCGAAACGTCTACAATAAAGATACCCAGATGTTGCACATGTGTCTTAATTTCAACCTGGCATGTGTGAAAAAAAAGGACACGTACTATTCGGGACGTAAAAAGGAAACATTTCGCCACGAGTGACTTCTTTCTTTAATGAGTGTCCTGAACTGTACGTAAGTGTCTTTGTCTACGTCTTGTCGGTATCACTATACTTTATACATTCACATGATGTCATGGTTATAGGACTTTTGCCCAGCTCATGTGATTTATTTACTGTGATGTTCGCTGATCTGCATTATCAAAATATCTCAAACAGTACTAAAAAGTAAGAATGATAAATCAGTGGAATCACCATACATGCACAACTGAAGAATTTATCGATGTAAAACAACTGCCAGAGGCCTGGCCACAGACCGGGCCGCGGGGGCGTTGACCCCCGGAACTCTCTCCAGGTAAACTCCAGGTAATAGGATTTTACATACATCGAGATAGACAAAATGTCTATTAATATAGTGTTAATAGTACAGAATGAAATATCACTGAAACTGCCACAGTACGATGTAGCCTGTTCACTGTTTCACTGTTGAAATGAACCTAAACTGAAGGAAGGTGCAAGCCGTAGCTTCCTCATTTATCAATCTCATCAATTTTCATCATCGACAGATACACATAAGAATCGTGAAACGATATTAGAAACAGTAGCGGTACCAATCCTTGAGTGACCCCGCTCGTAAGGCACACCCGTTTCTGGCACTTCCTCTTAACAATGTTACTCTTTGTCTCTTGCCCTTCAGATACTCCCTGATCCATTTTACCACTTTCTCTTTCAGTTGTGTGCTTAGTTATTTTCTAGTCTGGACTAGACTCTAATGAAGGGGAATACTGAAACGAAAATTTTCTTGTAACCAAGAAAATTAATTTGATCCAGGCATCGTTTCTAATACCATTATTACAGTTCTGTTGTATATCTACAGAAGGTTCGTGAGAGGAGGATTTCCCGACCCTGAATCCTTGCTGTTTTTTCCTAACAAATCCTTCTCTCTCTTAGTGGTGACACGAGTGCAATAATTAAAGTTGAATTTGCATATGAGAGAGAAGAGTATGTGTGTGTGTGGGATGGGAGAAGGGGTTGTGAATAACTGGATGGTCAGGCATAATTGTATGAAGAATTAGACACGCGTTCAACATCTGGGTACCTTTATTTGTAGACATTTCTCCATCAAGTGGCTTTCACTACAAATTCAAGGACATAATGGGAAGGCTGTAGAACTATATACAAAAGTCGAAGTAATCTTGAAGACTACGGTGCTCTTCACCAACTCCAAGGCTGAGGGACTGATTACCTCGTCTTTTGTATAAATTTCTACAGTCTTCCCATTATGTCCTTAAATTTGTATTGAAAAAACCACTGAATGGAGAAAAGTCTACAAATGGATACCCAGATGTTGCACATGTCTAATTCTGCATCTTATCGGCATTGTATATAACTCCGCCTATATATATAATGTCTTTCTACCTCTGTATGTTAGAAGTGATCAAGGTCCCAGGACCGAAACGTTTTCTAATAAATATGTTATAGTGTTTGCTTACGTGTCTTTCTAAACCAACTTGTCGGTATTTATTACCAAGGTTTATACCATATAACTCATGTGCATGATTATACGAGTAATTGTTAGTATAATTTTTGATGTGTATGATCGCGAATGTGTACATGCGTTTGTATTCGCCTAAGAGTGTCTGTGGGAGGCTGAACTCTTGCTCTTGGGCTCCGCCTTATTTTTTTTCAGTCCTCTTGTTTGAACCGACCACCAGTGCATCCCTTTATTATATACTCCAGTAATTCACTACCTTCACACTGAAGGAATTCGTTCTTATAATCCCTTTGGCTCAGGCGAACTGCATACAAAGCAGTTCAAGCTTCTCTTTCCACACAACTATCATCCTTGTAAACACTTCAGGAGAACAGAGAACACTGCGACCTTTCTAGCATAACAATACGTGGATGTTCAAGGGGTGGACCAGTAAGCCAGGGGAAGGCCTCGGTCAGATGATCAAAAGCTCCAGCTGTGGGGTCATCATATGATAAGACCCGACTCAGGAAATACTTGTCCTGCTTCCTGACGAACCTTACCTAACGTAACCTGGTTGTTAATGTTGTGGTGATATCGACAAACTGTGAAAAAAGAATACTTGTGTACAGTTCGTGACATTAAAGGAAACGTTTCGCCCATGAATGACGAAACCTTTCCACAGTTGGTTGGTTGGTTGGTTGGGTGATCAATTGGGCTTAAAGTTTATCGACTACACGAGGCTGATCAAGGCTGCATCTCACCTCTTCACCACCTGCCAAGAATACTTTAATCCGTAAATTAGAGATTAAGAAAACTCTCAGTGAATTTACAATGAGAGATATGTACCTCTCAGGATATATATCCTGTCCCTATTTTAAAATTAAAGTATAGTTGACTGGTGGTGTACAAGCGATATACAAACTTAAAGACACTCGTGCAGTTGACAGGTCTTAAACCTAATAAACTAAGTCCAGGATAACAACGTCAACTCGCGCACGGGACTCACTGCTTACCACGTTCTTCTGGCAAGCACGTGAAAGTCAAGGTCAGTGAGCACGTACTGTCCGTGTAGTTGCCATCAGTTAGACACTTCAGTGTGCGTTGTCATCACAAGCAGACAAGGTGGAACCTTGAGGTTAGGTGGGGGAGGCAGCTGGTTGTGGGGGGGTAGGTGAAGGTGTGAGCATTCTTGGGTGAGTGCAAGGATCCAGCCAGGATATTATTATTATTATTATTATTATTATTATTATTATTATTATTATTATTATTATTATTATTATTATTAATCACCATTATGGGTAAACCAATAATAATGAATAGGAGGAAATTACGTTTGATATAACGAGGGTAGGGTAGCACTAATTCCTTGGCTCAAGAGCTCTTTGCCAGCATCATGGCACCCCCTTTCCTTCCCCATCAAGGGACAGTATATATATATATATATATATATATATATATATATATATATATATATATATATATATATATATATATATATATATATATATATATATAAATGATGGGCTTGAGGTTCGAACCATGGTCCATAAATTGACAGGCCCAACTCTCTAACCACTGCTAAAGCTCCTGGATCAGAACAGTCCCTGGCGGGCAAAACGTCGCCTTAGCAAATGTCCCAATACTACATTTTCAGTCATACAGCCGCTCTCTAAATATTGAGGATGGAAGTACCGCAAGAGTCGTGTTCTCGGGAAGGAATTTGACGAGTTTTTACAACTTTTTCCTGATTATCCAAGACTGTGGTGCCTGCAGTTGGATAGTTGATTGGATTTCAAGGCTCTTTAAGGCTGCATGTAATCTGTTCACCACCTGTCAAAAATAATGTAATACCTACAAGAGCGATTAATATAAATAAATATATATATATATATATATATATATATATATATATATATATATATATATATATATATATATATATATATATATATATATATATATATATATATATATATATATATATATTTTTATTATCACACTGGCCGATTCCCACCAAGGCAGGGTGGCCCGAAAAAGAAAAACTTTCACCATCATTCACTCCATCACTGTCTTGCCAGAAGGGTGCTTTACACTACAGTTTTTAAACTGCAACATTAACACCCCTCCTTCAGAGTGCAGGCACTGTACTTCCCATCTCCAGGACTCAAGTCCGGCCTGCCGGTTTCCCTGAATCCCTTCATAAATGTTACTTTGCTCACACTCCAACAGCACGTCAAGTATTAAAAACCATTTGTCTCCATTCACTCCTATCAAACACGCTCATGCATGCCTGCTGGAAGTCCAAGCCCCTCGCACACAAAACCTCCTTTACCCCCTCCCTCCAACCTTTCCTAGGCCGACCCCTACCCCACCTTCCTTCCACTACAGACTGATACACTCTTGAAGTCATTCTGTTTCGCTCCATTCTCTCTACATGTCCGAACCACCTCAACAACCCTTCCTCAGCCCTCTGGACAACAGTTTTGGTAATCCCGCACCTCCTCCTAACTTCCAAACTACGAATTCTCTGCATTATATTCACACCACACATTGCCCTCAGACATGACATCTCCACTGCCTCCAGCCTTCTCCTCGCTGCAACATTCATCACCCACGCTTCACACCCATATAAGAGCGTTGGTAAAACTATACTCTCATACATTCCCCTCTTTGCCTCCAAGGACAAAGTTCTTTGTCTCCACAGACTCCTAAGTGCACCACTCACTCTTTTTCCCTCATCAATTCTATGATTCACCTCATCTTTCATAGACCCATCCGCTGACACGTCCACTCCCAAATATCTGAATACGTTCACCTCCTCCATACTCTCTCCCTCCAATTTGATATTCAATCTTTCATCACCTAATCTTTTTGTTATCCTCATAACCTTACTCTTTCCTGTATTCACCTTTAATTTTCTTCTTTTGCACACCCTACCAAATTCATCCACCAATCTCTGCAACTTCTCTTCAGAATCTCCCAAGAGCACAGTGTCATCAGCAAAGAGCAGCTGTGACAACTCCCACTTGTGTGTGATTCTTTATCTTTTAACTCCACGCCTCTTGCCAAGACCCTCGCATTTACTTCTCTTACAACCCCATCTATAAATATATTAAACAACCACGGTGACATCACACATCCTTGTCTAAGGCCTACTTTTACTGGGAAAAAATTTCCCTCTTTCCTACATACTCTAACTTGAGCCTCACTATCCTCGTAAAAACTCTTCACTGCTTTCAGTAACCTACCTCCTACACCATACACTTGCAACATCTGCCACATTGCCCCCCTATCCACCCTGTCATACGCCTTTTCCAAATCCATAAATGCCACAAAGACCTCTTTAGCCTTATCTAAATACTTTTCACTTATATGTTTCACTGTAAACACCTGGTCCACACACCCCCTACCTTTCCTAAAGCCTCCTTGTTCATCTGCTATCCTATTCTCCGTCTTACTCTTAATTCTTTCAATTATAACTCTACCATACACTTTACCAGGTACACTCAACAGACTTATCCCCCTATAATTTTTGCACTCTCTTTTATCCCCTTTGCCTTTATACAAAGGAACTATGCATGCTCTCTGCCAATCCCTAGGTACCTTACCCTCTTCCATACATTTATTAAATAATTGCACCAACCACTCCAAAACTATATCCCCACCTGCTTTTAACATTTCTATCTTTATCCCATCAATCCCGGCTGCCTTACCCCCTTTCATTTTACCTACTGCCTCACGAACTTCCCCCACACTCACAACTGGCTCTTCCTCACTCCTACAAGATGTTATTCCTCCTTGCCCTATACACGAAATCACAGCTTCCCTATCTTCATCAACATTTAACAATTCCTCAAAATATTCCCTCCATCTTCCCAATACCTCTAACTCTCCATTTAATAACTCTCCTCTCCTATTTTTAACTGACAAATCCATTTGTTGTCTAGGCTTTCTTAACTTGTTAATCTCACTCCAAAACTTTTTCTTATTTTCAACAAAATTTGTTGATAACATCTCACCCACTCTCTCATTTGCTCTCTTTTTACATTGCTTCACCACTCTCTTAACTTCTCTCTTTTTCTCCATATACTCTTCCCTCCTTGCATCACTTCTACTTTGTAAAAACTTCTCATATGCTAACTTTTTCTCCCTTACTACTCTCTTTACATCATCATTCCACCAATCGCTCCTCTTCCCTCCTGCACCCACTTTCCTGTAACCACAAACTTCTGCTGAACACTCTAACACTACATTTTTAATCCTACCCCATACCTCTTCGACCCCATTGCCTATACTCTCATTAGCCCATCTATCCTCCAATAGCTGTTTATATCTTACCCTAACTGCCTCCTCTTTTAGTTTATAAACCTTCACCTCTCTCTTCCCTGATGCTTCTATTCTCCTTGTATCCCATCTACCTTTTACTCTCAGTGTAGCTACAACTAGAAAGTGATCTGATATATCTGTGGCCCCTCTATAAACATGTACATCCTGAAGTCTACTCAACAGTCTTTTATCTACCAATACATAATCCAACAAACTACTGTCATTTCGCCCTACATCATATCTTGTATACTTATTTATCCTCTTTTTCTTAAAATATGTATTACCTATAACTAAACCCCTTTCTATACAAAGTTCAATCAAAGGGCTCCCATTATCATTTACACCTGGCACCCCAAACTTACCTACCACACCCTCTCTAAAAGTTTCTCCTACTTTAGCATTCAGGTCCCCTACCACAATTACTCTCTCACTTGGTTCAAAGGCTCCTATACATTCACTTAACATCTCCCAAAATCTCTCTCTCTCCTCTGCATTCCTCTCTTCTCCAGGTGCATACACGCTTATTATGACCCACTTCTCGCATCCAACCTTTACTTTAATCCACATAATTCTATATATATATATATATATATATATATATATATATATATATATATATATATATATATATATATATATATATATATATATATATATATATATATATATATATATATATATATATATATATATATATATACTGCGAGACACCTCAGGGTGTGTAAATCCTAGTGCCTACGTTGAGCTGCTTGCACTGGTCCCTGGAAGGGAAGTGTCCTGATGCCTGGTGATAAGCTACTGAGCTAAGTGGTTGGGGATTCCTTCCGTTTCCTTGAGTCAAATCTGATTACCTCCCATTCCCCAAACCCTATGAAGATTTCAGGCTTAGCATCCCCACTCCCCCCCGCATGAGATAACTATATAAACCGAGGGATTTATGTCTCGGTGTATATACTCTGAGAGTTTAATCCCCATTTTAGATATTAAAGTATTCTTGACTGGTGGTGAAGGGGTTAATGACTTTCGTGTAGTCGACCGGCTTTAAACCCCATTACCAAATTATAATCGCTTTCCCCTGATTTAAGTAAAAATAACAGTTTTACATTACGTTACGGATATTTAAGTTACATTTAGAAACGTTACATTAGCAGTGATCTCAAGAAACTGTAATACGTCATACGTAATGTACACCGTATTCGATACTCATACAACTGATGCTGTTATTTCTTCTTATTAATATATAGCGGGTGTATATACCCTGTGAGGCCCCAGGATGAAGGTTGTAATGCAGGTGGCAGCTTGCTAGTTACTTAACCAGCACAGGTGAAAGACTAAGAGCACAACCAAGTACGTGCTGCTAGCCACGGTCCAGCCAGTCTCTGGCCACCAGAGTCTGTTGTTTGTGTGTGTACTCGCCTATTTGTAGTTGCAGGGGTCGATTCACAGCTCCTCTTCGTTGGCTGCTACTAGGTTCACTCTCTCCCTGCTCCATGAGGTTTGTCGCATCTTTTTATAAAGCTGTGTATGCATCCTGCTGCCAGTACATCACTCTCCAAATTGTTCCATTTCCTGACAACTCCATGGCGTGTGTGTGCGTGTGTGTGTGTGTGTGTGTGTGTGTGTGTGTGTGTGTGTGTGTGTGTGTGTGTGTGTGTGTGTGTGTGTGTGTGTGTGTGTGTGTGTGTGTATGTGTGTGTGTGAGTGTGTGAGTGTGTGTGTGTGTGTGCGCGTGTACTCACCTAGTTGTACTCACCTAGTTGAGGTTGCGGGGGTCGAGTCCGAGCTCCTGGCCCCGCCTCTTCACTGATCGCTACTAGGTCACTCTCCCTGAGCCGTGAGCTTTATCATACCTCTGCTTAAAGCTATGTATGGATCCTGCCTCCACTACATCGCTTCCCAAACTATTCCACTTACTGACTACTCTGTGGCTGAAGAAATACTTCCTAACATCCCTGTGATTCATCTGTGTCTTCAGCTTCCAACTGTGTCCCCTTGTTACTGTGTCCAATCTCTGGAACATCCTGTCTTTGTCCACCTTGTCAATTCCTCTCAGTATTTTGTATGTCGTTATCATGTCCCCCCTATCTCTCCTGTCCTCCAGTGTCGTCAGGTTGATTTCCCTTAACCTCTCCTCGTAGGACATACCTCTTAGCTCTGGGACTAGTCTTGTTGCAAACCTTTGCACTTTCTCTAGTTTCTTCACGTGCTTGGCTAGGTGTGGGTTCCAAACTGGTGCCGCATACTCCAATATGGGCCTAACATACACGGTGTACAGGGTCCTGAATGATTCCTTATTAAGATGTCGGAATGCTGTTCTGAGGTTTGCCAGGCGCCCATATGCTGCAGCAGTTATTTGGTTGATGTGCGCTTCAGATGTGCCTGGTGTTATACTCACCCCAAGATCTTTTTCCTTGAGTGAGGTTTGTAGTCTCTGACCCCCTAGACTGTACTCCGTCTGCGGCCTTCTTTGCCCTTCCCCAATCTTCATGACTTTGCACTTGGTGGGATTGAACTCCAGGAGCCAATTGCTGGACCAGGTCTGCAGCCTGTCCAGATCCCTTTGTAGTTCTGCCTGGTCTTCGATCGAGTGAATTCTTCTCATCAACTTCACGTCATCTGCAAACAGGGACACCTCAGAGTCTATTCCTTCCGTCATGTCGTTCACAAATACCAGAAACAGCACTGGTCCTAGGACTGACCCCTGCGGGACCCCGCTGGTCACAGGTGCCCACTCTGACACCTCGCCACGTACCATGATTCGCTGCTGTCTTCCTGACAAGTATTCCCTGATCCATTGTAGTGCCTTCCCTGTTATCCCTGCTTGGGCCTCCAGTTTTTGCACCAATCTCTTGTGTGGAACTGTGTCAAACGCCTTCTTGCAGTCCAAGAAAATGCAATCCACCCACCCCTCTCTCTCTTGTCTTACTGCTGTCACCATGTCATAGAACTCCAGTAGGTTTGTGACACAGGATTTCCCGTCCCTGAAACCATGTTGGCTGCTGTTGATGAGATCATTCCTTTCTAGGTGTTCCACCACTCTTCTCCTGATAATCTTCTCCATGATTTTGCATACTATACATGTCAGTGACACTGGTCTGTAGTTTAATGCTTCATGTCTGTCTCCTTTTTTAAAGATTGGGACTACATTTGCTTTCTTCCATGCCTCAGGCAATCTCCCTGTTTCGATAGATGTATTGAATATTGTTGTTAGGGGTACACATAGCGCCTCTGCTCCCTCTCTCAATACCCATGGGGAGATGTTATCTGGCCCCATTGCCTTTGAGGTATCTAGCTCACTCAGAAGCCTCTTCACTTCTTCCTCGGTTGTGTGTGTGTGTGTGTTGCGTGTGTGTATGTGTATGTGTGTGTGTGTGTGTGTGTGTGTGTGTGTGTGTGTGTGTGTGTGTGTGCGTGTGTGTGAGTATGTGTGTACTCACCTATTTGTACTCACCTATTTGTGGTTGCAGGGGTCGAGTCATAGCTCCTGGCCCCGCCTCTTCACTGATTGCTACTAGGTCCTCTCTCTCCCTGCTCCATGAGCTTTATCATACCTCGCCTTAAAACTATGTATGGTTCCCGCTTCCACTACTTCACTTTCTAGACTATTCCACGACTTGACTACTCTATGACTGAAGAAATACTTCCTAACATCCCTTTGATTCATCTGAGTCTTCAACTTCCAATTGTGACCTCTTGTGTATGTGTCCCATCTCTGGAACATCCTGTCTTTGTCCACCGTGTCTATTCTGCGCAGTATTTTATATGTCGTTATCATGTCTCCCCTGACCCTCCTGGCCTCCAGTGTCGTCAGGCCGATTTCCCTCAACCTTTCATCGTACGACAATCCCCGTAGCTCTGGGACTAGTCTTGTTGCAAACCTTTGCACTTTCTCTAATTTCTTGACGTGCTTGACTAGGTGTGGATTCCAAACTGGTGCTGCATACTCCAGTATGGGCCTGACGTAAATGGTATACAGTGTCTTGAACGACTCCTTATTGAGGTATCGGAACGCTATCCGTAGGTTTGCCAGGCGCCCGTATGCTGCAGCAGTTATCTGATTTATGTGCGCCTCAGGAGATATGCTCGGTGTTATACTCACCCCCAGATCTTTTTCCTTGAGTGAGGTTTGCAGTCTTTGGCCATCTAAACTATATTGTGTCTGCAGTCTTCTTTGCCCTTCCCCAATCTTCATGACTTTGCATTTGGCAGGGTTAAATTCAAGGAGCCAGTTTCTGGACCAGGCTTGTAGCCTGTCCAGGTCTCTTTGTAGTCCTGCCTGATCCTCATCCGATTTGATTCTTCTCATTAACTTCACATCATCTGCAAACAAGGACACTTCTGAGTCTATCCCTTCCGTTATGTCGTTCACATATACCAAGAACAGCACAGGTCCTAGGACTGACCCCTGTGGAACCCCGCTTGTCACAAGCGCCCACTCTGACACCTCGTCACGTACCATGACTCGTTGTTGCCTCCCTGTCAGGTATTCTCTGATCCATTGCAGTGCCTTTCCTGTTATGTGTGCCTGATCTTCTAGCTTTTTCAGTAACCTCTTGTGAGGAACTGTGTCGAAGGCCTTTTTGCAGTCCAAAAAAATGCAGTCGATCCACCCCTCTCTCTCTTGTCTTACTTCTGTCACCTTGTCATAAAACTCTAGTAGGTTTGTGACACAGGATTTTCCTTCCCTGAAACCATGCTGGTTGTCAATTATACACTTGTTTCTTTCCAGGTGCTCCACCACTCTCCTCCTGATGATCTTCTCCATGACCTTGCATACTATACCCGTTAGTGATACAGGTCTGTAGTTTAGTGCCTCATGTCTGTCTCCCTTTTTAAAAATTGGGACTACATTTGCCATCTTCCATACCTCAGGGAGTTGCCCAGTTTCAAATGATGTGTTGAAGATCTTTGTTAATGGCACACACAATATCTCTGCTCCCTCTTTAAGGACCCACGGAGAGATGTTGTCTGGTCCCACCGCCTTTGAGGTGTCAAGTTCGCATAGCAGCTTCTTCACTTCCTCCTTGGTTATATGTACCTCATCCAGCACTTGCTGGTGTACCCCCCTGTTCTGATTTCCTGGAGTCCTACTGGTTTCCACTGTAAATACTTCTTTAAATCTCGTGTTGAGCTCCTGACATACCTCTTGGTCGTTTCTTGTGAATTCCCCATCACCCTTCCTCAGTCTGATTACCTGGTCCTTGACTGTTGTTTTCCTCCTGATGTGGCTGTACAACAGCTTCGGGTCAGTCTTGACTTTCGATGCTATGTCATTTTCATATTGTCGCTGAGCCTCCCTTCTTATCTGTGCATATTCATTTCTGGCTCTTCGGCTAATCTCTTTATTTTCCTGAGTTCTCTTTCTTCTGTACCTTTTCCATTCTCTAGTACATCTAGTTTTTGCCTCCCTACACCTTTGGGTGAACCAAGGACTCGTTCTGTTCTTCCCATTATTTCTGTTTCCCTTGGGAACAAACCTCTCCTCTGCCTCCTTGCATTTTGTTGCCACATAGTCCATCATTTCTTGTACTGGTTTTCCTGTCAGTTCCCTCTCCCACTGAATGTTTTGAAGGAAGTTCCTCATGCCTGAGTAGTTCCCCCTTTTGTAGTTTGGTTTTTCCCACCCTATTCCTGCTACTCTCTCCACTTGGAGCTCAACTATGTAGTCGAAGCACAGAACCACATGATCACTAGCTCCCAGGGGCCTTTCATACAAGATATCCTCAATGTCTGAACTACTCAAGGTGAATACAAGGTCCAGTCTTGCTGGTTCATCTTCTCCTCTCTCTCTGGTAGTGTCTCTAACATGTTGATGCATGAGGTTTTCCAGTACTACATCCATCATCTTGGCTCTCCATGTTTCGGAACCCCCATGGGGCTCCAGGTTTTCCCAGTCAATCTCCTTGTGATTGAAATCACCCATAACTAGTAACTTTGCTCCCCCCACATGTGCTCTCTTGGCCACCTCGGCTAGTGTGTCGACCATGGCTCTGTTGCTCTCATCGTATTCTTCTCTTGGTCTCCTGCAGTTCTGTGGTGGGTTGTACATTACTGCAATTATCACCTTATGTCCCTCAGACTGGATTGTTCCTACTAAGTAGTCCCTTTCACCCGTGCCATCCATTCCTTCCATTTTCTCAAAACCCCACTGGCTTTTAATGAGCAGTGCAACTCCTCCTCCCCCTCTCCTCCCTCTGTCTTTCCTGAGGATTTGATATCCGGGTGGAAAGATTGAATCTGTTATTATTCTGGTGAGTTTTGTTTCTGTGAGTGCTATTATGTCTGGGGATGTCTCCTTGATTCTTTCATGCCACTCCTCATACTTATTTGTTATTCCATCTGCATTTGTATACCATACCTTCAACTTATTTTCTAAGACTGTGGTCTGGGAGGTGTATTGGGGTTGGGGAAGTGGGAGACCTGATAAGGAACTATGGGTGGTTGCTGTGGGGGTGGAGTTTGTAATGTAGTGGGTGGGGGCATTGGATATGACATGGGTGTTTTGGTTTAGAGTGTTTGGCTGCACTGGGGTTGACCTGGTTGGGAGGCTTCTATAGGAAGCTGTGAGGGAGGTTGTATTTGATCTTCTTCCTGTGTCTGGGATCTCCTGTCTTTCTTCTCCATCCCCTCTCTTTCCTCCTTTCGCCTTTGTATCATCTCTCTCAGTTTCCGCCTTTCGTCTTGTGTTCTGTCGCGGTCGAGATACACCTTCCTGTATTCCGGCATGTCCCTTAATCGTGCTTTCTCCCACAGTATCCTGTTCCGAGTCGATTCTGCCTTGAAGGTCACTTTCACTGGCCGGGTTCTTTTTTTTACAAACCCCCCTATTCTCCGAAAATTTTCCAGCTGGGTCATGTCGTCTTCTCCGATTACTTTCATGATGCTTTCAATTGCTTTTTTTTCCCCTTGTTTTCTTGCTACATATGTTTCCCCTTCAACTTCCTGTAGCCCATACACAAAGACTGACCTCACCCTTTCATTCTCCCACTGCATATCCCTGTGTATCCCCTCATTCAATTTGCTTTCCTCCATTGCAGCTTTCCTTTCTTCAGTTTTACTAGCTACTGTACATGGGCTCAGTGGCCTGTCATTTTCCCTTCTCGGCTTTCCCTGGGCTCTGTTGTGGTCTTTTAGGGCCTCCACATATAGCTTAGGTATTTCATTTACTACAGTCTCCACTGATAGAGCTTCTACATGCAGTTTTGCTCCTTCTGTCCCTACAGTCCCCTTATTTGTGGCTGAGGTAGCAGTCTCTGTTGTCAATCCCAAAATGTTCTTTAGTTCTTTAGGCTGTTTCAGATTTTCCAGTTCCTCTTCTAAGCTCTGTATCCTGGCCTCTGCTGCTTTGACTTTCACCTCCCACTTCCTGCTTTCCATGTCTATCCTCTCTTCCATTCTCATGCTAAGTTCTTCTAGTTTCTTTTCCCATTCTTGTTCCCTTTATGTGAGCTCTGCTGCCCAATCTTCCTTTGCAGTTCCCTCCTCCTGTCCCTTGGGTTTTCTTGTTGCTCTCTGGCAACCCATTTTTTTTTATCCTGATTGCCTCAGAGTGGGAAACCTATGTAATTCTGTATGTTAGGTTAGTATTGTATATGTCAGTGTGGGGGGGAGGTAGAGGAGGAACTGTGGCTATATGGGAGAGTAGTGGGGAGG
>NC_091303.1:13431821-13461821 GCF_038502225.1 Cherax quadricarinatus | reverse complement strand
CGGAGTACAGTTTAGGGGGCCAGAGACTACAAACGTCACTCAAGGAAAAAGGTCTTGGGGTGAGTATAACATCAGGCACATCTCCTGAGGAGCACATCAACCAAATAACTGCTGCAGCATGTGGGCGCCTAGCAAATCTAAGAACAGCATTCCGCCATCTTAATAAGAAATCGTTCAGGACCCTGTACACTGTGTACGTTAGGCCCATATTGGAGTATGCGGCACCAGTTTGGAACCCACACCTAGCCAAACACGTAAAGAAACTAGAGAAAGTGCAAAGGTTTGCAACAAGACTAGTCCCAGAGCTAAGGGGCATGTCCTACGAGAAGAGGCTAAGGGAAATCAATCTGACGACAGTGGAGAGGAGAGATGGGGGGGGGGGCATGATAACGACATATAAAATACTGAGAGGAATTGACAAGGTGAACAGAGACAGAATGTTCCAGAGATGGGACACAGCAACAAGGGGACACAGCTGGAAATTGAAGATACAGATGAATCACAGGGATGTTAGGAGTATTTCTACAGTAACACAGTAGTCAGGAAGTGGAATAGTTTGAGAAGCGATGTAGTGGAGGCAGGATCCATTCATAACTTTAAGCAGAGGTATGATAAAGCTCACGGTGTGGGGAGAGTGACCCAGCAGCGGCCAGTGAAGAGGCGGGGCCAGGAGCTATGAATCGACCCCTGCAACCACAACTAGGTGAGTACAACTAGGTGAGTACACGCACGCTCGCGCTCGCGAGTGGAGAAATATGCAATGAACTCAATAAGTTTCAATGCGTGTTTACAAATCAGTACAGCTCAGTGCCAGAGACAGGGAAGGAGGGCAAACCAAGCTCAACTATCAAATACTAAGAGAGAGAAATGAGAGAAGTGACTGGTGTAGTATCATACGACTGGAAGATGACCCACTCTGTCCTCGGGCCTTCTCTATTTTTCTCGCTCAGTTGACACTTGATAATGGTCCAAGACGGTTGGAATCTTTGTCTAAAATTTTCTCTCAAAGTAAAGACTATTTGTAAATTGTTCCAGTCACGATACTGTGACTTTGACTCCTCAACAGTACCTTAAAAAGGTGACAGGCAGGAAGCCCCGAACCACAGACTGGTGTAGAGAAACGACACTGTTGTAGCGGGAGTTTTTATTGCGACAACATTTTTCTCTGTATAGACTATAGAGCTTTATACATTGAACAAAAGCTCCATATTGCTGCCGTATTTGACAAGCCGGAAACAAAAGTGTACTGCCAACAGCACTGAAGAAAATGCAGAGGTGCAGAGCAAATTTTTATTGCGGCAATGTTTCGTTCAGTGCACGTGATTAAAGCGCTGTATAAGATTTCACGTAGAGCGAAAAAATAATAAAATAAAAGCATTCTCTCTACGTGTACCTTCTGTACCTTTCTTACAGTTGGTATTACGCCACTGTATACAGACCAGTTTCGCCCCTAACGAGTGTAATGTTAACAAAGCTGAAAGACAGCAGTGTAATGTTAACTAAGCTTAAAGATAGCAGTGTAATGTTAACTAAGCTTAAAGATAGCAGTGTAATGTTAACTAAGCTTAACGACAGCAGTTTAATGCTAACTAAGCTTAAAGACAGCAGTGTAATGTTAACTAAGCTTAAAGAAAGGAGTCAAAGAGTGAAGGTGACATCACACTGGGTGCGCGTAACAAGACGAGCCCTACAAAGATCAGTAAATGACCTCCAATGGATGATATTAATTTTCGTGTCCCTGTTTTCTGACGACTGGCACAAGCTCTGCGAAGACTTGACAAAGAACCTACAGAAATGCAGTCCAAATAAATTCAGTATCACGAGAGCTGGGAATAGAGTTCAGTATTAGATAATGTACAGCCTAGGGATGGAATGAGTGAACCTGTAAAAAAAAAAAAAAAAAAAAAAAAAAAAAAAAAAAAAAAAAGAGGACCTGAATGTCATCTTCATGCTATATAACCTTGGCGACATGTAAAATACTAGTAAACCTCAAAATTTATTCAGGAACTGAACAAACAATTCTTAAGGAGCCTTCAACGTGCTATGCAACCCTCAACGTGCTATGCAACCCTCAACGTGCTATGCAACCCTCAACGTGCTATGCAGCCCTCAACGTGCTATGCAGCCCCCCAGCCTAGAGCCCAACTCTAAGTCAATGCGTTCAAAACCTAGTAAAGGTTCAAAAGTTTGCAATAAGAACTCTCCCAGAAAATGTAAAGAATTTTGTTGAGATGAAAAACTCGACACCCTTAGAGGAGAGAAGGGCCAGGGAGGACACGATCACATCCTACAAAATTCTGAGAGAAATTGATCAAGGATACGGGGCAAAGGAGGAAACTAAAGACTTGAATCGCGAGGACAGTGACGATGGAACGCAGGTGGAAATTTAAGAAACAGTTGAGTCATAAAAATGTGAGAAAATACTCCTTTAGCCTCAGGGTGTAGAAAATAGGTATTAAGAAATGGTGCATTCAGATTTCTCACACGTTTATAATAACACAGTAAGTCTAATAAGGTCCACGAGGCCAGGAAAGAGTAATGTCTGTCACAGTGGGGTCAAGACCGGAGACTTGACCCTCATAAACACAGCTTGGTGAAGGCGGACGTGTTTTCGAGAAAGTTCAAACAATGGGAGGGATTGACGCGATATCAAGGCAAATATTTTATGAGAGGATGGTTGACTTCAGAAAAATTGATTATTGATACGAATCAATACTGCAACATTATAAAGTAATCCATGGATGTTGTGGCAATTATAAGAATCCACAGGATTACAGCGAGAGTGAAATTCAGTAATAAGTGAAAAAGACCGAAGTGTGTTTAGAGGTAATAGAGACGAGAGGTGAGAGTGAGGTCGAGTTCTCTAGCTTCTGAGATTGTAAATTGGTCGTAAAATACAGTGAAAGTGTTTCTGAAACACATCAGTGAAAGGGCCGTGTGTTGCGGATAAATGCTCATTGGTTAAGGAACGAATCAGGTGGAAATGCGTAAGGGGGATGCATGCAATTAGTGTGTTGACACCACTCTACCCCAACTCGATCTGGATGTGATGGGCAAGAGCAGATGATATTCACAGAGCTGCAGAAAGACAGTCACCTCAACCAGAAAAATAGTCAAATTCACTTAACTCGAGTTAAGATAAGGAAGCTTAAAGATCCTCGGACCAGACTAGTAAATCTAGAACAGGTAATGCCAATAGACTGTGTACAGACGAGAAGTGGGTTAGAACCCACGACCAGTGCATCCACGGGAAGTGAAAGGCAGAGAGTGGAGGAAACTTATGACTGGGGTAGCAGAGCAGCAGTGATGAGGCGGCAGGATTATGGGAAGCAGCACCGAGAGAGAAATATTAAATGAGATGGAAAGTAGATTATGACTGAAGACGGAGGAGATAAAGAAAAAAATGCAAGAGAGGAAAAATTCAAATCTAGTCTTAAAGAAATACAACAGAAGTTAAATGAACTAGGAGTAGAAGCCTAACAAATATATATTAGGCCGAAACTAGAATGCAACAGTGTGCCACAGAGAACTTCGGGGGAATTTAAACCGGACCTCAGCAAAGAAACCCTCCACGAACAAGTTATAAGTACTGCAGCTGGTCCTCGAAGGAGGAGGAAAAAATAGTATTCAAACTATTAACACTAGATTGTTAATAAACCAAGAAAGTGAATTATTATTATAATCAAAAAGAAGCGCTAAGCCACAAGGGCTATACAGCCAAGAAAGTGAAGCAGTGTAGCTTGTTTCCACTGGAGTCCTTATGGTCTCTCCTGAGATGTGACCCATAACAGTCGACAAACTCTTAAGCTGTTTATTTACTGCTGGGTGAACACGGGGTGCAGGTGAAAGGAGACTTGTTCACACGTTTCTTCCCGCACGGAATTGAACTTGACTTCTTCCGGTTGTGAGTCAAACTCTGCCACTTACATGAGAGTTGGAATTGTGGTGAAGACTCGTGTTACTAACCAACCCACATTTTAAGATGCACTATGCATTAGCTTTAATGACACTATTCGGCAATTTGTTCCACTAGTCAACCATTTAAATTATCGGCCTCTTCCTCTTACCCTTCACCCTCTACCTCCTACCCTTCACCCTCTACCTCCTACCTTTCACCCTCTACCTCCTACCCTTCAACCTCTACCTCCTACCCTTCACCCTCTACCTCTACCTTACCTCCTACCCTCACCCTCTACCTCCTACCTTTCACCCTCTACCTTACCCTTCAACCTCTACCTCCTACCCTTCACCCTCTACCTCCTACCTTTCACCCTCTTTCACCCTCTACCTCTACCTTTCACCCTACCCTTCCTCCTACCCTCTACCTCCTACCCTTCACCCTCTACCTCCTACCTTTCACCCTCTACCTCCTACCCTTCACCCTCTACCTCCTACCCTTCACCCTCTACCTCCTACCTTTCACCCTCTACCTCCTACCCTTCAACCTCTACCTCCTACCCTTCACCCTCTACCTCCTACCTTTCACCCTCTACCTCTTACCCTTCACCCTCACCCTCTACCTCCTACCTTTTCACCCTCTACCTCCTACCCTTCACCCTCTACCTCCTACTATACACCCTCAACCTCCTACCCTCTACCTCCTACCCTTCACCCTCTACCTCCTACCCTTCACCCTCTACCTCCTACCTTTCACCCTCTACCTCCTACCCTTCACCCTCTACCTCCTACCCTTCACCCTCTACCTCCTACCTTTCACCCTCTACCTCCTACCCTTCACCCTCTACCTCCTACCTTTCACCCTCTACCTCCTACCCTCCCCCCTCTTTCTCTTACCTTTCATCCTTTTCCTCCTACCTTCCACCCCGTTCATTTCCCCACTTCTCTTCCGTCTTCGTCATTCAAAATAAGAAAAAATCATGACAGCAGATCCTGGTGGCTCAGCACTCACTGTCTGAGCTACACACACACACACACACACACACACACACACACACACACACACACACACACACACACACACACACACACACACACACACACAATTAGGTGAGTACACACACACTGTTGACATCAGTATCCATTACACTTGAGAGTAAAGGTCACTATTCTTAACATCAGTGTCTGGTGTTCCAAGAATCAATGAATTGGGTGGATGAACAATTCTGAACACATAACATGTTTTTCATCATTTTCTTTCCGTGCTGAAGCAATAGTTTAAAGAATGAGATATTTGTGCAATATTTGGGAATCTTTATTAAAGAGACCAAACCACACCACGGGTGGGGATAGAACCCGCGGTCAGAGTCATAAAACTCGTGACCGACGCGTTAGCCACTGGGCCAGCTGGCTAAAATAAGATTCATCCAACTAGGTATATTTAAACACCATAGGAAGGTTAGCATAGGCACCACTGTGACCACAAATGCAACTTTTTACAGACGAGTCTCCCGTCATCATGACTCACGAAATCATAATGACAAGATTGCAAACAACCATACCACGGGTGGGGATAGAACCTGCGGTCAGAGAGACATAAAACTCCAGATCGTCTGTATGGAGATCAGATTACACTGACGCTTAGCTCTGATCGTACAAAGTGTCACACTTAATAACAATTTTCGTGTAGAGGCGTGAAGAACCATCCCTCCCCCACTCCCCCTCTCCCCGGAAGAACCACGACGGGAAGCTATAAAGAGAAGGGCATGATGAGGAAATGAGAAGGGCACTAGAGGGGTAACAGTGACCACGTAGTCAGTGGTCGTCCCCGGCAGCCGCTAGAAACATTCGCAGTCTCACTGAAGAAAATTTCTTAATTTCTTATTTTGTTAAGCGTTTCATTGATGCTGGTCACTCATGACAAGTTGTGGGTGGAGGTTCGAACCTCCGTCTGCTGGGCGCTAGACAAGATGCGCTTCCTATTTGTGCTCACCTAGGTGTTCTCACTGAAGACAAGACGCCCGTTGCAGAGTAAGGTTTCGTTGGAACAACGTTTCGCACTGTGTAAAGATCGACCAAGCTCACCAGAAAGTGAAAACGTTGTCACGATAAAAGATTGGTCTGCAACGCATATCTTTGCTTCGGTATCGTTGGCGGTATACCCTCCAGATCTACTCAGTCTCACTTAACATAGCTGAAAACCACAGAGATGCGGTGTAAGAAGCCGTAAGCCAGATGTGTGTGTACACTAACCTTGCCCTCGGGTTAAGTCAACATCGCGTGCTATCTGCTCAATACCATTCAAGGTCCAGGATGCCACAGGTCGTGGAAGTCATAGACTGAACGGCGAAATATATATGTAGGCATCACTGTATATAGATATGCTTTTCACATTCTCCGGAAATTGAAGGCAAAAATGGACAGTGTTGTAGGCCTGCTGGTCTCCACATTATAGAATGAACACAAATGCCCTGGAAAAGATACAAAGAAGGATGATCAAGTTGACCCCATGTAATCTTTCCTACGAGGACTCAAGGCACTGAATCTGCACTCTCCGAAAAGGCATAGAATTAAACGGGGATGTGACTTAAGTACACAAATAGAAGACAGGACTAAATAAAGGGGTTATAAATAACATGCTGGAAATATCTTATATCATACTCCCTGGCAACGCATCTACCTAATAGCCTCCCATCAAGCATTAGAGGAATTGCCAATAAACCCCTGGCTGCCTTCAAGAGAGAGCTGGACAGATACCTCAAGTCAGTGCCGGATCAGCCGGGCTGTGGCTCGTACGTTGGACTGCGTGCGGCCAGCAGTAACAGCCTAGTTGATCAGGCCCTGATCCATCGGGAGGCCTGGTCATGGACCGGGCCGCGGGGGCGTTGATCCCCGGAATAACCTCCAGGTAACCAGGTAACAACACAGGAGTCAGATGACCCCATTGTCTACCAGTCCTCATCCCAATATGGCATTCTTCAGGTCCATGCGTCACTCACACCTCCGCCTGTATATACTGTCATTTTAACCTCTGTGTATTAGAAGTGATCAAGGTCTCAGGACCGAAACCTTTTCTGATAAATATATCTTAGTGTTTACTCACGTGCCTTTTTAAATGAAGCTCAGGGGTCTTAGTTATCTTAGTATGAAATCTCCTTGATACCAGGGATTAAGGAGCACGTACGTTCCCTCGTCTTCTAATAACATGTTCATTTTTCCACTATAATCTACCTTGTCCAAAATTACTATCGCATTTGCTTTATCTGTTTCGTAAGGTGAAGTCCAGGATCTTTCCTTAATTCATGGTATAACTTAACAAATCATTGAGGACGATTGTCCTCAATGATTTGTTAAGTTATACCATGAATTAAGGAAAGATCCTGGACTTCACCTTACGAAACAGACAAAGCAAATGCGATAGTAATTATGGACAAGGTAGATTATAGTGGAAAAAGAAACGTGTTATTACGTGTCTCTTATCTTTGCCATCCTTCTCTGTGTATTTTTCAACGCTTTTCTGTTCATTCTGTAATAAAGTTCAGAACTGCGGTAATATTTCGCTCTCCAGGAGCTTTGCTAAGTCTACCTGGAGGTTATTCCAGGGATCAACGCCCCCGCGGCCCGGTCCCCGACCAGGCCTCCCGGTGGATCAGGGCCTGATCAACCAGGCTGTTACTGCTGGTCGCACGTAGTCCAACGTACGAACCACAGCCTGGCTGATCCGGCACTGACTTTAGGTATCTGTCCAGCTCTCTCTTGAAGGCAGCCAGGGACTTATTGGTAATTCCCCTTATGCTTGGTGGGAGGCTGTTGAACAGTATTGGGCCCCGGACACTTATGGTGTTTTCTCTTAGTGTACCAATGGCGCCCCTACTTTTAATTGGGGGTATTTTGCATCGCCTGCCCAGTCTTTTACTTTCGTAGGGAGTGATTTCTGTGTGCAGATTCGGGACCATTTCTTCCAGGATTTTCCAAGTGTATATTATAATATATCTCTCTCTCCTGCGTTCCAACGAGTACAAGTCAAGTGCTTCCAAGCGTTCCCAGTAGTTAAGGTGCTTGACAGAATTTATACGTGCAGTAAAGGATCTCTGTACACTCTCTAGATCTGCAATTTCACCTGCTTTGAGCGTTGATGTTAATGTACAGCAATATTCCAGCCTAGAGAGAACAAGTCAATGGTAAATTCAGAACTGCCTTGCCGATGAAGGTTAGAGTTGAAAAAACCTAAGACATAATTTACTTAAAGTTATTTATGTGAACCCAAAAAATTAACATTACTAGAGACACTTAGTAACAGCTGTCATGGCTCTAGAGTTCTGCTGATCATAAGTCTTGGGTCTTTCTCGCATCACAATAATGAAGTTCTACGTAATTTTCCCGGTGTTGTTCGACGCCTGGAGGATCATGTTGTGAGCCTCGTATATCAAGGGTCATAACTCTGTGAGCTTCTTACCGAACACTTTCTCCTGGGCAGGAAAGCTGCCATGTCTCACGCCTCCGCCCACAAAATGGAGGGTCACGTGACCTTCACATTATCCACCATTCTCAATTTCCCCTCCCTCGCCTCTCACTTTTCTTTCATCCTGTGCCATTCTTTGCTTCACCTTCCTGTTTCCTCCCTATCTCTCTCATCGTTCTCATTTTTTCGTATATTTTTTCTCGTCACTTTCTATACCTCTCTTTCGTGCCGGAGTTTTAAAAAATATTTATTTACTCCTAGAGAGATAGGTCCATAGCGTCAAATTACCACCCCTGTAGAATCCCAAAAGCGTTTTCATAAGGGGGGGAGGGTTGTTGTTTTTTAAGTTATCCTCGAACAGTTTTGGAGTACTTACACGACTGATGACTGCGTGTCCAGTGCATGCAGCAACAGCCTACCCCATGGCCGGGCTCCGAGAGTAGCAAGACTGAAATTAAGACACATGTGCAACATCTGGGTATCTTTATTGTAGACGTTTCGCCATCCAGTGGCTTTATCAATACAAATTCTAGGACATAGCTTGAAGACAGTAGGACTATATACAGAAGAAGAGGTAATCAGTCCCTCAACCTAGGAGTAGGTGCGAAGAGCACCATAGTCGTGGAGATTCTGAAGCAGAAGCAAGGAGCCTGGCGTTTGTATGGTAACGTCAGGTGTAGCAGACGAAGGCATGGAATCTCCAGGACTATGGTGCTCTTCGCACCTACTCCTAGGTTGAGGGACTGATTACCTCATCTTCTGTATATAGTCCTACTGTCTTCAAGCTATGTCCAAGAATTTGTATTGATAAAGCCACTAGATGGCGAAACGTCTACAATAAAGATACCCAGATGTTGCACATGTGTCTTTATTTCATCTTGTCGGTATTATATACCATTCTTGCACAGTAGCAAGACTATTGAAACTCATCAAAGGTATAGTGACTGATGAAAGGTTCTGTAGTTACTCAAGACATGAGTGGCAGCATGTGAAGGAGGAATGTGTGATGGAGCACGCAACCAGTTCCTCTTGAAAAATAACTGTGATCAGCTTGGCTGTGGTGCCTGCGTGGGAATGCATGCAGCTAGCACAAACAGCCCGACTGAGCAGGAGGTTTGGTGTGAAGGTGATTGGTGGCGTTGATATCAAAGAACAATTTACAAGCTCACATGACTGACGTTTATCCTTACAGTGATCGTAGCCTGGTGATCTTACAGTGATCGTAGCCTGGTGATCTTATAGTGATCGTAGCCTGGTGTTCTTATAGTGATCGTAGCCTGGTGTTCTTATAGTGATCGTAGCCTGGTGTTCTTATAGTGATCGTAGCCTGGTGTTCTTACAGTGATCGTAGCCTGGTGTTCTTATAGTGATCGTAGCCTGGTGTTCTTATAGTGATCGTAGCCTGGTTTTCTTACAGTGATCGCAGCCTGGTGTTCTTATAGTGATCGCAGCCTGGTGTTCTTATAGTGATCGTAGCCTGGTGATCTTACAGTGATCCTGGTGTTCTTACAGTGATCGTAGTCTGGTGTTCTTATAGTGATCGTAGCCTGGTGTTCTTATAGTGATCGTAGCCTGGTGTTCTTACAGTGATCGTAGCCTGGTGTTCTTATAGTGATCGTAGCCTGGTGTTCTTATAGTGATCGTAGCCTGGTGTTCTTACAGTGATCGTAGCCTGGTGTTCTTACAGTGATCGTAGCCTGGTGGTCTTACAGTGATCGTAGCCTGGTGTTCTTACAGTGATCGTAGCCTGGTGTTCTTACAGTGATCGTAGCCTGGTGTTCTTACAGTGATCGTAGCCTCGTGTTCTTATAGTGATCGTAGCCTGGTGTTCTTATAGTGATCGTAGCCTGGTGTTCTTACAGTGATCGTAGCCTGGTGTTCTTACAGTGATCGTAACCTGGTGTTCTTACAGTGATCGTAGCCTGGTGTTCTTACAGTGATCGTAGCCTGGTGTTCTTACAGTGATCGTAGCCTGGTGTTCTTACAGTGATCGTAGCCTGGTGTTCTTACAGTGATCGTAGCCTGGTGTTCTTATAGTGATCGTAGCCTGGTGTTCTTATAGTGATCGTAGCCTGGTGTTCTTATAGTGATCGTAGCCTGGTGTTCTTATAGTGATCGTAGCCTGGTGTTCTTATAGTGATCGTAGCCTGGTGTTCTTATAGTGATCGTAGCCTGGTGTTCTTATAGTGACCGTAGCCTGGTGTTCTTATAGTGATCGTAGCCTGGTGTTCTTATAGTGATCGTAGTCTGGTGTTCTTATAGTGATCGTAGCCTGGTGTTCTTATAGTGATCGTAGCCTGGTGTTCTTACAGTGATCGTAGTCTGGTGTTCTTATAGTGATCGTAGCCTGGTGTTCTTACAGTGATCGTAGCCTGGTGTTCTTACAGTGATCGTAGCCTGGTTTTCTTATAGTGATCGTAGCCTGTTGTTCTTATAGTGATCGTAGCCTGGTGTTCTTGCAGTGATCGTAGCCTGGTGTTCTTGCAGTGATCGTAGCCTGGTGTTCTTATAGTGATCGTAGCCTGGTGTTCTTACAGTGATCGTAGCCTCGTGTTCTTATAGTGATCGTAGCCTGGTGTTCTTATAGTGATCGTAGCCTGGTGTTCTTACAGTGATCGTAGCCTGGTGGTCTTACAGTGATCGTAGTCTGGTGTTCTTACAGTGATCGTAGCCTGGTGTTCTTACAGTGATCGTAGCCTGGTGTTCTTACAGTGATCGTAACCTGGTGTTCTTACAGTGATCGTAGCCTGGTGTTCTTATAGTGATCGTAGCCTGGTGGTCTTGCAGTGATCGTAGTCTGGTGTTCTTACGGTGATCGTAGCCTGGTGTTCTTATAGTGATCGTAGCCTGGTGGTCTTGCAGTGATCGTAGTCTGGTGTTCTTATAGTGATCGTAACCTGGTGTTCTTATAGTGATCGTAGCCTGGTGTTCTTACAGTGATCGTAGCCTGGTGTTCTTATAGTGATCGTAGCCTGGTGTTCTTACAGTGATCGTAGCCTGGTGTTCTTATAGTGATCGTAGCCTGGTGATCTTGTAGTGATCGTAGCCTGATGATGTTACAGTGATCGTAGCCTGGTGATCTTATAGTGATCGTAGCCTGATGATGTTACAGTGATCGTAGCCTGGTGATCTTATAGTGATCGTAGCCTGATGATCTTACAGTGATCGTAGCCTGATGATCTTACAGTGATCGTAGCCTGGTGTTCTTACAGTGATCGTAGCCTGGTGTTCTTACAGTGATCGTAGCCCGATGATCTTACAGTGATCGTAGCCTGATGATCTTACAGTGATCGTAGCCTGATGATCTTACAGTGATCGTATTCTGGTGATCTTACAGTGATCGTAGCCTGGTGGTCTTACAGCAATCGTAGCCTGATGATCTTACAGTGATCGTATTCTGGTGATCTTACAGTGATCGTAGCCTGGTGGTCTTACAGCAATCGTAGCCTGGTGATGTTATTCGTTGTGTTCAACTTGAGCCGCCTGAGCGGTTAGTGTACTGTGCTCCCCCAGGCCATAACTGAGCTGCAATCTTCTGTATAAAACAGCTCATTTATCTAGTCAATACAAAATGTGGCTACAACATCAAGATTTTAGATATCTTACTGACAATGATGTGCTGTGCATATCCTACAAGGTTCGCATGGTGGTGCCTAAAAGGTTGGATGTCTCGGCACTCATACACTAGAACAATATACCCAGTGTATGACCCTGTCTCTGTCTGTGCACACATTGCATTTTATGTCACTGACATCTCCATATAAATCGTACTTATAGCCTAGCCTTAATCTAGCAATAACAACATTGTGCATTCTACTGACGTTGTTTTTTTTTTTTTTATTCGCCGGTATTCTCCCGGCCCGGGTCTTTACCAAGTAGTGGTGACCCGGCCTTGGCTCCCTATCTGGGGAGTGTCTCGAGACTTAAGTCTCCCATGGGAGGAGGTACAGTACCTCCTCATCTTTGGGACCAAGTGTCCCCAGGCCTAGCCACATTCCCCGCCCTCACGGGGCTCGTAGAGAGAAGCTAGGCCTCTGGTCTGCCATCTACCCCGCCTCAAAGGGGCTCGTGGGGATGGCAGTCCTATGAGCTGCAGATGGTAGCAAGCTCAGTGACGTTGTTATTTTCTTCGTAGATATATTTAACTTGACACATTTCATTAGGATGGATAATGGATCTGCTAGTTACGATCTGTATTATTCTAGTTTCCTCAAGCTCATTTTTAGTTCCTTACTGACAGTGTTTTGTAAACTTGTTTCAAAAACATAATTATACTCAACATTCTCTGTATTTAATGCTTATTTAGCTATTTCGTCTTTATCATGTTCCTGGAGGCCTACCTGGAGTCTACCTGGAGGTCTACCTGGAGTCTACCTGGAGGTCTACCTGGAGTCTACCTGGAGGTCTACCTGGAGTCTACCTGGAGGTCTACCTGGAGTCTACCTGGAGGTTATTCCGGGGATTGAACATTAAAATGGTATAAAATACCGACAGATTGTTAGGTAAGACACATATGCAACAGTTAGGTATCTTTATTTCGAAACGTTTCGCCTACACAGTAGGCTTCTTCAGTCGAGTACAGAAAAGTTGATAGAAGCAGAAGACACTTGAAGACGATGTAATCAGTCCATCACCCTTAAAGTTTTGAGGTGGTCAGTCCCTCAGTCTGGAGAAGAGCATTGTTCCAAAGTTTGAAACAATATGGAGTTGAAGTGACAGGATGGAGCCTTATATAGCGCCAGGAGGTGAGACGTAGGTCACTAGTAGAACGCAGATGTTAGGAGGTCAGGTCCCTCTCAAATCCAGCCATTCTCACTAGTAGAGGTAGTCGAAGTTGATTTCAGGTCTGTACCAAGATACCCTTGTGTTGCAGTGTCTGACAGATTGAACATTAAAATGGTATAAAATACCGACAGGTTGTTAGGTAAGACACATATGCAACAGTTAGGTATCTTTATTTCGAAACGTTTCGCCTACACAGTAGGCTTCTTCAGTCGAGTACAGAAAAGTCGATAGAAGCAGAAGAGACTTGAAGACGATGTTATCAGTTCTGTACTCGACTGAAGAAGCGTACTGTGTAGGCGAAACGTTTCGAAATAAAAATACCTAACTGTTGCATATGTGTCTTACCTAACAATTCCGGGGATTAACGCCCCCGTGGCTCGGTCCACGACCAGGCCTCCCGGTGAATCAGGGCCTGATCAACCAGGCTGTTACTGCTGGCCGCACGCAGTCCAACGTACGAACCACAGCCCGGCTGATCCGGCACTGACTTTAAGTATCTGTTCAGCTCTCTCTTGAAGGCAGCCTATGTGAAATGGAATCCACAAAAGCTTGACTGTAATTACTTTTTTAATGTGTGTACAACTGTGCCTAGCTTCACACACCAGTGAGCTACATTCAGAGCAAATAATGGGGAAAGAGTTAGTTACAATTAAATTATATGCGGTCGTAGTTTCCACAAACGTGAGAGCAACAAGTATGGCAAACAGCTCAGTTTGTAGGAAGGAAGCCCAGTTAATAATTCTGATATACCTCTGTATTATAGTACCATCAGTCTGGTTTACAACAATAGTACTTGGACCGGCCTCGCATGGGTCAGTAGACTTGCTGCAGTGTTCTTTCTTATGTACTTCCTACCCTTCCCACTGTCAGGGTAAAGGGAACCATTAGTGTAGATAGTTCGTGTAATAGTATTCTTTTTTGAGTCGTATATGTGTTTCAGACTTTTGTATCGTGTTGAGATACTCTACGACTGGGTTGGGGAGGTAACAGCACCGGTTCGATTCCAGGTGCCGGCAACTGAGGTGTATGTGTGTGTGAGCTACAGGGATGTCAGAAAACATTTCAACATAAGTGTGGATAAAAAGTGCAAAAAAAAAAAAAATGAACAATGACACAGTGAAACCGGACTCCACACGATGTTCAAAAATAGATATGAAAGAGCTATTTCACGCCAATCGGTCAAACACTAAGAAGGAGGACTGAAAGCTACAATTGTGGGATTGAAACAGCACCAGGGGAATGCAATAGTTTAAACAGTCACCACGCTTCCTCAGACAAAACAATATCGATTTCACTCCAGTCGAAATATCAGACCATCTGGTCGAAGAAAATCGTGTTTACAGTTTTATGACGCGGAGTGGCAGCAATGTAGTGAGCGAGTAATGCATGGCTAATGGTGCATGACCATGAACACAAACCACCAGAGGTCCTCCGGGCGGGGTGTGCGCCCGTCGCCGGCTCCGTTTACAAACGGCTGCCTCTCATTCTGGATTCGGATCCGACACCGTTTAATGGCTCCCATAAGATGCTAGCTCCTCGGGAACAAATAGTAGTGGAAGGGCCCAAATTTTAGGTGTCACGGACGCGGTGGATGGTGTGCGAGGAAGGGGGACTGTTAGTGTGAGAGACAGCTTATAGCGAGAGAGAAACGAAAACTAGTTAATCTTACTCAGGTAGGCAATATTCTTTATTCAGCAAGTGTTGACACTGCCAGTAGCCACTGACAATAACAAGGTTCTGCATCCTGTACTTCCCACCTGCCCAGAATGTCTGCTTGATGCCATAATAAGCCACGGGTCCGGGTTGGTCAGGTAGTCTCTTCTAGTGTTACACTACATCCTTACACTCTCATAACCATCTTGGTTATAAAGCGCTACATGTTACTCTCGCCAGCTGTTTGGTACCACCAACAATGTGTGTAGATGAAGTGTTGTGTGAATGCCAAGATGGAATATAACGAGCTGGGCATAATAAGAGAGAAAAAATATCGTCTAGTTGTTTTGGAATATAAGAAAGGAGCAGCACTAAAGTAGGCCTACTGGCCTATGCTAAATAGGTCTAACTCATACCTACCCACACTCAGTCAAGTACCTATCTAATCTACTTTTAAAGCTACCCAAGATTCTCACTTCAATCACGCTGCTCAGCAGTTTGTTCTACTCATCCACAGATCTATTACCAAACCAGTGATTCCCTATATCATTTCAAAATCTAAATTTGTCCAACTTGAATCCAATGATCCAAGTCCTGTCTGCGCGATATGTACATGTCCTTAATTCTTGTTTTCCATTTGTACACTTCAGTCATATCTTTCCCTAGTCTACGTCTTTCCAGAGAGTGAATGTAAAGTTTAGTTTACTTGTGCTGTTTATCTAGTGTAAATTAGTTAAAAAAAAGATACAAAAAATAATAACCTTTATTGTGCCCCCGCAGCTCATCCTGTGAGCGGTAGCACAGGAGCGGCAGGACTGCAGAGGTCACAATGAGTCTGTCAGATCCTGTTAGGTCTAGTCAGGGGCGGATCTACTATGAAACTAACGAAGCTTAAGCTTCAGAGCCCTTAATCCCGGAGGGGCCCCAGAAGCAACTTTAGTCCACACTGCTTAAAAATTTTGGGTCTACCTTATGAGAAGGGGTTGTGAAGGGGGCCCCCAATAACAGTCCAAGCTTCAGGGCCCCAAAAATGTAGGTCCACCACTGGGTCTAGTTATATATTTTACGTACTACAACCATTTAATGGTTACAGTCTCATCTTATAGTGAATCACCTACCACCTGCAACATGAATATACGAGTTATCTGTTATCTGTCAGTAGTCTGGGAGCTATCTTCTTTATAGCCTGGTCCCAGACCAAACTTCCTAGGTTGGAAACAAAATATTACAGGATTAAGAGCTATTGAGAAGCACATAGGAAAGCGAAAGTGTGTGCATATTGAATATAATAGTGCACTTGATTCACCTGTCATCTTAAAAAAAAAAAAGTAGGTTTTGAAATCACTCTCAGCTCACTGGATGATTGTCTCCCAGGATGGTGACGGTCCACCTGTGTCAGAAAGTATGAATATCATTACCATAATAAGTACTGAACTTTTACCAGATTACATTCTTATCATATATCATCTTATTCATCTGGCTCTATCTAGGTGGCGCAAACATGCGAGTGCTATCTCAAAATTTCAGGAATCTTATCATCAACTGATTTGCCATTTCCTATGTACTTTGAACGTCCTCTGAATGGTTAAATGTTTGGACATTCTACTGTAGGATAAAAATGTTCTAGCGTGTGGTCCTGTCTCTGTCCACACACTTTACACTTCATGTCTATTACTCTCCACACACTTTACACTTCATGTCTGTTACTCTCCACACACTTTACACTTCATAAGGACATAAGAACATAAGAAAGAAGGAACACTGCAACCGGCCTACTGACCCACGCGGAGCAGGTCCATGTCCTCCCCCGGATTATCCCAATGACCCACCCCCAGATTATCCCAATGACCCACCCAGTCTGGTCCTCCCCACTTAAGGATGGAGCACTGTACCAGACCCAGCAGCATAGCTAGTCAGGTCCAACTCACACCCACCTACACCCACTTCATGACTGTTACTCTCCACACACTTTACACTTCATGTCTGCTACTCTCCACACACTTTACACTTCATGATTGACATCTCAGTATAAATAACTGCCTAGCCTAGGACCTGAAAGATGTTTTCGGAAGGTGGGCTGAACTGGAATGACCTGACTAAGGGTCAGGTAGGTGGTGATGGTTGCCGATATGATGCTTTCCAGGGCATAGTTCTAGCTGCTCAGTCAAATTATGTTCCAAATAGGGAAATCAGTTCAAACAAAAATGATCCTAAATGGATGAACAATAGATTAAAATATTTGATTGGTCAAAAGAGAGGCATATATAGGCAAATCAAAAGAGGAGAGGGGCAATTAAGAAATCGATATCTTCAGTTAAAGAGAGAAATAACAAAGGGAATTAGAAAAGCAAAAGAGATTATGAGGTTAAAGTTGCAAGAGAATCGAAGATTCTAACCCAAAAGGATTCTTTCAGGTATACAGAAGTAAGATCAGGGACAAGATAGCCCACTCAAAAGTTCCTCGGTCCAGCTTTCACTGACAGTGATAAGAAATGTGTAGAAGTTTTAACACATACTTCCTCTCAGTTTTTACACAGGAGGATACCAGCGATATTCCAGAAATGATAAATTATGTAGAACAGGACGATAATAAACTGTGCACGATTAGGGTCACAAGTGACATGGTCCTTAGGCAAATAGATAAATTAAAACCTAACAAATCCCCAGGCCCTGATGAACTGTATGCAAGGGTTCTAAAGGAATGTAAAGAGGAGCTTAGCAAACCTTTGGCTAATCTTTTCAACATATCACTACAAACTGGCATGGTGCCAGATAAGTGGAAAATGGCAAATGTGATACCTATTTTCAAAGCAGGTGACAGGTCCTTAGCTTCGAACTATAGACCAATAAGCCTAACCTCCATTGTGGGAAAATTTATGGAATCAATAATTGCCTGAGGCAGTTCTGTAGCCACCTTGAAAAGCATAAATTAATCAACGAATCTCAGCATGGTTTTACAAAGGGGCGTTCCTGCCTTACGAATTTATTAACTTTTTTCACTAAGGTATTTGAGGAGGTAGATCATGGTAATGAATATGATATTGTGTATATGGACTTCAGTAAGGCTTTTGACAGGGTCCCACATCAGAGACTATTGAGGAAAATTAAGGCACATGGAATAGGAGGAGAAATTTTTTCCTGGATAGAGGCATGGTTGACAAATAGGCAGTAGAGAGTTTGCATAAATGGGGAGAAATAAGAGTGGGAAGCGTCACGAGTGGTGTTCCACAGGGGGCCAGTGTTGGGCCCCCTGCTGTTCACAATCTACATAAACGACATAGATGAGGGCATAAAGAGCGACATCGGCAAGTTTGCCGATGACACCAAAATAGGCCGTCGAATTCATTCTGACGAGGACATTCGAGCGCTCCAGGAAGATTTGAATAGACTGATGCAGTGGTCGGAGAAGTGGCAGATGCAGTTTAATATAGACAAATGCAAAGTTCTAAATGTTGGACAGGACAATAACCATGCCACATATAACTAAATAATGTAGATCTTAATATTACGGATTGCGAAAAAGATTTAGGAGTTCTGGTTAGCAGGAATCTGAAACTAAGACAACAGTGCATAAGTGTTCGCAATAAAGCTAATAGAATCTTGGCTTCATATCAAGAAGCATAAATAATAGGAGTCCTCAGGTTGTTCTTCAACTCTATACATCCTTGGTTAGGCCTCATTTAGATTATGCTGCACAGTTTTGGTCACCGTATTACAGGATGGATATAAATGCTCTGGAAAATGTACAAAGGAGGATGACAAAGTTGATCCCATGTATCAGAAACCTTCCCTATGAGGATAGACTAAGGGCCCTGAATCTGCACTCTCTAGAAAGACGTAGAATTAGGGGGGATATGATTGAGGTGTATAAATGGAAGACAGGAATAAATAAAGGGGATGTAAATAGTGTGCTGAAAATATCTAGCCTAGACAGGACTCGCAGCAATGGTTTTAAGTTGGAAAATTCAGATTCAGGAAGGATATAGGAAAGTACTGGCTTGGTAACAGAGTTGTGGATGAGTGGAACAAACTCCCAAGTACAGTTATAGAGGCCAGAACGTTGTGTAGCTTTAAAAATAGGTTGGATAAATACATGAGTGGATGTGGGTGGGTGTGAGTTGGACCTGATAGCTTGTGCTACCAGGTCGGTTGCCGTGTTCCTCCCTTAAGTCAATGTGACCTGACCTGACTAGGTTGGGTACATTGGCTTAAGCCGGTAGGAGACTTGGACCTGCCTCGCATGGGCCAGTAGGCCTTCTGCAGTGTTCCTTTGTTCTTATGTTCTTATGAGTCACCGCCCACGCGGCCCGGTCCCAGACTATGCCTCCTGGTGGACCAAGGCCAGATCAACTTGGCTGTTACTGCTTGCCGCACTCATGAACCACAGTCCTGTTAATCTGGAACTTTTCTAAGGAATTTTACAAGTTCACTCTTGAAGGTAGCCAAAGGTTTGTTAGTAATTCGCCTTATACACGAAGGGAGGGCGTTGAAAAGTCGGGGACCTCTGACACTGATGGAATTCTCCCTTAGCGTACTCGTCAAACCCCTGCATTTCATTGGAAGTAATTTGCACTGTGTGCTTAGTTTCTTGCTTTTATACGGTTCCTATCTCTACTGTTCCACTTTCCTCAAACTCGTTTGATAATTCTTCTCGAACTATGGAAAACTAGAGAGAGAAAGTACAGGGATCTGACGAAGGCTGAATGTAGCATGGTCAATGTGACTCAGGCCAGGAGGACTCGACTGAACCCGGGCAGAGGAGGTGATCATATCCGGAACTTTTACAGGCAGACAAGTCTGGACATAAAAGTAGATAAAAAAATGACATAAAAAATTATTGGCGTAATACTTTATATCAGCATCACCACCATTATAGTTGCAACCTCTAACGCCACCTCTATCACCAGTCTTACTGCCGTAACTAATAGCACCAACAATATTATTATTATTATAATCAAGGGGGAAGCGCTAAACCCGGAGGATTATACAGCGCCTGGGGGGGGGATGTGGAAGGCATTCAGGCTTAATTCGGGGAACTGGAGCACAGATCCAATTCCCTAAATCAAGAGCCCCTCACCAACATCAAGGAACCTTCCTTGAGGGGAGCACCAACAATAGCATTCACCCCACCACCACCAAAACAATTCTATCACCATTACCAGTACCAGTACAATCAACATTCCCACCGTCATCGTTACCATTGTAAACATCACTACCATCACCTTGACCAAGGCTAAACGTGTGAGAGAATACTGTACAGTTCCTTAGTACCCTCGCTCTGTCTTGACCCCTGGCTGTCTGGGGACACACAGATAACTACGTTGATAATCTTAAGCGAACCGTAATTTATGGTTCCGTATGTTACCTGTAGACCATTCCGAAGATCACCGACCTCGCGGAAAGGTCCCAGACCAGGCCTTCGGTAAGGTCCCAGACCAGGCCTTCGGTAAGGTCCCAGACCAGGCCTTCGGTAAGGTCCCAGACCAGGCCTCTGATGCTGACGATTAAATAATGATCCCAATTTATTTTCTTCAAAATGCAACTTTCATTTTCTAACGTGTTTTTTTTGGTACATTTCTGAACGATCTAGAAACGATCTTAAAGTGTCTTACATTTGTAACATTTGTAATGTGTGTGTCTTACATTTGGGTTTATTTAACAGTCGATGCAATAATTATATTATGTATCCCAGGCACCAGGGGGTACATTGTTGTTGATTAATTCGTTGGAAACCATACTCATTCGGGTTCCTTCACCAGCCTCTTCTGTACAAGCGGTCCCGACCTTCCTTGTTTCCTTATCCTCGCTTTACTCTAAAGAATTAAATATTTTACCATGTATGATTTGTTTATATATGAGTAACCAGTGGGTGGGAGATCAAACTGATACTTATTTTGTTAGTTTGAAAAGGACACGTGAACAAAAACTAGGACATATTTAATAGACAACGCTTCGGTCCTGGGATTAACAGGAACGATCAAGGTTCCAGGACCGAAATTATTTTTTAATATGTTCTAGTGTTTTCTCGCGTGTCATGTTAGACCACCTGGTCGGTATCAGTTACCAAAGAGTATATCATCGATTCTGTTAAGCAAAGGAAAAGATATCTTCGGTGTGTCTGTTGCTGGCAATGCTTGAGTATCTTATCACCTGGTGGCGCGCGAGGCAGCACCGGGTCAGCATGTCAGATATATCTTGTTGCACACTGACACCATAATCCCTGTGTAGACCATGTGAGTCGATTATGTTTTTACTAATTCCACTTGTTAATAAAATAAAAAAAACCTTGACATTTATCAGGCTTGCTTCTACAAGAAATTAAAATAAAATGTTAATTGTTTTCGGGAATACCCTTTCCCGTTTCTTATTTTTTTCCCATCCTCCTTGGTTTTTCTTGGTAACTTGAGACTGCTTCATCCGATCGGCTTCAGAACAATGTTCATGCAACTATTGGTACATGCAGGTGCCCTCTGTTTATTTTTTATATATAAACCATTCCCAGATTGAGCTTCGGTGCAATAACTCTAGAAAGTCTAATCTGTACAGCTTCGAATTTCAACGCTGGTGTATCCTACTAAGAAGGTTGTGATTGTTACTAAGTGTGTAGGCACCAGTTTTTTAATTGTTGAAATCCCAATACGACTCTCTGTTTAGAGAGCCACTAATCAGTCTAATGATCGACAATCCAAATTATTTTTTTCAAAATTCCATCATTGTATGTCAGATTTCCGACATTATCCTAAGTCCGATAGACTTTGAGAAAGCCATTGACAACATGCCCATGAACTCAGCCCCGGGCCCAGACTCGTGGAACTGTGTTCATTAAGAACTGCAAGAAACCCTTTTCGTATGCCCTAAGTGTACTATGGAGAAGGAGCTTAGACATGGGTGAAATTCCAATCACTACAAACAACGGATATAGCCCCACTCTATAAAGGTGGCAGCAAAGCATTAGCTAAGAACTATAGACCAATAGCTCTAACGTCCCACATCATAAAAATCTTTGAAAGAGTGCCAAGAAGCACGACTGCAAACCACTTAGATTCTCAAAAATTGCACAATGCAGGGCAATATGGGTTCAGAGCAGGTTGCTCCTGCCTCTCGCAACTACTGGTTCACTATCATATGGTCTTGAATGTACTGGAAGAAAAACTGAATGCAGATGTAATATACGCAGACTTTGCAAAAGCCTTTTACAAGTGCAATCATGGCGTAATAGCGCACAAAACACGTGCTAAACGAATAACTGGCAAAGTGGGGAGATGGATCTTCAACTTTCTAAGCAATCGAACACAAAGAGTAGTGGTCAACAGAGTTAAATCGGAAGCTGCCATAGTGAAGAGCTCTGTTCCACAAGGCACAGTACTCACCCCCATCCTGTTTCTCATCCTCATAGATACAGATGCAATCCACAGCACCGTGTCATCCTTTGCAGATGATACTAGAATCTGCATGAGACTGTCATCTATTGAGGACACGGTTAACCTCCAAGAAGATATAAACCAAGTTTTCCAATGGGCAACGGAAAACAATATGATGTTCAATGAAGACAAATTTCAACTACTCGTTTTGGAAAACTGGAGGAAATAATAACTAGAAATGATTATACTGCAAACTCTGATCATACAATAGAGCGGAAAAATAATGTGAGAGACCTGGGAGTGGTAATGTCTGAGGATCTCACTTTCAAGGATCACAACAGTGCCACAATCACAGCTGCAAAGAAAATGATAGGATGGATAATGAGAACGTTGAAAACAAGAGATGCCAAGCCAATGATGATCCTTTTCAAATCACTTGTTCTCTCTAGGCTGGAATACTACTGTACATTAACATCTCCATTCAAAGCAGGTGAAATTGCAAATCTAGAGAGTGTACTGCACAAATAAGTTTTATTCAACACCTCAACTACTGAGAACGCTTGGAAGCGCTTGACTTGTTCTCTCTGGAACGAAGGCGAGAGAGATATATCATAACCTACACTTGGAAAATCCTAGAAGGAATATTCCCGAATCAGCACACAGAAATCACTCCCTACGAAAGTAAAAGACTGGGCAGGCGATGCAAAATACCCTCAATTAAAAGTAGGGGCCCCGTTGGTACACTAATAGAAAACACCATACGTGTCCGAGGCACAAGACTGTTCAACAGCCTCCCACCGTACATAAGGGAAATTACCAATTGACCCCTGGCTGCCTTCAAGAGGGAGCTGGACAGATACTTAAAGTCGGTGCCAGATCTGCCGGGCTGTGGTTCGTACATTGGACTGCGTGCGGCCAGCAGTAACAGCCTGGTTGATCAGGCCTTGATCTACCAGGAGGCCTGGTCATGGACCTGGCCGCGGGGGCGTTAATCCCCGGAATTCCCTCCAGGTAGACTCCAGGTATTTTTAAAATGGTGTAGCATTTTTTTTCCTGTAAAATAGCTTGAGTATGACTCTTGTGAATGCCGGCAATAAATAAATGATGACGTATCTTTTAAAGCGATAACCAGCAGCCTCAGGCTTTGTAATTCAACTCTGCCAATTTCCTAACATTTTACCTGGAGTCTACCTGGAGCTAGTTCCGAGGGTCAACGCCCCCGCGGCCTGGTCCATGATCAGGCCTCTCGGTGTATGAGGGCCTGATCAACCAGGCTGTTACTGCCTGCTATGTGCAATCCAATGTACGAACAGGTAAGGTACTGACTTTAGGTATCTGCCCAGTTCCCTCTTGAAGACAGCCAGGGGTCTATTGGTAATCCCCTTTATGTATGATGGGAGGCTGTTGAACAGCCTCAGGTCCCTAACACTTACTGTGTTTTCTCTCAGTGTGCTCACGGCACCTTTGCTCTTCATTGGGGGGGATATCTTGCACTATTCGCCGAATCTTTTATTTTCAAGGGAGTGATTTCTGTGTGCAGATCTAGGATCAGTCCCTGAAGGACTTTCCAGGTGTAAATTATGATGTACCGTTCTCGCCTGATTTTCAGGGGGTACAGATCAACGGACTTCAAACATCCCCAGTAATTGCGGTGCTCAACTTAAATTATACGTGCAGTGAAAGTTCTCTGTACATTTTCCACATCTGCAATTTCGCCCGCCTTGCAAGGGTCTGTTAGTGTACAGCAATATTCAAGCCCAGAGAGAACAAATGATTCTCAATTTTAAACATGTCTGATTTTTCACAGTTAAGAGTTTGAATTAGTTTTGGGATGTGTAGGTTCCAGCTTACCATTTTGATGAAAAAACTTAGATATTAGTTTCCACGTGATTAACTGTGAATGTCCTTTTCTGATTTCCTTCAAGTTTTCAGGGGTAATATTTAACTGCATTAGACAACCTTAACCGGACTGTAGTGAAGTAGAGGAGGCTAGGCTGGTGGACTATCCTGGGATCATCTGGAGACCGAAGCATATAATATTTTCGATAACCTTGCCTTTGTCTCGTCACATCCTTGCCTTGAATCTCTCTCTCTCTCTCTCTCTCTCTCTCTCTCTCTCTCTCTCTCTCTCTCTCTCTCTCTCTCTCTCTCTCTCTCTCTCTCTCTCTCTCTCTCTCTCTCTCTCTCTCTCTCTCTTTCTCTCTATCTCTCTCTTTCTCTCTCTCGCATCACCTGGTCACGACTAGATAGATAACTTCCACACACCCCACACACGTGCGAGGGCGGGCCACAGCCGTCACCCCCGACCCTCACTGAGTTGCATCATCACGCCGGTCCGGGAATGACGTGAGCGGGAGGAGTGTGGGAGGGAAGAGTGGGGATGTGGGAGGGGAGAATTGGGGTGTGGGGGAAGGGGAGGGGTGCGGAAGGGTGCTTGGCAGGGAAGAAACTTGAATTTTCCCGGGGAGCGGCCAGTTTGCTGCGCACCCGTCCTTTTGACCCTTGCGAATTCGCTGAAGGGTGGGGAAGAGCAGGCAAGACATAGCTCCTGGCTCCGCCTCTTGAACCCTTATTGACATGGTTTACTGATTTCTGGCCTCTGGTACCCGCTCATACCTACTCTTAAAACTGCGTTTGCTTGTTAACCTATTTCAAAAGTTTTCCAACTCGCTGTCCGACCTTTGGCGAAGCCTCAAAGCTTATTGATTGCCTGGTCAGCCATACCGTTGCTGCTGGTGGCTCGCCAGCCTCCACATCCATCACAGCCTGGTTGATGTGTCACACAGCGCAGGTAGTGATTCAGTTTCCTTTTAAATACTTCCACGCTTGTTCCAGTAATATTGAGGAAATGTTTCGCCACACAATGGCTTCACCAGTCCTATACAAAGAAGAATAATGATGTTCAGAAGGAGTTTGAGGTAATTAGTCCCTCAGTTTGGACTCGATGTAATCAGTCCAGGGAGGCCTGGCCCCAGACAGGGCTGCGGGAGTAGGGAAACGCCAAAAAGAGGTCGTAGATAAATCACAGTTACTCTTCCTAGGAAGAGTAACTGTGATTTACTGCGTGTGATTTACCTGTGTGTATCGGTAAAGTTACTTTTTCCAAGGATACACTCCTCGCCGGGTCTCCAACTGGACAAGACCCGGACCGGGATGGTACCGGCGAACCTCATCGCATCTATACACTCCTAGCAACTAACTGCATCTATACATTCCTGGCAAGAGTGACTGGACCAATATAATCCTAGCAATACACTCCTAGGAAAAGTGACTCTGCAAACAGCAAAAATTAATTAGAACTGACAAGTAGCAAATCAAAAAAGACGTACATTAACAAACGTTAAATCTATCTAACAGTGTAATGCATTTTTTATTATAGCTAAATAATCATTAAAATATTTATAATCTAGGCGGCTATATGAGATATGTTAGAATGAATTTCAAGTGTATTTTTACATATTTAACAAAAACTATTGGACAGTTTTTGAATTGTACGCCCCCCCCCGTTACATGCAAAGTTATATTTACCCAGTCAAAACCTGAGACAGTTATTATTAACCAGTTAAAATTTATTATAATTCCTATGAACATAATTTGTCAATTTAATTAGTTTAAGAACGAGATAACCACCTGCAACCTCAACTAGGCGAGTACATAATCTTCAATATTTTCAGTAAATTGATGGTCTGGGAAGCAAACGTATTTACACGTACAAATTACGTATTTAATAGCTATATTATTCAGATGTATTCATGAGTAAAGGAATACTTGTCTCTCCCTGAGAATGGCACCTGTTTACCTACTTCCATAAACATAGGAAGATCACTGTATGTTTGATATCTTGCAATATAAAGAGCAGATTGATGCGTATTTACCTCTTACAAAAGGAAGGGTATATTAATACGTATTTACCTCTTACAAAAGGAAGGGTATATTAATACGTATTTACCTCTTACAAAAGGAAGGGTATATTAATACGTATTTACCTCTTATAAAAGGAAGGGTATATTAATACGTATTTACCTCTTACAAAAGGAAGGGTATATTAATACGTATTTACCTCTTATAAAAGGAAGGGTATATTAATACGTATTTACCTCTTACAAAAGGAAGGGTATATTAATACGTATTTACCTCTTATAAAAGGAAGGGTATATTAATACGTATTTACCTCTTACAAAAGGAAGGGTATATTAATACGTATTTACCTCTTACAAAAGGAAGGGTATATTAATACGTATTTACCTATTACAAAAGGAAGGGTATATTAATACGTATTTACCTCTTATAAAAGGAAGGGTATATTAATACGTATTTACCTCTTACAAAAGGAAGGGTATATTAATACGTATTTACCTCTTATAAAAGGAAGGGTATATTAATACGTATTTACCTCTTACAAAAGGAAGGGTATATTAATACGTATTTACCTCTTACAAAAGGAAGGGTATGTTAATACGTATTTCTCTCTTACAAAAGGAAGGGTATATTAATACGTATTTACCTCTTACAAAAGAAAGGGTATATTAATACGTATTTACCTCTTACAAAAGGAAGGGTATATTAATACGTATTTACCTCTTATAAAAGGAAGGGTATATTAATACGTATTTACCTCTTACAAAAGGAAGGGTATATTAATACGTATTTACCTCTTATAAAAGGAAGGGTATATTAATACGTATTTACCTCTTACAAAAGGAAGGGTATATTAATACGTATTTACCTCTTACAAAAGGAAGGGTATATTAATACGTATTTACCTCTTACAATAGGAAAGGTAGACTAATACGTATTTACCACTTACAATAGGAAGGGTTGGTTCTGCAACGTGACTTTTCTTTACGGAGCACAAGTTAAAAACTGATTATAAGATAACATTATATTTAAAGAACACACGTAGGGAACAATAGCTATTTCGGCGTACTGTATAAACAAGAGAAACGTGTTATGCGAAGCAGAGAGAAAGAAAAGAAAAAACTGACAACAAAGTCAATAGCACAAAAAAATGAAGGACACTTGAGATGTGGAAAATGTACTACCTGGCGTGCGTGTGTGCGTGCGTGCGTGTGTGCGTGCCTTTGCGTGTGTGCGTGCCTTTGCGTGTGTGGAGGGGGGGGGACACACTACACAACCAACAACGTGAAGAAATAAATGTTTCACTGGCTCATCCCGGGGTCGTGAAAGAACAACAAATTCAGTATTTACGACACTGATATAACTACTAATTTCCAGAAATTCTAGCACTGTTTTCCAGAAATTCTTACACTGTTCAGTCCGATAATTCTTGCAGTGATTTGGCTTCCAGTAATCATAAGTGATAAAAAATTCTCGTTATCTCACGACCTCACGATTATTCATTGGGGAATTAATTAAGCGTGTTCGTCATCGTACTGGAGCTTACTTCTTCGAAATTATGTATGTGTGATTGGATGAATTTCGGAAATGTCTGGCTAAAAGAGAAAAAAACTAGAAGGAAGGAAAGAACAGCTCGGTGGATGAAGAAGGTGAGGAGAAGCATGGAACACCACCAGGGTTGGAGAACAAGAACAAGAGAAGCAAAGAACATCATCAGGGTTGGAGAACAAGAACAAGAGAAGCAAAGAACACCACCAGGGTTGAAGAACAAGAACAAGAGAAGCAAAGAACATCATCAGGGTTGGAGAACAAGAACAAGAGAAGCAAAGAACACCACCAGGGTTGAAGAACAAGAACAAGAGAAGCAAAGAACATCATCAGGGTTGAAGAACAAGAACAAGAGAAGCAAAGAACACCACCAGGGTTGAAGAACAAGAACAAGAGAAGCAAGGAACACCACCAGGGTTGGAGAACAAGAACAAGAGAAGCAAGGAACACCACCAGGGTTGGAGAACAAGAACAAGTGAACCAAGTAACAATGCCAGTGTTGGATAATAAGAACAAGAGAAGCAAAGAACACCACCAGGTTTGGAGAACAAGAACGAGAAGGAACAACACCAAGGTTGAAGAACAAAAACAACAGACGCAAGGAACAACACCAGGGTTGGAGAACAAAAACAAGATAAGGAAGAACAAGAACAAGTGAACCAAGTAACAATACCAGTGTTGGAAAACAAGAACAAGAGAAGCGAGGAACACCACCAGGGTTGGAGAACAAGAACAAGTGAACCAAGTAACAATGCCAGTGTTGGAGAACAAGAACAAAAGAAGAAACAACACCAGGGCTTAAGAACAAGAACAACAGAACCAAGGAACATCAGGGTTGAAAACAAGAACAAGAGAACCAATGAACAACACAGGGGTTGAAGAACAAGAAATTAAAATATAAATAGTGTAGTGATAACCATAATCTTTTTCCTGAACAAAATTAAAAAAAATGCTTATTCTTTTCACACAAATTAATATTAAACCTTCGTTCTTATTTATGTATCTCTGTGCGCCATACAGACAATTATTATTAAAATTATTTTATTATTATTTTATAATAATTATTATTATTACTATTAGTATTGGAAAATGCTAAACCAGTAATGAGTCTTGATCCAAAGTAAGGAGGAGTAGCTCACATTCCTGGGAGCAAGAGCCCTTCACAAGCATCAATACAATAAGGGTAAAGTGTGGTGTACATGGCGGCTGGTGAGCCCAGCTTAATTTGACTGGTTATGAAGATGTGACATGAAGCCTTAATGAGCCTCGTGTAGTAGTCGATGAGCCTTAGATCCTGTTAATTAACTAACACGTAGAAATAGCACTCTTGAAGAGATGACTTGGAGAGTGTATCTCTGGGAACCGGTTGACCGGGGAAGAGATGACTCAGAGAATGTATCTCTGGGAACCGGTTGACCGGGGAAGAGATGACTCAGAGAATGTATCTCTGGGAACCGGTTGACCGGGGAAGAGATGACTCAGAGAATGTATCTCTGGGAACCGGTTGACCGGGGAAGAGATGACTCAGAGAATGTATCTCTGGGAACCGGTTGACCGGGGAAGAGATGAATCAGAGAATGTATCTCTGGGAACCGGTTGACCGGGGAAGAGATGGATAGCAAGATCTGTGCTCACTGATATTTTTTTTTTTTTTTTTGAGAAAGAGAGAGAGGGAAGTCGAGTCTCGGCTCCTTACCTCGCCACCTAGTCTTGAATCGACCTTACTAAGCTCTGGCCTCTTCCTCATTCATTTCACTTCACTTTTCTGTCCATCCGAGTTTAAAGAATTACTTGTTAACATTCATATAACTTAAGAGTGTCTTCAGCTTCCACCTGTTGTTCCTTATCCTTGAGTCTCAAGATTCAGACTATATAATTTCATCTGTAGCCACCATGTTCTCTTTAAACTGTGTATGTTGTTATCATGTCTCCCCCTGCCCTTCTCTCCGTCAAGGTCGTCAAATTCAATTCCTTTAATTTCTGGGTGTATGTCACTCAACTATGGGATTAGTGTGCTTGCATATGTTAGAACCTTCTCAAGTTTCTGCACACGCTGGTGTTGCATATTTGATAATGGGCCTAACATGTTTATGAAATTCCGAGAAATTCTTTGTTTAAATTCCTGAATGTGGCTTGCTAGTCTTCCACGTACCGATACCGATAAAGTTACCTGGTAGGTTCGTACCACTGGAGATATATTTGGCGTGATGTAAACTCCATAACCTTCTTTATAATATGTGTAGCAAATAACCCATACATGAAGTTTTACCAAGAAACAACAGATTAAAAAATGCTGCACATCTCTTAAAAAATACCACTAAAGAAATAACTCTAGCCGGATTTTCCGAACGTCTTCAAGATCCTGACATGTATCTCGGTTAATATAAAAACCATAATGAATACTGAAACGCCGAAGCTGTGAAGAAGCAACTAAAA
>NC_091303.1:13394321-13426821 GCF_038502225.1 Cherax quadricarinatus | reverse complement strand
TTATACACTGGTACTACAGCACCTTCTTCAGCTTCATTATACACTGGCACCACAGCACCTTCTTCAGCTTCATTATACACTGGTACCACAGCACCTTCTTCAGCTTCATTATACACTGGTACCACAGCACCTTCTTCAGCTTCATTATACGCTGGCACCACAGCACCTTCTTCAGCTTCATTATACACTGGCACCACAGCACCTTCTTCAGCTTCATTATACACTGGTACTACAGCACCTTCTTCAGCTTCATTATACACTGGCACCACAGCACCTTCTTCAGCTTCATTATACACTGGTACTACAGCACCTTCTTCAGCTTCATTATACACTGGCACCACAACACCTTCTTCAGCTTCATTATACGCTGGCACCACAGCACCTTCTTCAGCTTCATTATACACTGGCACCACAGCACCTTCTTCAGCTTCATTATACGCTGGCACCACAGTGCATTAATTTCACAATAAGGTTACAGCAACACTTTGACTAGATTTATCTAAGTATTACCTTTGATATATCTTTATTAAATCAGTTTCCCGGCCTACCGGTTTTTGTATAGCCAAATGAGAGGGAAAAAAAGCGTCATTCAGAGGAAAATTAAGCGAGGCGTTGACCAAGCAACACTGATGTTGCAGTGTATGAGGGAGGCTGATGTAGTGTATGTGAGAGGTTGATGTTGCAGTGCATGAGAGAGAGGAGGCTGATGTTGCAGTGCATGAGAGAGAGGCGGCTGATGTTGCAGTGCATGAGAGAGAGAGGCGGCTGATGCTGCAGTGCATGAGAGAGAGAGAGAGAGGCGGCTGATGTTGCAGTGCATGAGAGAGGCTGATCTTACACTTCCCTGGAAGCAACTTTCACCAGTCTGGCCTGGGTCATGGCAGTTTTTTGCACTCCCACCAACAAAGGCTTGCAGTACTAAAAAGGCCACCCACCCTCGGCTCACTTTTCCTCCCCTGGTTTAGCTTCTGACAGTGACTGACGTTTTACTCCCTCCAGTGACAGCACTGGAGGTGCGTTGAATAATCTGAATAATTTAGCCGTGTGGCAGAAAGCCAATGCCTTTCTACACTATCGCACAACACAGGTGTTGAAGGCTTCGAGGTAAGCCTTAATTGAACACCTGCAAGTCATAAAACATCGAAGCAATTCGAAGTAATCAAGCTTGGGAGGGTAGCTCCGGTTCGTCGGCTCAAGAGCCCTTCTGCTGAAAGAACAAGACATAAACGATGTGACGCTTACGTGTTTCAGGGGTCTAAAATATATTACTGGAATCCAGATTTGAGATCAAAGACCAAGCTCGCCTTCAAGATGCCAGACATCCAGGAAGAGTATCTCGTTCACGGCAGACGGAGGATCAAGCCTCCACCACGTCTTGTGCTGAATGACCCACATGGGATTAGTGCTTAAAGTCCTTCAAGAAGCTGGTCATTTTTAGTCATATTACTGGAGTCAATCAAACTTACAAACTGCAGACCAGTTGTTATACTGTGTAAACATGACTCAGGTTGAGATTTAAATGTCTCTCAGAATTTACAAGTTGGTAATTTCCTTCCACCATCTTGTATCCTGTAAACGTGTGTACCATTTGTAAGGATTTAATGTTAAGAATTAATCTAAGTCTGCCCGAAATGCCTAGCCATGCTAGGTGTCCTAGTGGCCCCCTCTGTAATTATTATTTTATAACATGTAAACCACACAATACCCAAAACCTGTAACCCTTATAGAGAATAAACTTGAATTGAATTGAATAAAGTGTATATGTATATATAAATAAAAGATCGAGTGGTAGGAAAAGTAAATTATCCAAGGAGCTTCTAGGAAAAGGTTCAGGATTTTTCCCTGAGGAATTTTTTATTTACTTCACCTAGGCTGTGGGTCCCCACATCTGCAACTAGAGGAGGACCCTATTGACAGCTAATGGGCATCTACATGTTGGACATGTGTTGCATATGTCCCTGCAGTAGAAGTACGTAGCTTCACTAAGCCTCACGGTGAATTAGACACATGTGCAACATCTGGGTATCTTTATTTGAAGACGTTTCGCCAACCAGTGTCTTTATCAATACAAGGACATAATATGAAGAATTATATACAAAAGATGAGGTAATCAGTCCCTCAGCTTCCAAGGCTGAGGGACTGATTACCTCCTCTTTTGTATATAATTCCTAACATTACGTCCTTGCATTGTACTGATAAAGTCACTGGTTGGCCTAACGTCTACAAATAAAGATACCCAGATGTTTCTAATTCTTCATCTTGTCGGCATTATTTATCATTTATGTACAAGCATCACGGTGCTGCTCACGTGTTGTCTAACCGAGTTGGAAAACTTACCATCACATCTCATAATATATTCACTGCATATCCCCAGTTTGATTTATTCCCATCAATATTATCATTTAAAACTCGAGAATACCTCATCCAGTCGGCTTCAGATTTTCAACACTCGTCAACTGTAATTAGGAAAAAAGTCTACAACTGCTGGTACGTGGAGAGGCTCTCTGCTCAGTTTTTATAAACCATTCCTGATTTTTTTATATATGTGCGATAACTTGAGAAAGCCACTTCGGATCGGCTTCAAACTTTCAACACTGCGGTAACTTAATTGGAATTGTTATTGGAGTGCAAGATACCAATTTACCAGCTTAACTTTTATAATAGTGTAATATTATCTCGGTAAAATAACTTGAGTATGTCTCTTCTGAACAGCTTCAATCTTTATTAATGACTAATGTATCTTAACTGAGTACGGAAGACCTTGGTCAAAAGACCAAAAGTTCCACAGACCCGTGAAGGGGAAATAATATCACCGCCGCTACCCATGTAAAAGGTCACTGTTTGTTGCAGCACAACTTTACGTCCTGGTGAAATCTAAACTTTGTTTTAAAGAAAAAAATATATCGCCTATATTTATATGGTTCAAATAACTACGATGGGAATTCCAGAAAATACAGATTAGTTCAGGCAGTGTGGTGGTATCACAAATTTGGTATGGTATCACACAATGGTGTCATTCAAACATTGGGTGGTATCACACAAACATGGGATGGTATCCCACAAATATGGTATGATACTACACACAGATTAAGTATAAAGATTACCCTTTCATCCTGATAACAAGCACGTGTTATATTTTGCATCTTGCACTCGTCAACGTGTGGATGCTGCAGCTGAGATGGTCAGTATGTGACTCGTGATGCTCGCGCACTTCCAGCGAAAGTGTTCTCATCTTCGGGTCACCTCTACCTTGGTGGAACACAGTTAGTGTGTCGGAAAAATAAACGAGGTACAGAGACTAATGGCCTGAAGAATGACCGTAAAATACCACTCAGCTAGTATTTTTAAAGGGTAGTCCCAGAGGAAGTACATTCCATTGTTTGTGTTGGTTATGTTTATATAATTTATAATCTATACATGCCTTTGTTGTGTACGTGTTTATAAGAGCGACTGCATGAATATACAATACTGACTGTCACTTCGACTGCAGATCTGAATAAAATCTCTCTCATCCTCTCCTCCACCACACTACCTCTCCCTCCTTTTCTATAATCCGTCTACCTTCCCAATTTAATTATTTCTTTTCCTTCTCACCCTTCCCTCTAGCTCTGCTACTTTGCCTCTATATCTTCTCTTATATTTTCCCATCTCATTCACTCTCTCTATGCTACATTTTCACCATTCCTTCACTCTACATCAGTCTTCTGTTTCCAGCAGCTCAACACCCGCTTCTCCAAGAAAATGAAAATCATTATTTCCATAAAGTAGTGTACAGTTGTTATAGCAATATGAGACATTTTTTTTGAGTGAATGGTGAGTCGCTGGTTATGTTGAGCATTCCATACATGTAGAGCATGTTGGACACTACCCAGTACTTTCTCTGCCCCTACATCACCACACACATCCTTACGTCTGTACGCTACTCCTCCCTCTCTATACTTTTCTAAACTACTCCTTCTTTATACAACTCCTCTTCTTCTTCCTCTTCCTCATCCTCCTCCCTCTCTACACCTTCCTTCTATCTCAGTTCTCATGGTGATACTTCCGTTCGGTGTTTGGTGACAAATATATGTGACCATCATCACCCTCCTCTCCTCCTGGTGACCCCCCGCTCTTCCACCATCTCCCTAGCCCTCACTTCCACCATCCCTCTAGCCCTCACTTCCTCTATACCTCTAGCCCCGCCCTTCCATTCATCCTTTATTATGACCCCTCCGTGTCTCCCCCTCTTCCAGCCTCTTGTCTGTTATATAGCCCTCCCCTCCCATCTTCAGTACCTGCGACCCTCCACATTCCTCCCTTCTCCTTCCCTAATCTTCCTTCACTTCTACAACTCGACCTACTTCTAGTCTGTATGCAGATTAACATGTAGGACTTAAATCAATGTATAGATACAGACACTAATGAGGCATTATTACATAAATTAGTTTGAAAAACCTACAAGCAAGTTAATAACATACTTCTTGTGTGAACTGAGCACAACATCTCCTGGCTGAGGGACTGCTTAACTTTAATTCCTTCACACCTTCCACCGTTTTTCTCTATATTGGACTCATGGAGCCGCTGGCTGGCGAATCGTTTCCACGACAATATATCCAAGTGTTGCACAAGTATCTGAGTCCGGTCACCTATAAGTACGGCAAGGCCAGATGTGACCTCTCTCTCTCTCAAGCATGTGATGAGTAAACCCATCGATTTTGCCTTATTCACGGACTCAATGACGGAATAACGTAAGAACGGAGAGCAGCAGTAAGCCTGTGCCCCAAACTAGGCAGGTCTGACATTCGCTCCCATACCCACTCATGTACAAGGCACTGCACCCACTGGACTCCAGTGGGAATAAGTCACACTGACTCCACTGGGTTATCCCGGCTTAATCTACATAATGAACCATTGTTGTGTGTCTGCAACATGAATGTGCCCTGTGAACCATTGTAAAAAATGTTTTCTACCGTCTCTAAAAATAATTGCAGATTTTCCCAAATATTGATCATTATTACTGTATTATGAGTATTATTATTATTAACGTACTATTAATGTTATATGCAGGGGGAGAGCTAAACCCGTACGGGTCGTACAGTTCCTGGGAAATTGGAAGACGATCAGGCTATCCACGCTGTGAAAAGACGGTGCTTTTAACTCTGAAAAGTAAATTATCTATGAAAATTGGGCTATATATATATATATATATATATATATATATATATATATATATATAATGTAAAACAACCACGGGGGAGTAGAATGATAGCTCCAGGCCTTTCGTGTTGCAATCAACACATCATCGGGAGCTTGCAAAATTGCAGAAAAGAGGAGGGTTTCCACGCGAATACGTTCCCAGGGGACCGCGTTCACGGTCCACTAATCTCTGGTAGAAGGAGACTCGAACCTACGAACCTTGTGGCAAGGTTCGTACCACACAGGACCAATATCTTGGTGTCCAGCCAACGCTAGACGTTATGATCCAAGGCAGCCAGCATTCAGGCAGGTGGCGTCAGCTATTTCATCTCCTCAACTGCATGCATCGACCGACGACAGATTTTTACATTTTTAGAATTCGCAGAACAGGCGAAATATTCACAAACACTAATCTCCGGCTGCCTTGGATCAAAACGTCTAGCGTTGGCTGGACGCCAAGGTATTGGTTCAGTGTGGTACGGTGGTTAGAGTACTGCGTATCTTGCCCCAAGGTTCGTAGGTTCGAGTCTCCTACCAGAGATTAGTGTTTGTGAATATTTCGCCTGTTCTGTGAATTCTGAACACACACACACACACACACACACACACACTTATATATATATATATATATATATATATATATATATATATATATATATATATATATATATATATATATATATATATATATATATATATATCGTCCCGAATATGTAAAACTGGTCAATTAGCAAGAACTCATTTATTATATATATATATATATATATATATATATATATATATATATATATATATATATATATATATATATATATATATATATATATAATCTAAAATGTTAATGTATATTCAGTTTTGCTCCAAAAGAATCTTAGAAAACTTAACTAACCTTATTATAACAAGAACAATTTATTTCAGCCTAACCCAACTAAATATATTTTAGATTTGTTTACAATAATTTAATACTAAACAAACACAGTGAAATATATTTTTTTCATTAGGTTCAGAATGATTTTGGCGAAATTATTGCATACACAAATTTTCGCTTGTCCTATATGGCAAGATGAGCGTTGCTATTTAACCCAAGATCGCAAGTTCTGCCTATTCAGCACAACATATATATATATATATATATATATATATATATATATATATATATATATATATATATATATATATATATATATATATATATATATATATATATATATATATGGAGAGTATTCCGGGGATCAACGCCCCCGCGGCCCAGTCCATAACCAGGCCTCCTGGTGGATCAGGGCCTGATCAATGAGGTTGTTACTGCTGGCCGCACTTATTCCAATGTACGAACCACAGCCCGGCTGATCCAGCACTGACTTAGGTATCTGTCCAGCTCCCTCTTGAAGGCAACCAGGGGTCTATAGGTAATTCCCCTTATAGCTGGTGGGAGGCTGCTGGGCCTAGGACACTTATTGTGTTTTCTCTTAGTTTACTAATAGCGCCACTACTTTTCACTGGGGGTATGTTGCATCGCCTGCCAAGTCTTTTCTTTCGTAGGGAGTGATTTCTGTGTGCAGATTAAGGACCAGTCCCACCAGGATCTTCCAGGTGAGATTAAGATATACCATTCGTACACATCTTCCAGGTGTTGATTATGAAGTATATCTCTTGCCTGCGCTCCAGTGAGTACAAGTCAAGTCCTGCCAGGCGTTCCCAGTAGTTAAGGTGTTTGATGGAATTTATATGTGCAGTAAAGGTTCTCTGTACATTCTCTAGATCTGCAGTTTCACCTGCCTTGAATGGGGATGTTAATGTACAGCAGTATTCCAGCTTAGAGAGAACAAGTGATTTAAAATGGATCATCACTGGTTTGGTATCTCTTGTCTTAAATGTTCTCATTATCCATCCTATCAGTTTGCTCGCATATGTGATAGTGACACTGTTGTGATCCTTGAAAGTGAGAGCCTCTGACATTACCACTCCTAGGTCCTTCACATTACTTTTTCTCTCTACTGTGTGATTAGAGTTTGCAGTATAGCATACAGTCCAGTATAGAGTATGCAGTATATAGTCCAGCCCAGTGCTTGGAGAGATCTACCTGGGTCTACTTATCTACCTATCTGGTTGCTGACCTGATCGACTAGGCTGTTGGTACCATGAATACGCTCCCACGTCCTCTAATTACGAGAGGGAAGGAATATCATGTCCTCAGATTTGCAGGAAGTGAAACAAGCGAATTAAACGAATGAAATTAAAATGAAGAATAAACGACATAATGCGGTAGCTACAATAATTAACACTTCAGTAGCTCGATTGCTAGATCACTCAGCTCACACACTGAGGTCCGGGGGTTGATCCCAGGTACGGGTGGAAACATTAGGACGTGTTTCCTCCATGTTAATCTATCAATAAAATAGGCTCCTGGGGTTAATCGACTGGTGTGGGTCGCATCCTAGGACAATATTGACCTAATTTGCCCGAAATGCTCAGCATAACAAGCGGCTTTCTATACAGTAGTATATAATTGATGTCAGCTATGGTCTGTATACCTTGTACATGTTCTTGTAGAAATGAAGATTATATTATGTTATGTTATATACTAGAAATGAAAACTAGACGACGTTTCGGCCCTCCTGGACCATTACTAAGCAGCGACTTAATAATGGATAAAGAAGTATGCAATACTGTCCAGGGCATGTTCATAGGATACGTTTGGGTCCCGGGAGCTTGGTTACTCTAAGGTCCCAGGACCTAAACGTTTATAATAATAATAATATCTTTATTTACTACAAGTACATGTACAAGGTATACAGACCATAGCTGACATCAGTTATATACTACTGTATAGAAAGCCGCTTGTTATGCAGAGCATTTCCAGGAAATTAAGTCAATTTTGTCCCAGGATGCGACCCACACCAGTCAACTGACACTCAGATACCCACTTTACGGATGGTGAACATAGACAACCGGTGTAAGGAAACACGCCCAATCTTTCTACTCTTGCCGGGAATCGAACCCGGACCCTTCACCGTGTGAAGCGAGAGCTTTTGCCAACATAACCTAGTGAATGCACTGTGTGTGTGTCTTTCTCCACGACTTGATCTAGCATGAATTTTCTGTAGTAGTGAATTGGTAAGTCGATGTTAAGGAGAGTAGCTTTCTTTGAGAGGAGCCAAGAAGCGAGTTTTTTGTTGTTGAAGCATGTAAGTGTGTGAGAGACCGGTTATCACCACGGCTGCCCAGTAGACCGGTTCCCTTCACGACTGCCCAGTAATACCCGGAGGTGGTTAGCGGGATTCCTGAAGAGGTGGATGTGGTGGTGGAGAGGAGGGAGCGTGGGGGAGAGAGAGAGAGAGAAGGGAGAAATGGGAAACTTTGATCATTAAACGCGTGCTATGAGCATAAGAATAGAAGAACAGTGTGGCAGGCCTACTGGTCCACACTTGGCAAGTCTTTTCCGAATCCAAATGATCATTTGAAGGTTACCTATGGTTGCTTCCTAACTCAGCCGTGGGAGAGAGAGTCTAGTGTCTCTTGACACGAGTCTCCTACAGATGAGGACTCTTCAAATAATGATGAAGAATTAGACAAATGTGCAAGTTCTGGGCATCTTTATTTGTAGACGTTTCGCCATCCGGTGGTGAAGTAAAGATACCCAGATGTTACACATGTGTCTAATTCTTCATCATCTTGTCGGTATTACATTCCATTCATGTATAACTCATCAAGTGATGCAGCATCCGCTGGTCTACCTGATCCACTTGATGAGTAACACACGTGCAGTACTCAACGTATATCATTACTGTCGAAAGATGTTGCACATGTGTCTTACTCATCAGCTTGTCAGTATTGTAAGCCAGTTATAATATGCTACCAGATCTAAGTTTTCCCTTTATTATTAAGATATTCATTTACAAACTCTGCCATTGGTTTTACAAAGAATGTAAAACTGTACAGAGGTTGTAAAGGGCACATAGATGTTAGGGGAGCGCACAGTAAATTATGTATATTTAACCTAGGATACCTCACTGAAGTCAAACAATCTGACTTATTTCCTTTGGGGAAATACGTTAAGGCAAGGATAGTTGGGTATCGGGGTATGTACTGAGGCATCACCGTATCCACCCCAGGGGTGAGAAGCATCTTTGTACCCCCTCAGCCGTGTGGAGGTATCTCTGTACCCAACCCAGGGGTGAGAGGCATCTCTGTACCCCCCTCAGCCGTGTGGAGGTATCACTGTACCCAACCCAGGGGTGAGAGGCATCTCTGTACCCCCCTCAGCCGTATGGAGGTATCACTGTGCCCACCTAGGGGGTCTGACCTCAGCCAGCCTGACTGTCAGCTTATAGCTGTGGGTGGTGACCGTTGTAGCGCACACTGGTGATGTTTATGTGTGGTGTTGGGTGGTGTTAGTGTGGTATTACATGTTGAGTAGTATTATATGTTGGTGTTAATGTGTTATATGTTGATGGTGTTGGTATAGAGGAAACATATTTTATGCTGGTGGCGTTAGTGTAGTGTTATGCGTTACCTGTAAGCTACCTGTATTCGCTTCTGGAGGTCACCGTCCCCCGAAGCCTGGTCCCAGACCAGGCCTACTGGTTCCTGGCTTTATTGATCAGGCTGTTAGTGCTCGCTGCCTGAGGTCCAACGTATGAACCACAGCTCCGGCTGGTCACAAACTGATTTGAGTAGTGTCGAGTTCCCCCATGAAGACAGCCTGGGATATATAAATATCCCATTAATCAAGACAGCCAGGAATCTGTTGGTAATCCCCTTTATTCGTGAAGGGAAACGTGTTGAACTCTTGATGAGTTGGCGTTGTCTTCTTTCGATGGTGCAAGTTTTGTTATACGGGATATGTGCTAAGGTTAACTGTATATAGTTATCATGGATAACATCATGTTAGGCAACATTTTCCTTTGATGAGTTCCGAGAGTTTTTTTTTACTCCTAGAGCCCGGCCTTGGGTTAGGCTCGTCTGGTGCTTGCCTGGTTAGCCAGGCTGTTCCTGCTGGTGGTCCGCTGGCCACCAGCAACAACATATCCAACGCCGCCTGGGTTTCAACCACAAAAACTGCCTCTGAGGCAACAATGTTAGGAGTTTCAGGAGTAAGACAACACTTACCAAACTGAGGACAGCCAGTCACACGTATCATTCCTCCAACAAATGGAGTGGACAGCGAGTTGGTAAACAAAGACTCGAATTATAAATTTCTAGCTGGAGAAATATTACACTGACAAACTTCATTATATATATGCATGCATATATATAATGCCTTATATATATGCGTGGAATTTAGATGCATTTTCTAAGGCTAAAGTGGCAGAAAAAAATAAGAAAAAATAAGACGGTGCAAAGCATCCTTACTGAAAAACAGAGGTGCAACAAATCCACTAAGAGATAATTTAAGTATAAAGGGTCCAAGACTTATCAGCGCCTTAAAGACACGTAACTGTCTGCAGGAGGAAATTTGACGGGATCCTAGAAATAGTTCTTGATCAGCCAGGCGCTTGTGCATATGTTGAGGTGCGTGCTGCAACACCAGAAGCCTGACTGATCAAACCAGCAACCAGCAGTGCAACGTAATATAGATAAGTAAAGCCACATGAATATTGATTGTGTAATAAAATAATGAGAGCATTAAAGAGGTCGGGTGTAGTTATAACAAACAGAATATCATTGTAACATCATACAGAGGCGGAAGTGAGAAACTCACATGCTACGCTGCTAAACTTCTAAAAAGCCTTCAGAAACATGGATGGCAAAATACCGTAAATTAAAAGCCTATTCATAAAATATGTGTTAGGTCAAAGTTAGAATATACAATTGTAGTGTAGAGCCCCCTCTAATAAAAAAAAATGTACAACCCACCGGGGTTAAAAATACATACTAGCAAAATTTTAACTTGATTTAGTGATAGGAGACTAAAGGAGCCATGACAACAACATAAGAAATCATAAAAAAATACAATAAACGGACAAATGCACATTTTAACACCATAAGAGAATAAGATCATACCTCACTTCGAGATATACTAATATGTATATATCTCTAGGTTACCTACCTACCTTACCTACCTAGGTAGATAAAAGCTGTGAGTTTACTTTCATCTCTGCTTGAGGGATTAAAATATTCTTGAGTATAGTCATGTAGTTAACGGGACTTGAACCTCATTAGCCAGTTGCAAAACGAGAAAAATAGTGCCTGAAGGATAATTGAAAATATTTCTTCACAAATATGGTGACTGAATGCTGGAATGAGATCAAAGACGAAATAGTGTATCTTGCGACCATTGGAAACTTTAAAAACAAAAGCAACAAAATACTGAAGACAGGACATCACGACAACAGTTCTCTTCTTGTAATGACAAACATGCAACCACAAATAAGCAATCACAAGTAAGTGGTCACAAATAAGTGGCCGCAAGGTCCCAATTAAAAGTAAAACTCTTGTCCCTTCCAAAGGTCTTGCATGGAAGACCTCATGTACCGCCAGGGCTCGCAAGACCACCAGTACAGCAGCTCATGGCCATCCAGAGGTGGTGCCACTTCTCACCCGAACCCCCTCCCCCCTTCCTCAAGGGAAAGTGCTTTGATATCAAGCTGACGTACTGACCACTTCTTATCAAGGCTGAGGGACTGATCACTTTAAATTACTACTGTCTCCAGTGTTTTATTCGCCTGTGTTTGACTAAAGAAGCACCCTGAGCAGGCGAAACGTTTCGACAATAATACCTGGAGTCTACCTGGAGGGTATTCCGGGGATCAACGCCTCCCGCGGCCCGGTCCATGACCAGACCTCCTGGTGGGTCAGGGCTTGATCAACGACGCTGTTGCTGCTGGCCACATGTTGCACATGTGACTCATCACACTATTTATCGGTAATGAATACCATTAATAATATGACAGAAATGACTGCGTGGCAGTCACTGTCCCAGCCTAGACTGCAGTCACCGTGGGAGCAGACAACATAAGGATGCACCTGGGAGACACCACTGGGGGTGTACGTGGATGACAGCACTGGGGTGTACCTGGGAGTCAGCACTGGGGTGTACGTGGGAGACACCACTGGGGGTGTACCTGAGAGACAGCACTGGGGGTGTACCTGACAGACAGCACTGAGGTGTACGTGGGAGACACCGCTGGGGGTGTACCTGACAGACAGCACTAGGGGTGTACCTGGATGACAGCACTGAGGTGTACGTGGGAGACACCACTGGGGGTGTACCTGACAGACAGCACTAGGGGTGTACCTGAGTGACAGCACTGAGGTGTACGTGGGAGACACCACTGGGGGTGTACCTGAGTGACAGCACTGAGGTGTACGTGGGAGACACCACTGGGGGTGTACCTGAGTGACAGCACTGAGGTGTACGTGGGAGACACCACTGGGGGTGTACCTGGATGACAGCACTGAGGTGTACGTGGGAGACACCACTGGGGGTGTACCTGGATGACAGCACTGAGGTGTACGTGGGAGACACCACTGGGGGTGTACCTGGATGACAGCACTGGGGGTGTACGTGGGAGACACCACTGGGGGTGTACGTGGGAGACAGCACTGGGGGTGTACCTGAGAGACAGCACTGGGGGTGTACCTGAGAGACAGCACTGAGGGTGTACCTGGATGACAGCACTGGGGATGTACCTGAGAGACAGCACTGGGGTGTACCTGGATGACAGCACTGGGGGTGTACCTGGACCTGAGAGACAGCACTGAGGGTGGGGGTGTACCTGGATGACAGCACTGGGGACCTGGATGACCACTGAGAGACAGCACTGGGGGTGGATGACAGCACTGGGGTGTACCTGGATGACAGCACTGGGGGTGTACCTGGATGACAGCACTGGGGGTGCACCTGAGAGACAGCACTGGGGGTGTACCTGGATGACAGCACTGGGGGTGTACCTGAGAGACAGCACTGGGGTGTACCTGGATGACTGCACTGGGGGTGCACCTGAGAGACAGCACTGGGGGTGCACCTGAGAGACAGCACTGGGGGTGTACCTGGATGACAGCACTGGGGGTGTACCTGAGAGACAGCACTGGGGGTGTACCTGGATGACAGCACTGGGGGTGCACCTGAGAGACAGCACTGGGGGTGTACCTGGATGACAGCACTGGGGGTGTACCTGGATGACAGCACTGGGGGTGTACCTGGATGACAGCACTGGGGGTGTACCTGGATGACAGCACTGGGGGTGTACCTGGATGACAGCACTGGGGGTGTACCTGGATGACAGCACTGGGGTGTACCTGGGAGACAGCACTGGGCGAGTATCTGGGAGACAGTACTGAGGGTGTATCTGGGAGACAACACTGGGGAAGTATCTGGGAGATACGAAGACTTGTATCACACACATGTAAGGACTTGTAAATATTGCTGTAAAGCCAGTGGCGAACTTTCAACAACTGTCCCCTAGAGCACAACATGTTAACAAGGGTGCGGACGTGACGCGAGGGCGATGAAGGTGTTGGCTGACGGAAGACGGAGGAAGATGTAGGCTGATGGGAGGGATGTAGGCTGATGGGAGGGAGAGGAGAGGCAAGGAAAGGCGGGAGAGGTGAGAGGGGGTTGTACCGGAGGGAGGGGAAGGGCATGAGACGACGGGGAGAGTGGACTTGCGAGAGGGAGAATTTGAGGGGATGCGAGCGTGACGGAAAGGAGGGTGTGGGAGGGGAGTGGGAGTAACGGTCGTTACAGCCACGAGAGAAAAAGTGGCAGCAAGTGTCGGTATGTCACCTCCTGGGTTGGCCCACAACGGTGCCTGCTCCGTCACCGTACCTACCCACTACCATGCACGCGTGTTCATGACTCATGATGCTGGGAGGGCAAGGGGTGAGGGAGAGCGGGAAAGCAAGTTTTTTTGCGGATACCAAACTTGAGTACATCAGCAGTGTACTGCTACCTTATTCCATGTGATAGTTATATTGTGGAAAACAATATAGATGTAAATATAACAATTGTATGTAATACAGAAGAGCACATAAGTAAGACACATATGTGTCATCTACACGGTATAGGTCTCGTGCATCTGGTAATTAAATCTGTCAGCTTCAGGTGGGAGACTTTAGTGGGGCAATAAGGATATTGTTGATCTCTGCTACGAGTCAGAAGTTACTGCAACTTCCAGGGTTTCCTTCCAACAGATTTGGAATTACTTTTAAACAGGAACTGCGTGGGGATAGAGAGGGACAAGACAATGAAGAAGAGTGGGCGCACAGAATAAGAGGAAGAAGGATGGTGGTGTATCCTTGAGATATAACACAGACCTGGAGGGCAAGAACACACACTAAAGGCCAGCCAGCTTATGATCCGAGCAGGAAATATGCCTGAAAATCCCACCCTCATCCCCCTCCTCTCATGGGAGGTCCTCGATCGGATCTTTTGAAGCTGCCGTAGCTGACGAACCCTTGATGGAATACTTGATAGTATCCTCATTGCCCTACTGAAATCTCTTAGCTCAGGTGGATGGACACATTTCAACTCAACCTATGCAACCCATCCTATGTGAAGGAACACGAGGAAACGTAACTAATTCTTATTCCCACTATTAACTATTATATAGGGAAGCAGCACACTGCTGGTGTATCCAGTTTTGCTAAATAAAAAAAGCCATGTTAAAAACGCATTTTTTGAGATATAAAACTTGATACAGACATCAAGCCCAGGTGCTCATACCTCCCCTCCCTCCTTGTGAACCTCCATCCTCTCCCCCTCACTCACCCCCAAAGGAACCTCAGTTCCTTCGCCCCCAGAGGAAGAAATGATGACATTCTCACAAGTTTCATTTCTCGTCTGTGTTGGATAAATTATTCTGAAGCATCCAGTGTTGTTAAGTAAAAAAATTAGGAAAACTATAAGGCGAGAGGAAAGTTGGAAAACCCAGGTAATAAATACCATTGGTTTAAAAAAAAAAAAGGCTCGTGAAACGTTTTCTAATAAATATGTCCTAGTGTTTGCTCAGGTGTATTTTTAAACCAATTTATCCGTATCAGTTACCAAGGTTTATACCACTGAAAACCATAAACCGGAGGGAAGGGGGGCAGCTACTGACTCAAGACTCGTACATGAAAAACTAGTAAATACTCGATGATCTCCCATTGCTAGCCTACTGGGCTGGGGAACCCTCAGACCACACAGCCGAACCACCGCGAATATTCTCAATAGTGTCAAGATTCTAGACCAGTTAAGGAGGATACTGAACACTCAACAATCTTAACTGGTCTAGCCTGGAAATACTGTGTCTGAGAGCAACGTGTGTTCTGACTATTTTGCAGAGAGATATGTCTCACTGTATTTACACTGATAAGTGTATATACATATAGAGTTTGCTTTAATCCCTGTTATAGGGATTAAAGTATCCTTGAATGGTGGTGCACAGGTTGTGCTGAAAATTATATAAAATGCCGACAAGTTGATGGTTAAGACACATGTGCAACAGTTGGGTATCTTGGTGAAACATTTCGCCTAATAATTTATCCACTGGAAAACTGGAGGAGATAATAACTAGAACAGAGTATACTACTGACTCCGGCCATACAATAGAGCGGAAAAATAATGTAAGGGACCTGGGAGTAGTAATGTCTGAAGATCTCACTTTCAAGGATCACAACAGTGCCACGATCGCACGTGCAAAGAAAATGATAGGATAGATAATGAGAACTTTCAAAACGAGAGATGCCAAGCCCATGATGATCCTTTTCAAATCACTTGTTCTCTCTAGGCTGGAATACTGCTGTACATTAACATCTCCATACAAAGCAGGTGAAATCGCAGATCTAGAGAGTGTACAGAGATCCTTTACTGCACGTATAAGTTCTGTCAAGCACCTTAACTACTGGGAACGCTTGGAAGCACTTGACTTGTACTCGTTGGAACGCAGGAGGGAGAGATATATCATAATCTACACTTAGAAAATCTTGGAAGGAATGGTCCCAAATCTGCACACAGAAATCACTCCCTACGAAAGTAAAAGACTGGGCAGGCGATGCAAAATGCCGCCAATAAAAAGTAGGGGCGCCATTGGTACACTAAGAGAAAACACCATAAGTGTCCGGGGCCCAAAACTGTTCAACAGCCTCCCATCAAGCATTAGGGGAATTGCCAATAAACCCCTGGCTGCCTTCAAGAGAGAGCTGGACAGATACCTAAAGTCGGTGCCGGATCAGCCGGGCTGTGGCTCGTACGTCGGACTGCGTGCGGCCAGCAGTAACAGCCTAGTTGATCAGGCCCTGATCCATCGGGAGGCCTGGTCGTGGACCGGGCCGCGGGGGCGTTGATCCCCGGAATAACCTCCAGGTAACCTCCAGGTAACCAGGTACACAGTAGGTTTCTTCAGTCATCAGATACAGAGGTAGCAGGTGTAGTAGTGAAATGAAGATGATGTAATCTACCTGGAGTCTACCTGGAGGGTATTCCGGGCCAGCAGTAACAGCCTAGTTGATCAGGCCCTGATCCATCGGGAGGCCTGGTCATGGACCGGCCGCGGGGGCGTTGATCCTCGGAATAACCTCCAGGTAACCTCCAGGTAGCCCCCGCCGCCCGGTCCACGACCAGGCCTCCCGGTGGATCAGGGCCTGATCAACCAGGCTGTTACTGCTGGCCGCACGCAGTCCAACGTACGAACCACAGCCCGGCTGATCCGGCACTGACTTTAGGTATCTGTCCAGCTCTCTCTTGAAGGCAGCCAGGGATGTATTGATAATTCCCCTTATGCATGGTGGGAGGCTGTTGAACAGTCTTGGGCCCCGGACACTTATGGTGTTTTCTCTTAGTGTACCAATGGCGCCCCTACTTTTAATTGGGGATCAGGGCCTGATCAAGGAGGCTGTTACTGCTGATTGCAGTCCAGTCCATCAAACTTGGAGAAATAGTATTTGAGGTTACACGAAGACTTAATGTCTCTCGCGTATTCAGAATACTTTCAACTCCCTGAGCCAACCGATAAGAAGAGACATTAGAAGACAATGCATTGGTGTGGAAGGCGCAATTCAAGAAACGGAAAAGGAAAAATGTGAACTGGTTCAGTCATGTTGAAGAGACCGAGCATGGGAAGTAGAACAAAATAGACTTAGCTTGTTAGGTACAAGGTCAGTCAAATGTAAGTAGGTCAGTTTGCTTGCATACTGACGTCAATAATATTCCAATATATACAATAGTAACTAAAGCAAACTCAGTGTATATTGCACTTAAAGATGTACAACTTTCGCTGCATATACACCGAGAGATATTCAACTCTCAATGTATATATACCGAGCAATATATATCTCAGCGTCTATATGTACTGACAGATATACAAGCTCTTGTAAGTATAATGTCTGAATTGTGCTAAAATCTCCTTGGGAAATTCTATAACAGTGAAAAAATGCGCTATATGCATTAAACAGTATGTACCGTTGCTAAACAGTGAGCTGCGTTTAACCTCGTTTAATTTGAGTTCCATCCTGAGCGCTCACCAGTCAAGCTTCGTAACCGCCACCAACCATTACGCTCTTTTGTTTGCTTAGCACAAGAACCGTTATTTTATTTACAAAGTACTAGAACGCTTGTTTTGTTTTGCAAAGAACTAGAACCTTTACATTGTTTGCAAAGAACATGAACAGTTTGGTTATTTAGTTACACTTTCAATGTCTTTCTGTTATTATCCAATTTACTGCATCATTATCAACTTGCTACTGTGACTTGTCTGGCACTTGCCTGGTTAACAAGGCCGCTGCTACTGGCGGTCCGCTGGCTCGCGTATCCATCACAGCCTGACTGATCCGGCACTTGAGTTTACCTGGAGAAGGTTTCGGGGGTCAACGCCCCCGCAGCTAGGTCTGAGACCAGGCCTCATGGTGGATCAGGGTCTGATCAACCAGGCTGTCAGGTACTGACTTCAGGTGCCTGTCCAGTGCCTTCTTGAAGACAGCCAGGGGTCTATTGGTAATCTCCCGTATGTATGCTGGGAAGCAGTTGAACAGTCTTGGGCCCCGGACACTTATTGTGTTGTCTCTCAGTGTACTCGTGGCGCCCCTGCTTTTCATCGGGGGAGTGTTGCATCTCCTGCCGCGTCTTTTGCTTTCAGAGGGAGTGATTTTCGTGTGCAGGTTTGGTACAAATCCCTCCAGGACCTTCCAAGTGAATATTATCATGTATCTCTCTCGCCTGCGTTCGAGGGAATACAGATCAAGGACCCCACGGATATCGATACAATGTTCTCTTATTGTGCCCACGGCGCTCCCTGCTTTTCGCTGGGTTTACATTTTCTCCCGTATCATCAACCTGCGCCTATCATCAACCTGTACCTATAATTAACCTGCACCTATCATCAACCTGCGCCTATCATCAACCAAATGTATCCTTACCAAAAACAATCACGAACCTTACCTAACCTAATCACATCCAAACATCAATTACAAAAATTAACCCCTCTAATCGCGACATAAATCAAGTATCAATTCACGATTCGCCAGTCACACCGTAATTTCTCTTCACCATGATGGTCGTCCATCAATTATAGTCATCAATGCTGTAATCAACACGTCAATTATCGCCGCGGGTGTTCTGTCACTTGTTGTTAGGACATAATGGCACTAAGTGCCACTCTTTGGTCAGTTACGCAGCGAAAGTTATCAGTCATTATGTCGCACTGTCAGTCCCAGGCAGTTTATATTATGTTCGTTCAATTTCACTTCTGATCCGTCATTTCCGTCAACCAAAGCGTCATTTCCGTCAACCAAAGCTTCATTTCCGTCAACCAAAGCGTCATTTCCGTCAACCAAAGCGTCATTTCCGTCAACCAAAGCGTCATTTCCGTCAACCAAAGCTTCATTTCCGTCAACCAAAGCGTCATTTCCGTCAACCAAAGAATCATTTGTGCCAACCAAAGCGTCATTTCTCTCAACCGGATAATTTCCGCTGAATGATTCACAAGGCTTTAATGCTACACGTAAATTATAATAATAATAATAATAATAATAATAATAATAATAATAATAATAATAATAATAATACACCCCAAAATTTATTTTCTGCTTAGTAATGCTGCTGTCGTAGAGACGATCAGAATCATCGTCGCTACATTCCTCAGTTTAAGAAGATAGCGCTTTCCCGTTGCAGTTGTAAGTGCTTGTTAGAAGCAACACACAGCGTCTCCTTGTTCCGCCATACAAGATGAACCTCTCAGTACTATATCTTTCTTGTTTTGTATATATATATATATATATATATATATATATATATATATATATATATATATATATATATATATATATATATATATATATATATATATATATATATATATATATATATATATATATATCGTGCCGAATAGGTAAAACGCGATTTTATGGCTTAAATACCAACGCTCTTCTTACCGAATAACACAAGCGAAAGTTTGTGTATGCAATACTTTCGCAAAAATCATTCTGAACCTAACGAAAAAAATATATTTCATTGCCTTTGTTTATTATTAAATTATTGTAAACTTATCTAAAATATATTTAGTTGCATTAGGCTAAATTAAATTGCGCTTGTTATAATAAGATTAGGCAAGTTTTCGAAGGTTCTTTTGGCACAAAATTATTTAATTTTTACATTGTTAGGTAAAAGGACACAAGTGCAATTGATGTCATTTTATTGTGGCAACGTTTTGCTCTCCAGGAGCTTTATCTAGACGTTACGTAACGGCTTGATGAAGCTCCTGGAGAGCGAAACGTTGCCACTATAAAATTTCACATTAGTTGCACATGTGTGCCCTCTTACCAAACATTTTGTCGGTAATTCTACCAACATTAATACGATTTTTACATTAACATAAATGAAAAAAAATATATCTTTAAATGTATAAGAGAAATTTTTAGAAAGGACTTAATTTTAAATGAGTTCTTGCTAATTGACCAGTTTCACCTCTTTGGCATGACAAAACCACATGCCTGAAGGCTGGCTACCTTGGACCAAAACGTCTAGCGTTAGCTGGGCGCCAAGGTATTGGACCAGTGTGGTACGGTGGTAGAGCACTGCGTACCTTGTTCCAGGGTTCGTAGGTTCGAGTCTCCTTCGACCTGAGATTAGTGTTTGTTATATATATATATATATATATATATATATATATATATATATATATATATATATATGTGTGTGTGTGTGTGTGTGTGTGTGTGTGTGTGTGTGTGTGTGTGTGTTTATTACAGTGTCTTTAATAAGAGGACCATAGTTATGCACTGCATTTCGGGGCGGATGGAAGATGGAGCATCCACCAATCCTTCCTTCTCTTAAATGTGTAATAATAATAATAATAATAATCGTGTTTTGCAGAGCTGCGCCATTAAGGAAGAGGGAGCCTTGATGCTGGTAACGTGCTCTCGACCCTTCCCTACGGATATAGCGCTTCCTGTGAATATAGTAATTCCTGGTGTTTGTTTGTTTGGTGTTTGCTGCAACTCACTTTTTCTTCATTCAGCTTTTGTGCTTTTATTGTGTAGTCTTGCTTTGTTTTGTGTAGTTTTTGTTGTTGTTGTTGTTGTTGTATATAGTTTTGTTGTTTGTGTTGCATGTGGTTGTTGCTACTAATGCTGTTGTAGTTGCGTTCTTTTTTTTATTGCTGTGCTGTTTCGGTCCAAGTTCAGGACGGGTCCGAAAAGTCGTTTAGCTTCAAGTTTAGTTGTGAGTTACCTGTGATTTGTTAGCGAGTGTTTATGGCATGAAACATTAGCATATCAAACATTTCAGAGCGAATGAATTTGTTAGACTGTGTTTGTTGGCAGGAGGCACAAACATTTCCAAGTGAGAGGTTGTGATGTTTGCGTGTTAGAAACTGTAACTTTAGTACAAAGGTAGCGACTTACCTGAAGTTTCTTAGCAGGGTTATCGTTTCCTGCGCCTCTTTCAGCTGCGACTCCTTAACTGCAATGTTGTCTTTAGCCTGGCACAGATCCTCTTGTGCCTCTGTCAGTTTGCTGCCGCTCTCTTGTAGTGCTTGGCGTGTTTCCGCGATCTCCATGACAAGTTCGTGATTATCGTGATGAGCTTTCTCTAGCGCGGAATGAGCAGTGCGAAGTCTGAGTTCAGCTTCTCGCAGGTCAGACTCACGCCCTTGCAGCTGCCCTACTGTTCGTTGTAGGTCAACCTGCATTGCTTCTTGTTCTTCCTTTGCTGCCTGCAGCGCTTCATAGGTAGCCTGCAGTTCAGCTTCTAATGACAAATCCCCAGATGTGGAACCTGTGCTAAGTTGACCTTCTACAGCCTCTGAAGTTTTAGATTCATTGTTTGCTGAGGAATCGCTTTCAGGCTGCCCTTGCCTGAGCCCCTGTGTTGGGACGGACGATACAGGTGTCTCAGCTTTGGTAACTAAGGCTTGGCGGTCAAGTTCACTCAATTGCCTCATAAGGTTGTCGATGGTGTCTTCTTCGTCTGTGAGCGACAAATCGACCTGAGTAGATTCTTCAGCTCTTTTAATCTTAACCTGCAGTGCCAGGTTTTCAGCATCGGAGCTTTGTAGGGCAATACGCATGTCTTCAATAACCTCTCGTAAACACTGTAGCTCCTTCTCTTGTAGAAGAATCTGTCGATGTAGGTAAGAAATTTCAGAATCCGAAGGCTGTGGAGAAATGTTGGAGTTACGGTCTACGTGAGTCGTTTGTCGACATTTTGAGCAGACGACACCTGAGGTATCACATTCGTCATTCATCCTCACCTCGTCGCTATCCAGCTTGGCATCCATCTGCGCCATGCTCTGCGAGATGGTCTCCAGCACTTTGTAGCGACGCTGCACACTGACCACTGATGTCACCAACCGGGGATTATTAGGTCGCCGGCAGCGCAGCGGTAAGATGCTCTCTAACTTGGCCGCGCGGATGAACCTTGCACACAACTTTTTTTGGAACTCGGTAAATCCAAGATGCACAGGGCACTCACTGTCCTTGAACTTGTTTATGTCCAGCGATGACCTGTCGAGGGATCCATGAAGCGTCAAATTTGAGCCTGCGCAATGGCATCTCTGTGATCGTTGTTTTTCGCCATCCTCCGGAAATCCCAATAAGTGACATAAAGCATTCATGTCGTGAACACTTACCCTCCCTGTCCCGGAGTGATCCAGATACCTGAACACTTCCTCGACGTACTGGTCAATACCCAAAGCTAGCACCACAACTTCGTTTCTTGGAGTTTCAGGAATTTGTAAGTTGTAACTCAAGGCAGACTTCAACCACAGTTCCCGGTCTAATTCCAGGGGCCCATTAAGAGTTTCACAACCATTACTAGGTTTACCCTTTTTATACATATCTCTTAAATAATTAGTGCATATATCGTTTCCCAGTTTGCGCTCACAACATATGGACTGATTGTCACTGCCGTCCCCTTGACCCCGGGTTTCCTTCTCAGTTATATTCCTCTCTTCATCGCTCTCTATCACACATGTGTCTTGTAAAGTGCTACGAATGTTGACACCGCTGACCGGCGTGCTTTCTGAACTACTGCTGGCACTTTTTGCAACATTATTATGACTGTGGTTTCCGGCACTACTTATGGTACTTTTCTCACTATTCTCCGTCTTTTCAAATTTGTTTGAACTCCTAAGATCCGTTTTTCTCACCTTGGCGTTTATTTCAACGGCATCAGTATTAGATTCTGACTGACTGGAGTTGCTAGGAATTTCCGTGCGGCTGGTATTGCATTTGTGCTCCTGGCCCTGTAAATAGGTAGATTGTTCCGATCTTATGTCTCGTACAGCTGCCAAGGTTGAGGTGTCATTCCCAGGGCTGTGTAAGCTAATTCTTTCTATTTGTGACTGGGAACAGCTTCCGACTTTATCAGTCCCTTGGACGTATTTCGGCTTCCTGTTTTCTTTGGTTTCGTAACTCTCTTTCAATTTTAATTTTCTCCAACCTACGAAAGGTGATTTGGGATATCTGTGGCTCTTGTTATTACTGCTTTTGTTATTGTCGTTAAGTGGAAGCGGGTGAGCAGGACAAGAGTTGGGAGTGGGAGACTTCTCTTTGCCGGAGATAGAACGGGATTTCTCGGAACAGGATTTGGAGCCCAGGATGGCACGTAAGCTTGCAACGAGACGACAAGCCTCGCTTCCAGCTCCTGTTGACTGCCCGCGCTGCATATCTCACCAACACCTGCCAAACATAAAAAAAAAAACTTTCATTATATATTAGAAATGCATGCGAAAAGTAGACTGCAGGAGACCTTCGGGTCTGTATCAAGGCGATCTGCTAAGAACTAACCACCTTTAGTTCTGAACATATAGTTCAGATTAAAGTACTAGAGCAGAAAACTGTGGGATTAATGATTGGTCATTTAGGCCAAAAAAGTAACAAATGAAGATTACAAGGAGAGATAAAGATGCAGTAGGGTAGTCATATGATAACTTTTTGATAAGTCATGTACCAAAGATTATTAATATTCCTGTTATAAGTAGTATGACTACTACTATCAGAAGGCATCCATGGATGTATATTATACAACTCAAATGTACAAATGTAAAACAAATTCGAGCTTAAGCAGTAAGGATGAATAACCATGAGTGTTTTGATCGAATCTTAAATGTTACTCATACAGAAAGATAAAGAGTGAAAAAATCTCTGACTTGTAAGACTGAAGACAAAGTGCCCCGAGAGTATTGTCCTGTTGAGTGAATAAATGGTAGAAAGGATGAAGAATGAATTTTCAGGAGAATCTGAGTTACCTGAAAGTTATCTGAAGATGATTCTAGGAGTCACCGCCCCCACAGCCCGGTCCAAAACCAGGCAGCCTAGTTGATGGCCTGATCACTATACACCAAGAACCTCCAAAATCCCAGGAATGTCATCAGTCAGACCTACTTCACAGACGTTGTGCTGATCTGTCCCTCATCGCTGCTTCCTGTCGACCTGGAGTCTACCTACCTGGAGGGTTCTTTCGGGGATCAATGCTGTGAGGCGCTGGTCCACCGTGATCCACTTTGATCCACCGTGAGGCCTGGTCTGTGTCCAGGCCTCACGGTGGATCAGGCCCTGATCAACTGGGCTGTAACATAAAAACATAAGAAAGAAGGAGCACTGCAACAGGCCTACTGGCCCATGCTAGGCAGGTCCAAGTCACCTACTGGCCTAAGCTACTCAAAACCAGCATTTATGTGATCTTAGAAGTAATTGCCTAGTACATCCTACCTAAGCAGATCACAACCATTATTTAGCACTGTCCTCCAGCCCATGCAGCACTTTTAATGTCTTTAATATACCTTTGATGGGTTTCGAGATTTTTCCTACTCCCGCAGCCCGACCTTGCGCTAGCCCTACCTGGAGTCTACCTACCTGGAGGGCATTCCGGGGATCAAGGTCCCCGCGGCCCGGTCCACGACCAGGCCTCCCGGTGGGTCAGGGCCTGATCAACGAGGCTGTTACTGCTGGCCGCACGTAATCCAACGTACGAACCACAGCCCGGCTGATCCGGCACCGTCTTTAGGTATCTGTCCAGCACCCTCTTGAAGACAACCAGGGGTCTTCCCGTTATGCCCCTTATTGCTGGTGGGAGGCTGTTGAACAGTCTTGGTCCCCGGACACTTATTGTGTTTTCTCTTAGTGTACCAATGACTCCCCTACTTTTCACTGGGGGTATGTTGCATCGTCTGCCAAGTCTTTTGCTTTCGTATGGAGTGATTGCTGTGTGCATATTAGGGACCAGTCCCTCCAGAATCTTCCAGGTGTAGATTATGATATATCTCTCTCGCCTGCGCTCTAGTGAGTACAAGTCAAGTGTTTCCAGGCGCTCCCAGTAGTTAAGGTGTTTGATGGAACTTATACGTGCAGTAAAGGTTCTCTGTACATTCTCTAGCTCTGCAATTTCACCTGCCTTGAATGGGGATGTTAATGTACAGTAGTATTCCAGCCTAGAAAGAATAAGTGATTTAAAAAGGATCATCATTGGCTTAGCATCTCTTGTCTTGAATGTTCTCATTATTCATCCTATCAGTTTCCTAGCAGATGTGGTAGTGGCATTGCTGTGGTCCTTGAAGGTGAGGTTTTCGGACATTACCACACCTAGGTCCTTCACATTACTTTTCCTCTCTATTGTGTGATTGGAGTTAGTAGTATACTCAGTTCTAGTTATTATTTCCTCCAGTTTTCCATAACGGAATTTGTCTTCATTGAACATTATATTGTTCTCTGTTGCCCATTGGAAAACTTGGCTTATATCTTCTTGGAGCTTTGCCGTGTCCTCAGTGGATGACACACTCATGCAGATCCTAGTATCGTCTGCAAAAGATGATACAGCGCTGTGGTTTACATCTCTGTCTATGTCTGATATGAGAATAAGGAACAGGATAGGTGCTAGTACTGTGCCTTGTGGGACAGAGCTCTTCACTATGGCAGCATCTGATTTAACTCTGTTTACCACTACTCTTTGTGTGCGATTGGTTAGAAAGTTGAAGATCCATCTGCCTACTTTGCCGGTTATCCCTTTAGCACGCATTTTGTTTGCTATTACACCATGATCGCACTTGTCAAAGGCTTTTGCAAAGTCTGTGTATACTACATCCGCATTCTGTTTGTTTTCCAGTGCATCTAGGACCATATCATAGTAGTCAAGCAGTTGCGAAAGGCAGGAGCGACCTGCTCTAAAACCATGTTGCCCTGGGTTGTGCAATTTTTGGGAGTCTAGGTGGTTTGCTATCCTGCTTCTTAGTACTCTTTCAAAGATTTTTATGATGTGGGACGTTAAAGCTACTGCTTTGCTGCCACCTTTATGGAGTGGGGCTATATCCGTTGTTTTTAGTGACTGTGGAATCTCGCCTGTGTCTAAGCTCCTTCTCCATAGCATACTTAGGGCCCATGAGAGGGTTTTTTTTGCAGTTTTTAATGAACACCGAGTTCCACGAGTCTGGGCCTGGGGCTGAGTGCATGGGCATGTCGTCGATGGCTTTCTCAAAGTCTAGTGGAGTTAAAGTTATGTCACAAATCTGGCCTACATTGGCAGGGTTTTGAGGCTCATTCATGACAAAATTGTTTGGATCGTCTATCTTTAAACTGGTTAGTGGCTCGCTGAACACTGAGTCATACTGCAATTTCAGTATCTCGCTCATTTCTTTGTTGTCGTCAGTGTAGGATCCATCTTGTCTGAGCAGGGGCCCTATACTAGAAGTGGTTTTTGACTTGTTTTTGGCGTATGAAAAGAAATATTTCGAATTTCTTTCAATTTCATTAATCGCTTTTAGCTCCTCTTGTCTCTCCTGGATCCTGTATGAGTCCTTTAACTTCAGCTCAATATTTTCCACTTCCCTGGTTAGCACTACCTTCCGTGTATCAGATAATCTGGCATTCTTGAGGAGCTCAATGGTTCTTCGTTTTCTCCTGTAGAGGGAGCGTCTCTCTCTCTCCAGTTTACTTCTTCTTTTCTTTTGTCTTATAGGAATATACCTTGAACATACTTCGGCTACCAGGAGGGTGATCTTTTCGAGGCATTGGTTAAGGTCCATGTAATTTAAGATATCCTCCCAGAATGTTTCATTTAGGTCATAGTTTACCTGACCCACCATTATATACTGTGTTGTCTATTCTCTGTATTGGATCGATAAAGTCCCTTGGTGGACGAAACGTCTCCTTAGTAAATGTTCTAGGCAACACATATGTCTTTCTTACATATGTTCATGGCATTTTAGCCCCTTTCTACTACATGCATGACCACATCTAGCAGTAATGATGACACCTTCCTGTTATTATGGACGAACATGACTTACAAAATCCATGTTAGTATAGATTTATATCGGGAAGATCTTGTTTGTCACAACTGTAGACCATTATGACAAAATCACCGAGACTGAAAAAGAACCAAAACATAGATGTGATTGGCTGACGTGGATTTTACAAATGCATTTGACAAAAGTCCCCCATTCAGTGACAGTCCATGAGAGGTTAACAAACATAACAAGAAAAGGAGTGATGCTGATTTCCAAATTTCCATGAAAAAGAACTTCAAGTTGGTAGTAAAGTAAAACAAAGAGGAATGTCAGCAAAGCAAAAAAAAGTTCAGAACCCCCAAGGCTCAGTCCTGGCACCTTAATTGTTTCTCATCTTCATGGCAGACATGGATAAAAACACTAGCCACAACTTCGTATCATCCTTGGAGGACGATACGAAAATAGGTACGAAAGTCTCCTCAGTAGATGATACTTAAAAAGCTCAATCAGATATCAGCCGGGCTGTGGTTCGTACGTTGGACTACGTGCTGCCAGCAGTAACAGCCTAGTAGATCAGGCCCTGATCCACTGGGAGGCCTGGTCATGGACCGGGCCGCGGGGGCGTTGATCCCCGGAATACCCTCCAGGTAGTAGGTAGTACAGAGCTTAAGAGACCATCTTGTAGAAATGTAGATCATATGAACTGGGAGAAAAAACGTGCGAATAATAATGTCGGATACGTCGTTTAGAGAATACAATAAGACAAATGCGACGAAGACAAAAAAAAAAGTGAGGGAGGATAATGAGAAATCTCAAAGTTAGATTATTATTATTATTATTATTATTATTATTATTATTATTATTATTATTATTATTATTATTATTATTATTATTATTATAATCATAGGGGAGCGTTAAACCCGTAGAATTATACAACGCAAGTGGGGATGGGGGAATGGAACCCCTCACCAGCGTCAAGGAACCTCCCTTGAGGGGTCACAGAGTTAGAGAAATGAAGCTAATGACGGTACTAGTCAGATCACTTTTGCTTTCACATCTAGAATCGGCAGATCTAGATATCAAAGCTGGAAAATATACAAAGATATTTACCGCCCGTATAGAGCGAGAAAGAGAGGGATATCTGATAATGTACACTTGGAAGATACTGGAGGGCCAGACCCCAAACTGTATCAACTTATTATAGCGGGAGATCTGGAAGGCAGTGTAAAATTAATCGAGTTAAAAGCAGGGGCGCCATATGTAGTGTGTCAGCATCAGTAGCCCAAGATTCTTCAACTTGCTACCACTAGATATCGGAAATATTGCTGGAATGAATGAAGAAATCTTAAAGAAAAAGATGAATCATTCCCTCCAGCAAGTGCCGGAGCAACCAGGTTATGATGGCTATGTAGGCCTGAGGGCTGCTAACAGCAACAGCCTGGCTGAACAGGCACTCAACAAGGAATTTCTGCTAAAGGCCGGGTTAGTAAGGTAGAAAAGCCAGCGAAATCGGTTACAGATCTACCTGGAGTCTACCTGGAGGGTATTCCGGGGATCAACGCCCCCGCGGCCCGGTCCACGACCAGGCCTCACGGTAGATCAGGGCCTGATCAACCAGACTGTTACTGATGGTCGCACGTAGTCCAACGTACGAATCACAGCCCGGCTGATCCGGCACCGAATTTAAGTATCTGTCCAGCTCCCTCTTGAAGGCAGCCAAGGGTCTATTGGTAATTCCCCTTATGCATGGTGGGAAGCTATTGAACAGTCTTGGGCCCCGGGCACTTACTTTTCATTGGGGGTATTTTGCACCGCCTGCCAAGTCTTTTACTTTCGTAGGGAGTGATTTGTGTGTGCAGATTCGGGACCATTCCTTCTAGGATCTTCTAAGTGTAGATTATGATATATCTCTCTCGTCTGCATGTATCAAAGATTGTTTTTTTCCTTCTTTTCCAGCAAAACAGCTTTGAATTATTAATGAATGGTATACAACATCGAGAAGTTGACGAGTAAGATATTATACAACACTTTGGTATCTTTATTGATGAAATATTTCGCCTGAACAGCAGGCTTCTTCAGTCGAATACAGGTAATTACAATACTGGAGGCAGTAGAGGTGCAGAGGCAATTTTAAAGTGTTCAGTCCCTCATCCTTAATGAAGATAGTCAGCCCCTTGGCCTAGAGACATGAGGCCAGAGTCCCGTATACCAGACGTAGACGTCATCATAGGTGAGTGGGACCCACTAGTGGAAATAGGTTATAAGTAACTGTATTCAGCTGGAGACTCCTGTTGTGCAGGCCAAGAGTTTCAACAAGGATACCTAGGTGTTGTACATGTGTCCCTCTCATCAACTTGCCGGTATTGTATGCCATTTAGATTATGATACTTGTTTGACACAGCAACACCGCGTAACATGGTACAGGCGATGTCTTCCGCAACTCTATTGTTAATTGTTTAGCATGGCCTATTTCCACTAGTGAGCTCCACCCACCTGTGACATCATCTCTAGCTGCTACACATCACTACTCTCACCTGAAGATAAGTCGGTGGCTTCTAGGCTGATTGACCACCTTCTATCAATGATGGGGTAGTGATCACCTCAAAATTATCTCTCTCCACTTTCACTGTCTCCAGTTTTTTAATCGCCGGTATTAGACTGAAGAAGCCTGCGCAGGCGAAACGTTTCGGTAATAAGGATACATAAATGTTGCACACGTCTCACTCATAAAAAAATACACCAAAGTAAAAGTAAATGTATACTGAAAGCGATAAGAATTAAGATTTACCTGCCATCTTACATGTTCTCGAGAAAGGAAAAAAAGGCAGTAATCCTACCAGAGTGCATAATATTTAACAGGCTTCCGTTTCTCACTCATATAAATGGATGATTGCTCTCTATCAAACTTTCACCAAACATTCCTACAAAATATATTTCGTCTACAATTTGAAACAAGCAGCGCTAAGTAGAACTCAGGTATGTCTCGCAACGAAAAGTCAGAATCTCTTGGAAGAGACACTCCAAAAGGGTGATAGAAATACGAAAATTATCACACACACACACACACACACACACACACACACACACACACACACTCAAGGAGAAAGATCTTGGGGTGAGTATAACACCGAGCATGTCTCCGGAAGCACACATCAATCAGATAACTGCTGCAGCATATGGGCGCCTGGCAAACCTGAGAACAGCATTCCGATACCTTAGTAAGGAATCATTCAAGACACTGTACACTGTGTATGTCAGGCCCATACTGGAGTATGCAGCACCTGTTTGGAACCCGCACTTGATAAAGCACGTCAAGAAACTAGAGAAAGTACAAAGGTTTGCAACAAGGTTAGTTCCAGAGCTAAGGGGAATGTCCTATGAAGAAAGATTAGGGGGAAATCGGCCTGACGACACTGGAGGACAGGAGGGTCAGGGGAGACATGATAACGACATATAAAATACTGCGTGGAATAGACAAGGTGGACAAGGACAGGATGTTCCAGGGAGGGGACACAGAAACAAGAGGCCACAATTGGAAGTTGAAGACACAAATGAGTCAGAGAGATAGTAGGAAGTATTTCTTCAGTCATAGAGTTGTAAGGCAGTGGAATAGCCTAGAAAATGACGTAGTGGAGGCAGGAACCATACACAGTTTTAAGACGAGGTTTGATAAAGCTCATGGAGCGGGGAGAGAGAGGGCCTAGTAGCAACCGGTGAAGAGGCGGGGCCAGGAGCTAGGACTCGACCCCTGCAACCACAAATAGGTGAGTACACACACACACACACACACACACACACACACACACACACACACACACACACACACACACACACACACACACACATACACACACACATACACACATATACACACACACATACACATGTGATACCTATTTTCAAAACAGGTGACAGGTCCTTAGCTTCGAACTATAGACCAATAAGCCTAACCTCCATAGTGGGAAAATTTATGGAATCAATAATTGCCGAGGCAGTTCGTAGCCACCTTGAAAAGCATAAATTAATCAACGAATCTCAGCATGGTTTTACAAAGGGGCGTTCCTGCCTTACGAATTTATTAACTTTTTTCACTAAGGTATTTGAGGAGGTAGATCATGGTAATGAATATGATATTGTGTATATGGACTTCAGTAAGGCTTTTGACAGGGTCCCACATCAGAGACTATTGAGGAAAATTAAAGCACATGGAATAGGAGGAGAAATTTTTTCCTGGATAGAGGCATGGTTGACAAATAGGCAGCAGAGAGTTTGCATAAATGGGGAGAAATCAGAGTGGGGAAGCGTCACGAGCGGTGTTCCACAGGGGTCAGTGTTGGGCCCCCTGCTGTTCACAATCTACATAAACGACATAGATGAGGGCATAAAGAGCGACATCGGCAAGTTTGCCGATGACACCAAAATAGGCCGTCGAATTCATTCTGACGAGGACATTCGAGCACTCCAGGAGGATTTGAATAGACTGATGCAGTGGTCGGAGAAGTGGCAGATGCAGTTTAATATAGACAAATGCAAAGTTCTAAATGTTGGACAGGACAATAACCATGCCACATATAAACTAAATAATGTAGATCTTAATATTACGGATTGCGAAAAAGATTTAGGAGTTCTGGTTAGCAGTAATCTGAAACCAAGACAACAGTGCATAAGTGTTCGCAATAAAGCTAATAGAATCCTTGGCTTCATATCAAGAAGCATAAATAATAGGAGTCCTCAGGTTGTTCTTCAACTCTATACATCCTTGGTTAGGCCTCATTTAGATTATGCTGCACAGTTTTGGTCACCGTATTACAGAATGGATATAAATTCTCTGGAAAATGTACAAAGGAGGATGACAAAGATGATCCCATGTATCAGAAACCTTCCCTATGGGATAGACTAAGGGCCCTGAAACTGCACTCTCTAGAAAGACGTAGAATTAGGGGGGATATGATTGAGGTTTATAAGTGGAAGACAGGAATAAATAAAGGGGATGTAAATAGTGTGCTGAAAATATCTAGCCTAGACAGGACTCGCAGCAATGGTTTTAAGTTGGAAAAATTCAGATTCAGGAGGGATATAGGAAAGTACTGGTTTGGTAATAGAGTTGTGGATGAGTGGAACAAACTCCCAAGTACCGTTATAGAGGCCAGAACGTTGTGTAGCTTTAAAAATAGGTTGGATAAATACATGAGTAGATGTGGGTGGGTGTGAGTTGGACCTGATAGCTTGTGCTAACAGGTCGGTTGCCGTGTTCCTCCCTTAAGTCAATGTGACCTGACCTGACTAGGTTGGGTGCATTGGCTTAAGCCGGTAGGGACTTGGACCTGCCTCGCATGGGCCAGTAGGCCTTCTGCAGTGTTCCTTCGTTCTTATGTTCTTATGTACACACATATGTGAGGAGCTCAACATGAGATTTAAGGAAGTATTTACAGTGGAGACGGGAAGGCCTCTCGGGGGACAGACCAGATTGGGACACCAGCAAGGAATATACCGACAAGTGTTGGATGACATACATACAGATGAGGAGGAGGTGAAGAAACTGCAAAGGGACATCGATACCTCAAAGACAATGGGACCAGACAACATCTCCCCGTGGGTCCTTAGAGAGGGAGCGGATATGTTGTGTGTGCCACTTACCACAATCTTCAACACGTCCCTGGAAACTGGGCAACTGCCTGAGGTATGGA
>NC_091303.1:13261821-13384321 GCF_038502225.1 Cherax quadricarinatus | reverse complement strand
ATTTGCTTTTCAGGCTTTCTCTTTATGCTACCCACAATCGTTGGCTAAAATAGCAGGAAAACATGCCCTTGTGTTTTGCCGGTCTAAGGATTGAACCCGGGACCTTCCGGTTGCGTACTAATACCCAGATACCCAGGAGTTATAAACATTTTAAGTCTTCAGCTTGTTGGTATTGTATTTTTCAAGGTGACTTAAAATTTCGCCGCAATTACTGGTTCCGTCAGCTTTCCTACAGCTGAAGTTAATCTGATCGGTCTGTAAGTTATAGATAAGAACTGATCGCTCGGTTGGTAAATCGGTATAACGTTTGTCATTGTCAACTGAACCTGCAGGAAACTTGTTAGTAGTGATTTATTGAAGAGGCCAGTTGGTCGAATGTTAAAATACTTGAGGATTCCTGCATTTTCATGACTTGAGGCCTTTACAGTTTTCTTCAAAGGAATCTTCTCTTTGTCATTTTCTAAGATGTCGTTTCTAAGCTGTGGCAGGATGATTGATCTATAATTTGAAGTTCAAGACGTATCTCCCGCCTTGATAATGGGTCTCACATTTGTCACTTTCTACTTGTCCAGTACGATTCCTGTTTGCAGTTATCTGTTGAGGAGACTAGCTAATGATTTTCTAAGTTCCTCTTAACATTCATTGAGAACTCTTGAAAACAGATCGCCAGGGCCGGGTGACTTGTTCCGTTTCAATCTATTAAGTTGTTTGAAGACCATTCCACCAGCGGTATGTGATGTGAAGCCATGTTACAATGTAAAACACAGGCGCTGTTGATGTTTTTAGTGCCTCATTTAGATTATGCTGTACGTTTCTGGTCATCGTATTACAGAATGGCTGAGGACCCTGAATCCGCACACTCTAGAAAGGCGTATAATTAGGGGTGATATGATTGAGGTGCATAAATGGAAAACAGGAATAAATTAAAGGAATGCAAATAGCTTGCTAAAAATATCTAGCCAAGACAGGACTTGCAGCAGTGGTTTTAAGTTGGAAAAAATCATATTCGGGAAGGATATAGGAAAGCACTGGTTTAGTAATAGTGTTGTGGATGAGTGGAACAAACTCCTGAGTACCGTCATAGAAGCTATGACGTTGTGAAGTTTAAAAACAGGTTGGATAACTACATGAGTTGGGGTGGGTGGATGTGAGCTGGACCTGACTAGTTTGTATTAATAGGTCTGATGCCGTGCTTCTTGCTTAAGTGGATGTGACCTGACCTGACTAGGTTGGGTCATTGGTTTAAGCCGGGAGATGACTAGGACTTGCCTCACATGGGCCAGTAGGCCTGTTGCATTGTTCCTTCTTTCTTATGTTCTTATGTGACAAAATTCTAGCTGTCTCATCCACATATACTTTACAAAAGCTATCACAAAAGATGGTATAGATGCCTGCATTCTCCTTGGGGTTGGATTAGCCATCTTAGATCTAGTAATGTGGTGATGACGGTGTTGTAACTGGTTTCTTAAGTAACCTAAGAGTGTTCTCGATGGCCGTGAAAGTAGGGGTGATTATAATGTGGTTACTATTGCTATCAGCTTTCAGAGTGTTAATTACGTTGTGTTTTCCTTTTACAACCCCGAATGAAGATGGCAGGAAAATTTAAATTGCGGGAGATCTCAGTAATTGTGATGTGATCGTCTTCCAAGAAATCAGGGGTGTAGAGTCTGAAAGATATTAGCAAGAAGCCCAACAGAGCACATCTCTTGGTTCGAGTGGCGTGGGGAGATCAAAATAGAATGGAATTGTATTGATTAGTGGTTTTATTGATTGATGGATTTATGAGTCCCCAGTAGTGTTTGCGCGTATAAGGACGCCTTAACATCACAAAAATTTTCTTCATAACTCAAGAAGTATTTGTAAACATTCTAAATAGAGAAACTTACCCACCATCCAGGGGCTTGCAAGTATGGCTTCCCGTCAACCCACAAGCCTGTGGTTTCCCTCGGAACCATCACCTCAGACACAGGCAGCAATCCTCACAAATTGGCAGGAGTTCTGGCAAAATCCTTTCTTATATGCTTGGCCCTGTAAATAATACACAACTCTAGCACTCCAACTATCTTCTATCTAAGATCAGGGACACTCACACTACACAAGAAACTCGCCAGTTTGGATGCTGTTTCATTGTTTACCAAAGTCTCAACAGACCAAGGTCTCGCCATCCTCTATGACAAGTCTCGGACGACAGCCGTTTCTACTTTGTAAAGTAAAAGGACACAAGTGCAACTAATGTGACATTTTATTGTGGCAACGTTTCGCTCTCCAGGAGCTTTATCAAGCCATTACAAACAATACATGGACACAGAGGGTATATAAAGGCTCAGAGTGAGGTGCAATACTAGTGAGGTACCATTTCGATGTTCACTAGTGTTCACTACTACTACTACTACTACTACTACCACTAGTGAACATCGAAATGGTACCTCACTAGTATTGCACCTCACTCTGAGCCTTTATATACCCTCTGTGTCCATGTATTGTTTGTAATGGCTTGATAAAGCTCGTGGAGAGCGAAACGTTGCCACAATAAAATGTCACATTAGTTGCACTTGTGTCCTTTTACTTTACATATTGTCGGTAATTCTACCAACTTTATTACGTTTCTACTTTAATAGCCAACTGTACAAGCAGCAGACGGATATGGCCACTGTGTCCAGAATCAGCGAGGTCCTCTTGAATCTCTGCATGGAGATCCTTGAGATCGGGAAACTTCATGACATCGTCCCTGTTTAGTATCCTGGATGAGGTATGTTAATGACATCCTTATCATCGCACCCAGCACAATTGCCCTCTTCCCGTTCAGAGATGATTTCAACGCTATTGATCCTTCCATTCAGTTCATCGTAGAAGAGAATAACAACAATTATTTTCCTCGGCGTCCTTAAAAAAAAAAACACTACTAGCAACTCCCTTCAATTTGATGAGTACTGTAAACCAGTCAGAATAATGTAATTCAATCTGCATGCTGTTTCATAGTAATTATGATCCAGGTTCCACTTTCAGTGTCGCTTTTCTTCATGAGTGAAAAATAGGCGCATATAATTTGTTGGTCATTAGAATGCTTCAGAATGACCCGGATCATATACTGGCCAAAGGAATGGGTGACACGAAATCGTAATGGTTGCTTTTGTCTGGTTTGTCCTCCGAGTTTAGAAAATATGCTTCTAGGCTGCTTGTCTAATAAAACATTTTACAAAGTTAGAAAAAGAACTATGTTGATCTGAAACACTCATTGCGCGGGATGGGCTTCTCATATCCCATCACATAGGACGAGCTTTTGGGTAAGGTAATGAAATTTGTCGATTTGAAGTGGGAGACTTCTGTAAAACGATGAAGATATCGTCAAGCATTCCACTTTGGGCTCACTAGCTGCAACAGTTTAGAAGGCTTGTGAGGCTTCCCTGATCTATGCAACATTTTACAAAGTTAAATCAAGTGCTGCAGAGAAAACTTTAGAAAAGACTGTATCTGGATTAGTAACCCAGGAAAGGTAATGGCATAAAATTACCCATGAAAACCAAGAAGTATGACATTCCTATTTGTTTTTTTTTCAGGTCCTTTCCCAGGATGTGGCTCACAACAGTCAACTGAATCTTCGGTATCTAATGCTAAGGTAAATAAGACATGTACAACACTTGTATCTTTACTGTGGAGACGTTTTCACCAACTAGTGGTTTTGTCAGTCAAATATAGAGAATTATAGTGGAGAAAGTAGAAGACATGCAGTAGTCTGAAATGATAATTTTCTCAGCCTTGGAGATGGTAGATGTGTAGTAGTAGTAGTTTGAGGTGATCAGTCCCTCAGTCTTAATAAATATAAAACAGATGCCCGAAGATTGAAACTTATGTACTAGAGATAACAGAGGTGAAGCAATTTAGAGAGGGCGTCACAGGTTCAGATCCCACTAATGGAGCTGAAACCCAGGTAGGCAAATAACCCGCACACAGGAGACTGGACCTGATAACGACTGTCCGGTCCGGCTTGGACCATTAACTAGTTGAAAAAGAATAAAAAAGCATAAATGTGTGACTAATTAATGGTCGAGGTAGGGCCGAAACGTTGCCATAAGCTTCATTCTACATTCACAAGTTATGTGTATTGTTCAAGTCACGGTATTGTGCCTTTTTTATTATTTTTGTAACCCAAGTGTTGCACATATATCCTATTCATAAATATATTACCATTGTCACTTTGTCTGACTTTCTTAGGTTATTCTAGGTAATCTACACATATGCTGTTATGTATGATAATCTATGTAACTGTATTTATGTGTGCCTGTATCTGAATAAAGTTACATACTATTGAGTAACAGGGTTAGGACCAAACCATACCACGGGTGGGGATAGAACCCGCGATCAGAGAGTCTCAAAACTCCAGACCGTCGCCTTAGCCACTGGACCAGCTAGCCACAATAAGATTCGTCCAATTAGGTATATTTCTACACCATAGGAAGGTTACCATAGGCACCTTCCTATGGTGTAGAAATATACCTAGTTGGACGAACCATATTGTGGCTAGCTGATCCAGTGGCTAACGCGACGGTCTGGAGTTTTGAGACTCTCTGATCGCGGGTTCTATCCCCGCCCGTGGTATGGTTTGCTTGCAATCGTGTCGTTACGATTTCGTGAGTCAGGGTTAGGACCTACTTCCACTGGGAAATCCCGCCTACCAGTGACTACGCCCTCGTCTGCTACACGTCCACTTTCCACCTGACGTTAGTATAAAAACGCCAGGCTCCTTGCTTCTGCTTCAGAATCTCCACGACTACGGTGCTCTTCGCACCAGCTCCAAGGTTGAGGGACTGATTACCTCGTCTTCTGTATATAGTTCTACTGTCTTCAAGTTATGTCCTGGAATATGTATTGATAAAGCCACTGGATGGCGAAACGTCTACAATAAAGATACCCAGATGTTGCACATGTGTCTAAATTTCATCAACAGGGTTAGCAAGTGTTAGGAGACCAACACATACGTCCCGTTTCGCCCAGGGTTTCGACCCGGGTGCTTTAGATTGTGTGATGAATTCGCTACCATTGCTCTGAGGTAATGGTAAGGTAAAAGCAATCATTCTTTCTATAAAGTACATGATACAACTGATACAGGCCTAAAGCAATGAGCATACTCTGTAGAAAGTCCCTGGTTATGGTGGCCCTTGGCCTGGTGGCAAAAGCTGAGGCTCCGGGTTCGATTCTCGGCAAGGGTAAAACCTTGGGCATGTTTCGTTACACTGGTTGTCTATGTTCACCCATTAGTAAAAATAGGTAACTGGGTGTTAGTTGATTGGTGTAGGTCGCACCCCGGGACAAAATTGACCTTAGTTGCTCGAAATGTTCCACATAACAAGTGGCTTTCTATATAGAAGTATGTCATTGATGCCAGCTAGGACTGCATACCTTGTACATGTACTTCTGGAAATAAAAATATTAAAAATAAAAATGATTAAGCAGAGCATTTCTGGCAACATAAGTTAATCTTGTTCTCCAGGATGCAACCTAAAACACCCAGGTACTTACTGCTAACACCCAGGTACTTACTGCTAACACCCAAGTACCTACTGCTAACACTCAGGTACTTACTACTAACACCCACGTACTTACTGCTAACACCCAGGTACTTACTGCTAACACCCAGGTACTTACTGCTAACACCCAGGTACTTACTGCTAACACCCAGGTACTTACTGCTAACACCCAGGTACTTACTGCTAACACCCAGGTACTTACTGCTAACACCCAGGTACTTACTGCTAACACCCAGGTACTTACTGCTAACACTCAGGTACTTACTGCTAACACCCAGGTACTTACTGCTAACACCCAGGTACTTACTGCTAACACCCAGGTACTTACTACTAACACCCAGGTACTTACTGCTAACACCCAGGTACTTACTGCTAACACCCAGGTACTTACTGCTAACACCCAGGTACTTACTGCTAACACCCAGGTACTTACTGCTAACACTCAGGTACCTTACTGCTAACACCCAGGTACTTACTGCTAACACCCAGGTACTTACTGCTAACACCCAGGTACTTACTGCTAACACCCAGGTACTTACTGCTAACACCCAGGTACTTACTGCTAACACCCAGGTACTTACTGCTAACACCCAGGTACTTACTGCTAACACCCAGGTACTTACTGGTACTTACTGCTAACACCCAGGTACTTACTGCTAACACCCAGGTACTTACTGCTAACACCCAGGTACTTACTACTAACACCCAGGTAACTGCTAACACCCAGGTACTTACTTCTAACAGCCAGGTTCTTTCTGCTATCTTCAAGGTACTTACTGCTAACACCCTTGTACTTACTGCTAACACCCAGGTACTTACTGCTAACACTCAGGTACTTACTGCTAACACCCAGGTACTTACTGCTAACACCCAGGTACTTACTGCTAACACCCAGGTACTTACTGCTAACACCCAGGTACTTACTGCTAACACTCAGGTACTTACTGCTAACACCCAGGTACTTACTGCAAACACCCAGGTACTTACTGCTAACACTCAGGTACTTACTGCTAACGCCCAGATACTTACTGCTAACATCCAGGTACTTACTGCTAACACCCAGGTACTTACTGCTAACACCCAGGTACTTACTGCTAACACCCTTACTGCTAACACCCAGGTACTTACTGCTAACACCCAGGTACTTACTGCTAACACTCAGGTACTTACTGCTAACTCCCAGGTACTTACTGCTAGCATCCAGGTTCTTTCTGCTAACACCCAGGTACTTACTGCTAACACTCAGGTACTTACTGCTAACACCCAGGTACTTACTGCTAACACCCAGGTACTTACTGCTAACACCCAGGTACTTCTAACACTCAGGTACTTACTGCTAACACCCAGGTACTTACTGCTAACACCCAGGTACTTACTGCTAACACCCAGGTACTTACTGCTAACACTCAGATACTTACTGCTAACACCCAGATACTTACTGCTAACACCCAGGTACTTACTGCTAACACTCAGATACTTACTGCTAACACCCAGATACTTACTGCTAACACCCAGGTACTTACTGCTAACACCCAGGTACTTACTGCTAACACCCAGGTACTTACTGCTAGCACTCAGATACTTACTGCTACCACCCAGGTACTTACTGCTAACACTCAGGTACTTACTGCTGACACTCAGGTACTTACTGCTAACACCCAGGTACTTACTGCTAACACTCAGGTACTTACTGCTGACACCCAGGTACTTACTTCTACCACCCAGGTACTTACTGCTAACACTCAGGTACTTACTGCTAGCACCCAGGTACTTACTGCTAACACCCAGGTACTTACTGCTAACACCCAGGTACTTACTGCTAACACCCAGGTACTTACTGCTAACACCAGCTACTTACTGCTAACACCCAGGTACTTACTGCTAACACCCAGGTACTTACTGCTAACACCCAGGTACTTACTGCTAACACCCAGGTGCTTACTGCTAACACTTAGGTACTTACTGCTAACACTTAGGTACTTACTGCTAACACCCACGTACTTACTGCTAACACCCAGGTACTTACTGCTAACACTCAGGTACTTACTGCTAACACCCAGGTACTTGCTGCTAACACCCAGGTACTTACTGCTAACACCCAGGTATTTACTGCTAACACCCAGGTACTTACTGCTAACATCCAGGTACTTACTGCTAACACCCAGGTACTTACTGCTAACACCCAGGTACTTACTGCTAGGTGAACAGGGGCAGGAGCAGGTGTGAGGAAACATGCTCATCGTTTTCACCTATGCCGGGGATCGAACCACGGACACTCAGTGTGTGTGCTGAGGACGATACCAACCAAGCCATGAAATACTACTCACTGGATAATAAAACAGATAAACAAATAAAATCCTTATTTTAAAAGAACATAAGAACATAAGAAAGAAGGAACACTGCAACAGGCCTACTGGCCCATGCGAGGCAGGTCCAAGTCTCCAACCGGCTCAACCAAATGCCCCATCCTAGTCAGGTCGGGTCACATTCACTTAAAGAAGGAACATGACAACTAACCTAGTAGCACAAGCTAGTCATGTCAAACTCACACCCACCCACACCCACTCATGTATATATCTAACCTATTTTTAAAACTACACAACGTTTTAGCCTCTATAACTTTACTCGGAAGTTTGTTCCATTCATTCACAACTCTATTACCAAACCAGTGCTTTCCTATATCCTTCCTGATTCTGAATTTTTCCAACTTAAAGCCATTACTACGAGTCCTGTCTAGGTTGGATATTTTCAACACGTTATTTACATCCCCTTTATTTATTCCTGTTTTCCATTTATACACCTCAATCAATTCTACGCCTTTCTAGAGAGTGCAGATTCAGGGCCCTCAGTCTATCCTCATAGGGAAGATTTCTGATACATGGGATCAACTTTGTCATCCTCCTTTGTACGTTTTCCAGAGCATTTATATCCATTCTGTAATACAGTGATCAGAACTGTGTAAAGGATTATTTGGTAGGGCTGAAAGCGGGTGGTTAATGATAAACGTCTTCGGAGGCTTCTTTGTTTATTTGCTAAGTTGTGGTGGGTACACAGGCTTGTGTGTTGTGCCCATGGCCCGGGCAGGGCCATCCCACGACAGGAGCTAGTAGTATTCCTTGTGTTTTCCTGCTAGGCCGCTGTGTGAGTGGGAGTGTGTGGGACCAGCTTCCCACAGACCTGGACAGGCCCAGAGGGCAGCACCTGAGTGGCGCGAAATATGAACTAAGCTGGCAGACAGCATAAGCTGTCTGTGCAGACAGTACAGGCTGTCTACATGTGCAGCATAATCTAAATGAGGCCTAACCAAGGATAAATAGAGTTGAAGAACAACCTGAGGACTTCTATTATTTATGCTTCTTGATATGAAGCCAAGGATTCTGTTAGCTTTATTGCTACAGTTGTTAAATTAGACACATGTGCAACTCTTGGGTATCTTTATTGAGGAAACGTTTCGCCACACAGTGGCTTCATCAGTCCATACAAAGGAAAAACTTGAAGAACAGGAGGAGAATGAGGTAATCAGTCCCTCAACCTTGAGTCGATGTGGTCAGTCCATCAATCTTGAATGGAATACGGCATCTACAATTGCTACAGTTATTGTTTTACAATGGTACTTTTGTACCGAAATGCCTAGGCCTGCTAGTGGCCTTCTTTGTAATTAATATTTTATATGTAAAAAAACACATTGTAAGCTTGGCTTGATAAAGTTCCTGGAGAGCGAAACGTTGCCACAATAAAATGTCACATTAGTTGCACTTGTGTCCTTTCACTTTACAAGGAAATGAACATTTTCATTTTCAAAGAAGAGTGTGGAAAATACTGTATATATTTTCCAGAAATTATTTTTTTTTTATTATCACACCGGCCGATTCCCACCAAGGCAGGGTGGCCCGAAAAAGAAAAACTTTCACCATCATTCACTCCATCACTGTCTTGCCAGAAGGGTGCTTTACACTACAGTTTTTAAACTGCAACATTAACACCCCTCCTTCAGAGTGCAGGCACTGTACTTCCCATCTCCAGGACTCAAGTCCGGCCTGCCGGTTTCCCTGAATCCCTTCATAAATGTTACTTTGCTCACACTCCAACAGCACGTCAAGTATTAAAAACCATTTGTCTCCATTCACTCCTATCAAACACGCTCAAGCATGCCTGCTGGAAGTCCAAGCCCCTCGCACGCAATACAGTAGTTATTAAATGTAAATAGATGGCCATACTGTATTTAAAATTTATGTAATCGAAAACGGGAAGCTGCACCTGCGCAGAAGAAGGACTCGCCATCTTGGTTTTGAATTGGATACAACGTTAATATAATGGGAAGAATTTTTCGTGCTCTAGAGGTTAAAATTGGATTGACACCTCTCAAATAGGAGGCGAAATTGTTGGACATGCATTCCTGCATAACTTGAGATATCAGACGACTGGACAAGACAGCTCCAGGAACCTCAGATAAGCTCTCTAGATTTGTGTATAATTCTGGCCAGTGTTTTCATAAATTTAGTTAGTGAGGTTTTTCTGAGTATGATACAACTTAATATCCATTCAAATTGGTGAGTGATATTAAGATATATTTTCCTTCTGTTATGTAAATGTGTTTATATATAATATTTTTTTTAATTTTAATATACAGTCCACAAATTTATATATTTACCAGCATTCCTGGTGGTGTATATTTCATTTAATTAATAGGTCCAGAGCAACTTGTGGATATGACAGTTGTAGGTATCGAAGGGGGACTTTTTTTGCGACCTAGGTGTCCCAAATTCCTACTTGTCTAATTGATAAATAATAATTATCTTTGTTAACATTTACTTGTATGTATATAATGAGATTCATCCAAGTGAATGCAATTTTCCACATTTAATTAGCCCATTGGTCCTTCTTGAACCGGAGGTAATTAGTGAAGTCATTAATTAGTTAATTACTTAATAATTATATGTGAAATGACAGAAGGAGGTGGATGTTAAGTTCACAAATTTATTTAATGTGTAGTGGATTATAACTATTATGATATTAATTTTGATAAGTCAAGTCTGGCTAAGTTTATATTAATTTGTATAATACTAATTTGATAAGACAATTCTGGCCAAGATTTATATCAGTGTATGTGTAATTGATAAGACAAGTGTGGATAAAGATTATATTGTGTATAATATTAATTTTGCTATGCCAAATTCTGGCAAGGATTTATATTTGTATAATATTAATTTGATAAGCCAATTTTGGCCAAGATTTATATCAGTGTATGTGTAATTGATAAGCCATATGTAGCTAATTATTAATGTGTATATTAATTTTGCTATGCCAAATTCTGGCAAGGATTTATTAATTTGTATAATATTAATTTTGATGAGCCAAGATTGTATTAATGTACATTTAAAATTTATATTATACATGTAATTGCTAAGCTCAGGTAGCTAGGATTTATTCAAAGGTAAGTTGTACTATTTACCTCTGTAAAGTACATAATTTAGTACATAATCAGTGTTATTAAGTTGAATTTAATACATTGCATCATGGCTGAAAATGAGGAAATTAATATAGAAGACAAACATATGGAATATAGAGTAAAGAAAGCATCAATACAGGCTAAAAAAAGTTCATGTAACCAAGGCATATAATAAGTGCTTGGCATTAATGAATCAAGAAACTGTGAATACTGATGATTTAAAATTGCATTTAGATGCTTTAGGGAATATATATGATTAGTACAAATTATATTACAACAAATACGAAGGAGATTTATTAGTAAACTGTGTAGATGAGACTGAAATAGATCTCATGATTAATCAGTATTATGAATTAGAGGAAAAGATTCTTTCTTGTAAAAGTCAGGCCTTGAATAAATTAAAATGTGTAAACCAGACAGTTGGTCAGTCTGCTCCAACAAATAATATGTCTTTGCCAAAACTCCCAGAATTGTGTTTGCCTGTGTTTAATCCTGGAGAAAATTGGGAGGAACTTTGGTCAATTTTTAAAGCAACTGTGCATGACAGGAGTGACCTAGCCTGTGTAACTAAATTATTTTACCTCAAAGGACAGGTAAGAGGAGATGTTGAGAAATGGCATTACCAGTTAAGTTTAAAGACTTATACTTAACTTAAAAGGACAACTCATCGCCTGCACAGCCGCGCCTGCAGACGAGGTCTAGAAGCTGTCGAAACCATCTCAACATGGGCTGTCAAGAAATATAATTTGTATGATTATAAATTACCCCTGAGGGGTGTTATGTCAGCATATTTCATTCGATGATGGCTGACGATATACCTACTTGTTTGGACTCAAAAGTCCACACCTTACTGCCGACTATAGGTTGATTACAAACTCCTTGCGACTCAAAAACTGCGCAGTCCCCCGATCTACAAGAAATTCATAACATACCTTGCTCTTGTAACGTGAGCTATGGTGTTCTCAACACCTTCGACAGGTATCGGTGACTTGATAGAAGCTGAAGTGTCCTTGGATGTCCACGTCTTCCATTGTCTAGGAAACGCACACTGGTACACTATGTTCCACAAGATTTGTCTTTATTGTTCACAATTTTATCACAAGAGAAGCTGATCACACTTCTCTTAAGTGTTTATTGTGTTTTGTGAGACACCTTATTCACACTAACGCACAGATCAGTGTTCTTTGCTGGTTATCCTGGCGTCAGTGTCACTCGTAGTAGAGTCAAAGCTAGTCTGGCGACGCCACACCGCCCCAAGCCGTCACTGCCCTAGCACAAAAAAAAGCTGACCTAGTACTCCTTGCTTCCTTGCCACTTCCTCGATGAAGCAAAGCAGAATGTTTGATTCTTGCTGTCTTAAGCATAGACAACAATGTCCACTATTTTTACCATGATAATAAAGTGGGAGCAGGATTTTCCTTAATTGTCCTGCTAAGTAAGAGATGTACTGTCTCTTATAAAAATACACTTTGCAACACCGCTGCAAGGAGCAGAGATCACTTGACTACGTCGCATAGCATCTGTGATCAATTACTCACTGTAGCAGTAAGCAAGACGCTTGCCCCTTCTGAGAGGGCTTGGCCCCTCAGGGCTGAAAGGGGCTGAAGGGGCTGAAAGGGCTGAAGGGGGCTGATACCCCCCTCCTGGAGAAAATTTCTCCACACTGGGGGGCGGCGGAGGTTCGCTGCAGGTGAACTATTCATCACTTAACATTAATTTGATTTTCTCACTCGCCACCACTGCTGCTTGTCTTTTCTGAACAGCTTTAGTCTGTGCAGTTTCTGGAGAATCACTAATTTTGTTTTCAACACTGTGTAATTCTAACGGCACTAGTTTATTTATTGTCCGCTTATTCACTACACCTTTGTTTAAAACATCAACTGTTCTGATGATTCCATTTGCATCAGGATATATGGTCACAATTTTTCCAAGTGGCCATTGGGACCTCGGACCATCATTGTCAATAATCACTATGTCACCAGGTCTTAAGGACTTATGATTTTCAGGAACACCAGCTCCATAGAAGTGTTCTCTCAATGAGGTGAGATAGTCTTCTCGCCAAATTTTCTCCCAACGTTCAATCACTTTATTAAGGTGTTTGAACTTACGTCTGAGTTGCTCAGGTTCGAAATAAGTAGGATCCTCTATGATTTCTTTATCATTCATGGGAGGAACAGGTTCGAGCCTTCTGCCATGGAGTAAATGAGATGGACTTAACACCTCTAAATTGTCCAGATCATCGGTAACATAAGTTAGAGGTCTGTTGTTGACTCTATTTTCTATTTCAGTCACAACTGTACGGAATTCTTCTAAGTCTTTTCTCTGACGATGAAGAGTCTTCCTTAGACAACGTTTTACAATGCCGATCATTCTTTCATAAAATCCGCCGTGCCATGGAGATTTAGGAGGAATGTATCTCCAACGACATCTGCGTTGATTCAGCATCTGTTGTACTTCTGGTTGATCAAAGATCTTGCTTATATAAGCAGCACCAGCAACAAAGTTCGTTGCATTATCTGAAATCATCAGTCTGGGACATGCCCTTCTGGCTGCAAACCTTCTGAATAATTTGATAAAGGTTTCAGCAGACATGTCCGTGGCTACTTCTAGATGTACTGCCCTAGTTGTAGCACAAGTGAACAAACAGATGTACACCTTGATGGGAACTTTGTCAACTGTTTTGGTTAAAATTATTGGTCCAGTGTAATCTACACCTGTCACCTCAAATGGAGTGATATGACAAACTCTTTCAGAGGGATATGGAGGTGGACCTGGATACTGACATACTCGCATATCGTAGTGACGACAAGTAATACAGTCCTTTATTTGTTTTTTTCACACTTTGTCGACCTTGAGGTATCCAGTAGGACTGTCGTATATGACAAAGTGTGTCAGCTACCCCACCATGTAACACGTTACTGTGGGCGTTTTGCACAATCAGTTTTGTTAGCCAATGATTCTTGGGGATCAATATTGGATGTATGGCTTCTTTAGGTAGTGAAGAATTATAAATTCTTCCTCGACATCTTATAATCTTTTCTGAGTCGAGATAAAGTCCTAAAGAATTAATCATAACAGGTTTCTTTGGGGATTTATCTTGTGTTTCTAGAAATTTATATTCTGTAGAGAAAACATCTTTCTGTATTAGTTTCACCCAGTATTTAATGGGTTCAAGACATTCATAATCAGGTTTTATTCCTTTAATGAATTTATGGACAAGAGCTGTAACTCTTAAGAGTTTACCCAAAGATGAGTATTTAGATCCATCAATGACTATTTCTGTTGTGTCTGCAGTATTTACACAACTTATTTCTGCTGTGTTCAAGCAGACTGTTTCTTCTGGCATAATGTGAGCTTTTTGCTGAGGCCAGTTATTTTCATTAGAGAGCCAGTTCGGTCCGTGGAGCCATAATTTATTATCCACAAATTTCTTAAGTGGGACACCACGTGACAACATGTCAGCTGGATTCTCTTGGGTAGAGACGTGAAGAAAGAGATAATCTCTCTGCATCTCTTTTATTTCTGCTACTCTGTTCTGTACATATACCAACTTACTCTTATTATTTCTTAACCACTGGAGAACTGCCTCATTATCACTCCAGATCACGGTTTTCTCAATAGTGAGATGATCAAGTACTTTGTTGAGATAGACAGCTAATTTTGTACCTACATAGAGTGCTGTCAGTTCCAATTGTGGTACTGTTCTGACCTTCAAGGGTGCTACCCTGGCCTTTGAAGTAATTAGTGTACTTCCTTCAGCATTACTCATGTAAGCTACAGCGCCATAACCTCTGGTTGACGCATCACAGAACACATGTAATATGTACTTGTTTCCCTCTTGACCTATTTGTCTGGGAAATTTAATTTGATGAAGTTGCTTAAACTACTTGGATATTTCATCCCATGCTTGACTCATTTCTAGAGGCAATTTTTCATCCAATCCAATTTTGAGCTTCCATGCGTCTTGCATAAGCATTTTACCCTTTATGGTAATTGGTGAGACGAGTCCTAGAGGATCAAAACATTGTGATACCTCTGACAGTAAACTACGTTTAGTGAGTGTACTGCATGATTTATTGTTTATCTCTTTGAGACTCAGAGTATCTTCCTGTGTGTTCCAATTAAGTCCCAGCATATTGTTGCAATCAGGAATTTCAGTTTCAGGGAAATCTTCTTTGATAAGTTCCCTTAATTGCTTTGAATTTGTATTCCACATCCTTAGAGGCATATTTGCTTCTTTCATCTCCTTGTTAGCTTCTCTGTATAAGGATTTCAAATCCTCCTCTTTATTCACAGTACCTTGAAGATTGTCCACATAGAAACTTTTCTTTAAGATTTCTTTGAAGGGACTTTCAGATTTCTTCAAATGTGTATTTAGAGTAGCTTCTAGTAAGAATGGAGAGGATGTTGCACCAAATAATACTGATTTGAAGCGATAAGTTTTCACAGGACTTTGAGGATCATGTGGATTTTCAGGCCACAAGAATCGAGTATAATCTCTATCTATTTCTTGTAGTCCTACTCTTAAGAAAGCCTTGGAAATATCAGCCGTGTAGGCATATGGGTTTGTGCGAAATTTCATAAGCACGTCTCCAAGCTTCTCAGTTAGTGAGGGTCCGGTCATCAGACAGTCATTAAGACTTGCTACATCTTTATTTGCACGTGCGCTGCAATTATATACAACACGTAGTGGAGTGGTTAGTTAGTTTAATATGTTTATTATGCACCCCATACCCATCCTGTGGGCGGTAGTCAAAAGATTACAGAGGTACATAATTGGTCCAGGGACTGGACTCCAAAGTTTTGATAGCTGAGCAAGTTCCAGAGGTAATGAACTCACAATTTACAAAGGTAATAAACTCACAATTTACAAAGGTAATGAACTCACAATTTACAAAGGTAATGAACTGGAGTGGTTTCAGAATCTTTTCTGACTCCATGGTGCGGGAGATAATGAGCGTTTGTCTTCAACTTATCTTCGACTATTTCCTCAATGAATTTATTGTTCAACTGTTCTTGTATGATATTATCATAGACAGTCAGTAACTCTGGATTCTTCCTGAGCTCATGTATTTGTGCTTTCATCTGTCCGAAAGCCATGCGATAATTGCTAGGCAGATGTGGTGGATTTAATTTCCATGGTAACCTAACCCAATACTATCCATCTTTATATTTGACAGTGTCCAAATATTGGTTATAAGTCTGAGACTCTTGTGGGCTTGGTTTATTTACATCAATACCTATCGCATCTAAATCCCACAACTTATCAACTGGTTCATTCATTTCTTCCAGTAATGATAATTTTTGCTGTGGTACATGATCAGCGGTTATTCTCATAACTAGTACATTTTCCACTGAATCAATATCAGCTTCTTTCCCACTTTGAGAGGGAATGGGACCACATATCATGTGGCCTCCTGCTGTTTTCAGCAAGTGAACATCATGTTTACTTACTATATTTTGCACAAAACAGTGATAATAATCACTTCCAATGATTAAATCAATTGGACTAATTGTGTCCGTCTGTATGTCAGGACAGGCTAACTTGACCTTAGCTGCTTTCAGTGCTGCAACTGTTTCTTTTAATCCCTGGATCTGCACAGACTTAGGCAAATCATCTACTACCACAGCTTCTACTGTCTTTTTCCTGTTTCCTAGACCAACAGTGATTCTGGCTAGGTCATATGTCTGTTTACCAGAATTGTGGAAAAAACCAGCTATATCTAACTGTATTTTGGCATAGGGTTGTTTATTCAGTTTCTGCAACACTGTTCTTCTTATGAAGGACCTTTGTGAGCCTTGATCAAATAGAGTTAGCACATTGATTTTGTGTAATTTATTAGATAACTGAACTCGAGCTATCGAGAGAGCAGTTGCTTTAAACTTATCTCTCACATTTAATGCTGTTGCTTGTTGACTTCCTGATTCTGTGGAAGTCTTCTGCTGTTCAGCAAAAGTATTTGGGCATAATGCTGTATGATGCATACCCTTGCATTTAAAACACTTCTTCAGTGAGCATTTACCTCCCTTGTGTTCACCTAAACACTTGATGCACCTTTTCAGCTGATGAACACGTTGTTTACGTGCCTCCATTGATGTGTATTGACTACAATACTGTGCCCAGTGTGTTCCATCACAAAGTACACATTTTGGAGTACGTTTATGTATGACAGTCTGTTTACTGTCTGTTGTATTTACAGCATGATAAATGCCTATATGGGATTTCCCATTATGTGGTTTAGTGGGAGTAGTTATACTCTTTTTATACTGAGTTGAAGGTTTGTTATCCACTGGATTTGTGGATTTTTCATCTTGTCTCGTTGCTTGCATGCATGAAACTATTGTTTGTAAACAATTGCTAATTTCCTCACAAGTGAAATAGCGTTTATTGAACATAATATTTAATCGTTCAATAGTTTGTGGTGACAACTTATCTTGTACAATACCACTGATAAACCAATCACATTGTCTTAGGTCATATTTAGCACCTCTTCTTCTTCTTCTAATGACCAGAGCTTTGGTAAGATGGGTAAGGAAGAAGGATGGGTAAGGATGGAAATATTGGAAAAGGGTTGGAGGGGGGGGAGAGGTAGGATATAAAAGGTAAGTGGCCCAACCACTTTGGTGTAAGTTAAAAAGTGTATGTAAATTGATAATATATTCTTTAAGGGGTATAATACTAACCCATCAGAGTCACATAGATATAATAAGTATATAAGTACATGACTCTGAATTGGTAGTAGTTATACAAGTTGCAATTGCTTTTTTTTTTTTTTTTTTTTTTTTTTTTTTTTTTTTTTTTTTTTTTTTCGCGATTGCACAACGGATATTTATACAACAAGAAAGGCAATAATTTTCTGGCCGCTTTATAAGCTCGTGACAATAGCTTCTTATGGTGGTGTCCAACAATAGTCAATAGCATAATTTTACATTAGAAAGTTATTTAAGATGTCTCCCTAATTGGGGGCGATGATTTTCTCAGTATACATAGAAGGGTTCTGGTGGTATCCAATCTTCTTCGTCAGGTAAGTTACTCAAAATCATGGGTCGAGGGTAATCATCTTTATGAATAAAACGACGAACCCTCTGTGGGAGAGTCATTCTTTGAGTCCTGTGAGGCGGAGTATTGATGGTGTAATCGGTGGTATTTATCACTTGTATAGGATGTTCTCTATCTGGCATGTATAGTTCTTGCATTGTATAAAGTTGTTTCTTTTTTAGAGTGTCAAGGCGTACATTTATGGCAGTAATATCTTGTTGTGTGTGTAAATCTGCCATTTTAACTCTGTCTCTCCTCCTGGTATCGGTAATAAAGCGAAGAGCTCTATTCTGGACCCTTTGTAACCGTAGCATATTGGTCTTTGTTGTTAATGACATTGGGACACAAGGGTATTCAAGTATAGGTCTTATTATCATTTTATACAGATGTTTTTTGACATGTTGAGGGGCTTGATTGAATCGAAAGAGTCTGCTAAGACCAGCTTTGGCTGTGTTGATCTTTTTAGTTACATGAGATGTTGAGTGGAGCAACCTGTCTATTTCATATCCCAAGATCTTGTTAGGGTTTCTAATGGCTACAGGTGTACCTCTGATGGAGATACCCCCTTTATCTTCGATGGTTGATGCAAAACATCCTATCGTGCTAACAAGGACCTTGTCAGGATTAGTCGTAATTCTCTGAGATCTGAGACTATTGTCTAATGTGATTCTAAATGCCTGTAAGTCTGAAAAACAATGTTTGGGTGGCTTCAAGCTTGATATTAAGACTGCATGTCTAACTCTGGCCTTGTCAGCATCGAAGTAATTGTCTGCTAAGACACGTAAGGCTATTTGATAATTGCCTTTGACCACCGGAAATGACTTAATCAGTTCATAGGGTTCTCCCTTCACAAGACATTTAAGGTAATTGAACTTAGCAATCTCATCTATGTCAGTTCGTGAATTTACTATGCATTGAAACCCACTAATGAATTCTTCATAATTATGACCTTTGAAAATAGGTAATGACAATGTAGGTAAGCTTGGTAATGGGACACTTGTTGTTGTTACAGGTGTAACAGGTGTTTGACCACTAGTAGTAGGTCTCTGTGACAGAGTTTTATGGCAGATAGCCTGTACTCCTGTCCACCTTAATTGTTGATCACTAAAAGTATCCAAAACATTTTTAATTTCATCCTCAGATAGATCCGATTCAAGAAATTTATTTTCATAATGTGTATAGTCTGAATTAATTATTTCCATACGTTGTGTAAATAATTCAAACTTGACCTCAAGATCATCAAAATCTATGTTTGTATCTTGAGTTAATCCTATACAGACTGAAATTAGATTTTCTAATTGTGTAATCTTAGTCTGTAAAGACTGAAACTGAGTTTTCAAACAAGCCATTTTAATGGTATACTGAAAATTCTAGCACCACACTTAGAGTGTTTAAAAAACACTGTACTGCTATAAACAGCTGAGTTTTTGTTATGCTTAAGTCAGCAATACTCGAGTCAGACACTACTGACCTACTAAGCTTAACCTCAGGGTCAATGACCATGAAGGGTACACAGTACATGTGACTGGTGTTTATGGCTTGAGTTTGCTGTGTCAGCCTGACCACGATGATTAATCGTAAATAACGTTATACACTTCATTCACTATACACTATAAATGTCACTGTATAACTGTAATCACACGTGAATATTACTTACACATATATAAATGTCACTGTTAATATATATTTGAAAGCTTACACTTTATATATAAGTTCCTCTAATATAACAGGTAGATCTATAAGAAACAAACTTTAACACAATCTTGTCTCTTAATTTCTGTCTATAAACATTATAAACACTGTGTATATACACACATAGACAAACTGAACATCTGTTGGGTTGTTGTCTTGGTCAGCACTTCTCGAGATTGGAGCAGTGGGTGCAGGGTGTGGGTGAGTCACCCAGCTCCTGTTTTCGTTGGGTGAGTCACCCAGCTCCCGTTTTCTTTGGGTGAACGCTGGGTGAGCGCCCGTTTTCTTTTGGCTGCCCATTCTCTGTGATTGAGTCTGGAGGGACTCATTTATACTGATTTATATTGTAAAACACTAGTTTTACAGCTTTTTTCGAAGGACCTTGGCTCATAGGTTATTTGTACACTGTAGTACAACATATTTGGACCACAGTGTGGTCTTTATCCGGTTCGAGCACGACCAATTCTGTTGAGAAATGGCATTACCAGTTAAGTTTAAAGACTTATACTTAACTTAAAAGGACAACTCATCGCCTGCACAGCCGCCCCTGCAGACAAGGTCTAGAAGCTGTCGAAACCATCTCAACATGGGCTGTCAAGAAATATAATTTGTATGATTATAAATTACTCCTGAGGGGTGTTATGTCAGCATATTTCATTCGATGATGGCTGACGATATACCTACTTGTTTGGACTCAAAAGTCCACACCTTACTGCCGACTATAGGTTGATTACAAACTCCTTGCAACTCAAGAACTGCGCAGTCCCCCGATCTACAAGAAATTCGTAACATACCTTGCTCTTGTAACGTGAGCTATGGTGTTCTCAACACCTTCGACAGGTATCGGTGACTTGATAGAAGCTGAAGTGTCCTTGGATGTCCACGTCTTCCATTGTCTAGGAAACGCACACTGGTACACTATGTTCCACAAGATTTGTCTTTATTGTTCACAATTTTATCACAAGAGAAGCTGATCACACTTCTCTTAAGTGTTTATTGTGTTTTGTGAGACACTTTATTCACACTAACGCACAGATCAGTGTTCTTTGCTGGTTATCCTGGTGTCAGTGTCACTCGTAGTAGAGTCAAAGCTAGTCTGGCGATGCCACACCACCCCAAGCCGTCACTGCCCTAGCACAAAAAAAAGCTGACCTAGTACTCCTTGCTTCCTTGCCACGTCCTCGATGAAGCAAAGCAGAATGTTTGATTCTTGCTGTCTTAAGCATAGACAACAATGTCCACTATTTTTACCATGGTAATAAAGTGGGAGCAGGATTTTCCTTAATTGTCCTGCTAAGTAAGAGATGTACTGTCTCTTATAAAAATACACTTTGCAACACCGCTGCAAGGAGCAGAGATCACTTGACTACGTCACATAGCATCTGTGATCAATTACTCACTGTAGCAGTAAACAAGACGCTTGCCCCTTCTGAGAGGGCTTGGCCCCTCAGGGCTGAAAGGGGCTGAAGGGGCTGAAAGGGCTGAAGGGGGCTGATACCCCTCTCCTGGAGAAAATTTCTCCACAGGAAATGCTCACATACTCATACAAGCCTTTCCCAATGAAAATGACTCTTACAAGGAAGCAGTTGATTTGTTGAAGGTCACTTATGGTAATATAGAACAAAGTAGGTTGGATCTAGTGAATATCATTGTTAATTTAAAATCCCCAGATCACACTTACAAAGGTTTACAGCAGTTTAGAGTTAAACTGGAGAGCACTCTCAAAACTTTAAGTAATAAATATAATCTGAAGGAATCAGACTGGTTATTGAGTGCCATAGTACAGAATAAATTCAGCTGTAAAACACTTGAATGGATCTCGAACAAGTATCACAAGAGTTATTTTGGTCTGGAGGAAATAAGACTAGGTCTACAAGAATTAATTGTGCAGTTGCAGACCAGCCAACTAACTCATTTTAAAGACGCAACACATAATAACTCTGAGGTATCTGTCAAGGTTCACAAAGGGAAAAATTATCCCAATGGTAATAATCAAAATTCATTTCCTAAAAATAGTTGCATAGGTGCATATCAAGTAGCAAGAATCAGAAATAATGATTCTCAACAGTAGTCAAGAGTAGCCCAGTTAATAAGAAACCAGTCAGAGAAAAGAGAGATTGTCTCTTCTGCAAGGGTACTCATTTTTCTAAGAATTGCAATGCATACAATTCATGGAATGATAAAGTTGAAAGATTGGAGGAACTTGACAGATGTATCAGATGTTTGGGTAATCACAATGTAAAGGATTGTTATGCCAAATTAAACTTCTGTTATCAATGTCACAAAGGAAGACACCATATAGTCATGTGTAAAGGTCTATATGATAATGTTGATAATAATGATAATGTTGACAATCCTGACACAACAGTAGCTAATGTAAAAATTGCTGCTAATGTTAATAATGATGGTTTTGCTGAAGTAGCCTTACCTGTGTTACAGGTAAAAATTGATGATAAAAGGCATAAATCAAAAGATGTAACTGCATTATTGGACCAGGGATCCCAGCGTACTTTCATAAAACGTAAATGTCTTGATGGTATGAAAGTACAGATGGGAGATCCCACAACTTTAAAATTATCTGGTTTTCTCTCGGATAAAAGGTCTCAACTGTATGACACTGTTTATATAACTGTCAGGTTGGGCAATGAGAAAAAATGTGTTATTGCAGTAATTGTAGATAGACTTCCAGAGAAAATATCTACAGTAGGACTTAGTAAAGCTACAGAAAGACTTTCACATAATGTAAATTTAGCACCTTCTGGGGTAAGTGATGATTCTGTAGGCCCAATAAATATTTTGATAGGTAGTGACTATTATGCCTTCTTCGTAAAGGGTATGGTAAAGAAATGTGGTGTCACCCTTTTGAAGACTGCAGGAGGACATGTAATGTATTACCTGGAGTTTACCTGGAGAGAGTTTCGGGGGTCAACGCCCCCGCGGCCCGGTCTGTGACCAGGCCTCCTGGTGGATCAGCGCCTGATCAACCAGGCTGTTGCTGCTGGCTGCACGCAAACCAACGTACGAGCCACAGCCCGGCTGATCAGGAACTGACTTTAGGTGGTAGGATTCCTCGTAATAATAATTCATGACTAGATGAAACTACAAATACCATAACTGTGTGTCTTACTCATGAAATCGTACCCCAGTATAATTCTTCCATAGAGGATGGTGTTGAGCCAGTGCATAAATTGTGGGAATTAGACAGCATTAGAATAAATGTAAATGAAGAAAGTCCAGACGATTCTTTTACTCAGGAGCAATACCTGAGAGATGTAAAACTTGAATCTGGACAATACTGGGTGCGACTTCCGTGGAGACTGAACCATCCAGAATTGCCCACCAATTACAGAATGGCATATGGACAATTAAAGGCTCAGCTCCGCGAACTGAGTAAGACACCAGAATTGTTAACTGCCTATAATGATATAATTGCTGAGCAGTTAATTAATAAATTTATAGAAGAGGTACCTCCTGAGCAAGCCAAAATTTATGGTCACTATTTGCCACATCACGGAGTGAAGAAGGACTCTAAGACCACTCCTCTGAGAATTGTGTTTAATTGTAGTGCCAGGAGTAACAAAAATGTACCTAGTTTAAATGACTGTTTGATGACAAGTCCTTCGTTGACGGAAAAATTAGGAGATATCTTATTAAATTTCAGAGTGAAGCATTATCCCTTTATGGCTGACATAAGTAAAGCTTTCCTAAGAGTGGGTTTACAAGAGGCTGACCGGGATTGTACCCGCTTCTTATTGCCTGAGAATCCTATTGACCCACGTAGCCCTCTGAAATCCTTTCGCTCGCTTTAGGAGCATATTATTTGGTGCTACATCCAGTCCATTCCTACTTCAGCGACGATAAATGCACACCTTAAACGTATGGGAAGTCCATTGAGTAAAGTAATGAGCAAACAATTTTATGTGGACAATTTCCTGGGTGTGACATCAACTGAAGAGGAACTGTTAATGACTTATGGAGAGGCTAATAAAATAATGCAAAGTGCAAATATGCCTCTGAGGGAATGGAATAGTAATTCGTCCAAATTAAAGGACAAAATAAGTAAAGATTACCCTGGAGATGAAGTGCCAAAATGTAGTAATGTATTGGGTTTAACTTGGGATACTGAGAGAGATTTGTTAATGTTAAAACCTAGTAATTACAGTATGCCCAATAAATTAACTAAGAGAGTTTTGCTTGGTGAAGTTTCCAAATGTTTTGATCCACTAGGTTTAGTGTCACCCCTTACTATAAGAGGGAAATTATTAATACAGGAAGCATGGAAACTTAAATGTGCTTGGGGTGAAATTCTACCTGAGGAATTCATTAACAGGTGGGATGAATTAATTGGTGATTATTAAAAAATTCCAATGTTGGAGTTCCCATGCCAGGTGGCCAATCCAAATGGGAAAAATGTACTCCACATTTTTTGTGATGCTTCAAAATTGGCATATGGAGCAGTTGCTTACTTTTAATGTAATAGTGTTATTTCTCTTGTTATGTCTAAGGCTAAAGTGTCTCCAATTAAATCATATACCTTGCCTCAGTTGGAATTAACAGCCATTTATGTAGGTGTCAAATTAGCTAATTATATAAGAAATAAGTTGCAGGAGGTAAATATTAGCGACACTGTAATTTGGTCTGATAATGAGGTATCCTTAAAATGGATTCTCAATGGAAACAGTAAAATTGTGTAAGTACAAAACAGAGTCGCTGAAATTTATCAGATGCAAGAGAAGTATAATAGTTTGGGTCAGCATATGTTAACATTTAATCATATACCTGGTGAGGAGAATCCAGCTGATTTCTTGTCTCGAGGTTTACCTTATGCTAAATTTGTAAATGCTGTATCATGGTTTAAAGGACCGAGCTGGTTGGTAAATAAAGCTAATTGGCCTGTACAAAAGGCGTATATTGCTCCTGTTGAAATTACTGTGACCACCGCTCCAATAGTTTGTCCTTCTTTATCCATTGATATAAATAAGTATTCATCTTTACCCAAACTGATCAATGTAACTAAGTTGGTGTTTGAATTTCTAAACAAAATAAATATTTCATATAAGTTTTCACATCCTCTTGAATATTGGATTAGGAGGGTACAGGAAGAAATCTATGGAAATGAGATTAAATTGATGATGGAAAGAAAAATTGTGAAAGGTTCTATAATAGAGACATTGGGGCTGTATTTAGAGAACAATGCAATTAGGTGCAGAGGTAGGTTACAAAATGCTGAATTGGGTGATTATGCTAAACACCCTATCTTACTGCCCAAAACTCATCATCTAACAAATTTGATTGTTCTAAATGCCCATAAAAATGTAATGCATTGTAGGGTACAAGTTTCCTTAAATTGTATTAGGGAAACTTTCTGGATTCCACAAGGACGGCAAAGTGTAAAAAGGGTGATTAAATCTTGTGTAATATGTCGCCGTGTGGATGCCAGATCCTATATGTACCCAGGTCTTCCACCATTGTCAAAAGAGCAATTTGAGTCGTTTAGCAACGAACTCCGCCCGGCTGCAGTGTGGAAAATACTGTATATATTTTCCAGAAATAGAGTAGTTATTAAATGTAAATAGATGGCCATACTGTTTTTAAAATTTATGTAATCGAAAACGGGAAGCTGCACCTGCGCAGAAGAAGGACTCGCCATCTTTGTTTTGAATTGGATACAACGTTAATATAATGGGAAGAATTTTTCGTGCTCTAGAGGTTAAAATTGGATTGACACCTCTCAAATAGGAGGCGAAATTGTTGGACATGCATTCCTGCATAACTTGAGATATCAGACGACTGGACAAGACAGCTCCAGGAACCTCAGATAAGCTCTCTAGATTTGTGTATAATTCTGGCCAGTGTTTTCATAAATTTAGTTAGTGAGGTTTTTCTGAGTATGACACAACTTAATATCCAGTCAAATTATTTGGTGAGTGATATTAAGATATATTTTCCTTCTGTTATGTAAATGTGTTTATATATAATCATTTTTTTTAATTTTAATCTTTAATTTTTAATTTTAATCTTTGAAAGAGTCCTAAGAAGCAAGATCACCACCCATCTAGAAACCCATCAGTTACACAACCCAGGGCAACATGGGTTTAGAACAGGTCGCTCCTGTCTGTCTCAACTATTGGATCACTACGACAAGGTCCTAGATGCACTAGAAGACAAAAAGCATGCAGATGTAATATATACAGACTTTGCAAAAGCCTTCGACAAATGTGACCATGGCATAATAGCGCACAAAATGCGTGCTAAAGGAATAACAGGAAAAGTCGGTCGATGGATCTATAATTTCCTCACTAACAGAACACAGAGAGTAGTAGTCAACAGAGTAAAGTCCGAGGCAGGCACGGTGAAAAGCTCTGTTCCACAAGGCACAGTACTCGCTCCCATCTTGTTCCTCATCCTCATATCTGACATAGACAAGGATGTCAGCCACAGCACCGTGTCTTCCTTTGCAGATGACACCCGAATCTGCATGACAGTGTCTTCCATTGCAGACACTGCAAGGCTCCAGGCAGACATCAACCAAATCTTTCAGTGGGCTGCAGAAAACAATATGAAGTTCAACAATGAGAAATTTCAATTACTCAGATATGGTAAACACGAGGAAATTAAATCTTCATCAGAGTACAAAACAAATTCTGGCCACAAAATAGAGTGAAACACCAACGTCAAAGACCTGGGAGTGATCATGTCGGAGGATCTCACCTTCAAGGACCATAACATTGTATCGATCACATCTGCTAGAAAAATGACAGGATGGATAATGAGAACCTTCAAAACGAGGGATGCCAAGCCCATGATGACACTCTTCAGGTCACTTGTTCTATCTAGGCTGGAATATTGCTGCACACTAACAGCACCTTTCAAGGCAGGTGAAATTGCTGACCTAGAAAATGTACAGAGAACCTTCAAGGCGTGCATAACGGAGATAAAACACCTCAATTACTGGGAGCGCTTGAGGTTCCTGAACCTGTATTCCCTGGAATGCAGGCGGGAGAGATACATGAGTATATACACCTGGAAAATCCTAGAGGGACTAGTACCGAACTTGCACACTAAAATCACTCACTACGAAAGCAAAAGACTTGGCAGACGATACAACATCTCCCCAATGAAAAGCAGGGGTGTCACTAGCACGTTAAGAGACCATACAATAAGTGTCAGGGGCCCGAGACTGTTCAACTGCCTCCCAGCATACATAAGGGGGATTACCAACAGACCCCTGGCAGTCTTCAAGCTGGCACTGGACAAGCACCTAAAGTCGGTTCCTGATCAGCCAGGCTGTGGCTCGTACGTTGGTTTGCGTGCAGCCAGCAGTAATAGCCTGGTTGATCAGGCTCTGATGCACCAGGAGGCCTGGTCACAGACCGGGCCGCGGGGGCAGAACTCTCTCCAGGTAAACTCCAGTCCACAAATTTATATATTTACCAGCATTCCTGGTGATGTATATTTCATTTAATTAATAGGTCCAGAGCAACTTGTGGATATGACAGTTGTAGGTATCGAAGTGGGACATTTTTTGCGACCTAGGTGTCCCAAATTCCTACTTGTCTAATTGATAAATAATAATTATCTTTGTTAACATTTACTTGTATGTATGTAATGAGATTCATCCAAGTGAATGCAATTTTCCACAAAGAGCCTTCTAGTTATGCAATGCATCTCGGGCGTGATAGCTCTTATCTGTCATTGTAAAATGTTACATATAGATTAGGGGTAACTCTGCAATAAAGTATATTTAATTTTTGTGGAAAATTTTTAATTTTCCGAAACTATAGTGCCTAATAGGTGTTTAATGTGTCGATATGAGTCAAAAATATATTTGACAATAGGATAGAACCAAGAGTTCCCTTTCGCATGCGCGGATGTGCGGGGGGAGAGGTCGACTCGGGCCATGGGGGAGGTGGGAGTGTTTTGAATATAGTGAGGAGGCTGGGAAAGCATGGAACCAGGAAATTGGCGTTCACAGCAGCCTAAGGATTAATATAGGCCTCATTTCATAATAGGAAGTGTCGTAACTGTTCCTGGTGGAGAGTGAGGGAACGTGATTTACGGGACCACAGTAATAAAGTGGTAAAATGAGTGAATAAGGGTAGGACCGGGTGACTGGCGTGTCACCATGGACTGTGTCCCGGGGAAAATTACCCTTGGTTTAATCATCACTCATCGGTCTCAGATCTTAATGGAGTGATCTCTAATGTGTATAATAATTATGAGACATTAAATCGTCTTGTGAATTGTAATGTAATTAATGATAATAACACTAAGTTAAGAGAATGCGTGAAGTGAAATAAGTCGCCTTGCTCCGAGTGAACACGTTAGACCTCGTTCCCGGGACGAGGATAATGAAGTTCATTGAGTCATGACTTCTAAACCGGGACAAACCAACGGATACCTCGTCCTGCTGGTATGAGAACCGTGTCGGTGTAGCAGGACATCGAAATGAGATGGTGAATGGAGGAAATAAGGAGTATCAATCACCCACAGTTAAGTAACCCTTCTAGTTATAGCAGACTGATACTGGCCAGTTAGGTATGTTGTAATTGGATAGGTTATGAGTGATCCAGCTACATCAAGTGACCACCAGAGAATATCTGGTAAGTGGAGAGATTATGTACAAGTGTTTTTCCTTGATGGATATATCCATGTGTAACCTACCCCCCCGCTTCATTCAGTTACACTAATATAATCTATACAGTCCACAATTAATTAGTAGCACCGTACTTGTGGGTGCTATCCAATCCATACTGGTCTCGGATAGATATGGATAAGATTGTGAGGTCGAAGGGACCACCTGCCGTGACCAGGGGTGGTTAAGTTTTCTCACATGTCTACACGGGGTGACTACGGTAAACAATATGGTCTCCCAATGAGATTACTTGTATGTATATAATGTTGAGGTACATACAGGTAATCACCCCTAGAAAATTTTCCACATCTGCCCGCTGGTCCTTCCTGAACCGGATGCAATCAGTGAAAAATTAATTGAATTAATTACTTAATAATTAGTGACTGATTGAAGGAAGTGGGTATAGGGTACACAAGTTTAATCGATCGTGTGGTGGATGATAATTAGCCCAATTAATTGCTAGCACATGTGTGGCTAGGATTTATACAAGAGTAAAGTGCAAGAATTACTCTTATAAGGCGCCTACTTAAGTTGTATAATCAGTACTTAATAATTCTCTAACCATGACTGGATCTAATGGAGTTAATGTGGCTGACAAGTCCGTGAATTTTAGAGTAATGAAAGCATCATTACAGGCTATTAAAAGCCATGTGACGAAGGCATTTGATTTAGTGAATCAAAGAACCGTGAACCCTAATGAATTAAAGTTATATTTAGATGTTTTAGAGAGTAGATTTGATTGGTACAAATTGTGGTTTAAAGACTGTAAAAGAGATCTGCTGGAGAATTGTGCAGATGGAATGGAAATGAATGTTTTAATTAATCAACATTACAAATTGGAAGAAAAACTGTCTTGTAAAAGTAAGGCTTTGAATAAATTAAAGGGTGTAAGCCAGGCAGTTGGTCAACCTATTAATGCAAAGGGTGGGTTTGCCAAAACCTCCAGAGTACGGTCTGGAGGAAATCAAACTAGGTCGGCAGGAATTAATTGTTCAATTGCAGTCCAGTCAGCCAAACAGTGTTAAGGATATAACACATAATGACTCTGAAGTATCTGTCAAGTCGCAAAAGGGAAAAATAATCCCAGTGGTAATAATCATAGTTAAGAGTTAAATAGGCACATATCAAGTCAGGAATCAGTAATAGTGGTTCCTCACATCAAGGTAAGAGGAATAAGTACCTCAGTAAGTGTAACCCAGTTAATAAGAGGTCAGGCAAGGAAAAGAGAGACTGCCTCTTCTGCCAGGGTACTCATTTCACTAAAAATTGTAATGCTTATAATTCATGGGATATTAAAGTGGAAAGAATGAAAGAACTTGACAGATTTATCAGATGTCTAGACAATCATAATGTAAAGGATTGCCATACCAAATTGAACAGTTGCTATCAATGCAACAAGGGAAGGCACCATACAGTTATGTGCAGGGTTGTATGTGATTCTTATAATAATGGTGACAATAATGATAATGTTAATAACCCTGACACTACAGTGACTGATGTAAAGGTTGCAGCTAATGGCAATAATGATGGCCTAGCTGAGGTAGCCTTGCCGGCGTTGGATGTAATAATTCAGGATAAAGGGCATAAATCCAAAAGCATGCGGCGTCACTCTCCTCAACACTGGTACGGGCCATGTAATATATGGCAGACTACCGCCTAGTAATAATAACTAGAAGTAGTGAATACAGTCACGGTGTCTTGCTCATAAAAGGTCAACCCAGTACAAGTATTCTTCTATCGAGAATGATGTTGAACCAGTCTAATTTGTGGGAGCTGGACAGCATAGGGATTAATATAAATGAGTTAAGTCCAAATGATTCCTTTACTCAGGAACAATGCCTGAACGATGTTAAATGTGAATCTGGACATTACTGGGTGCGACTTCCGTGGAAGCTCGACCGTCCAGAATTACCTACTAATTATAGGATGGCGTATGGACAGTTAAAGGGCCCAGCTCTGCGAACTGAGCAAGACACCAAAATTGTTGACTGCTTATAATGATATAATTAATAAACAGTTAAATAATAAATTGTTCTTACTTCAGGCGGCGATAAATGCACACCTTAAGTGCACAGGTGGTCCACTGAGCGAAGTAATTGGGTAAATAATCTTATGTGGACAATTTCCGGGCGTGACGTCAACTGAAGAGGAACTAATGAGGATATGTGAAGGGGTTAATGAAATAATGCAGTAAGGTGCTGGGACTGACTTGGGATACTGAGAGAGACTTGTTATTGTTAAAGTCTCATAATTCCAGTATGCCCAATAAATTAATCCAGGGAGCATAGGCTTATGCCCCTGAGAGAATGGAACAGTAATTAGTCCATTTTGAAGGATCAATAAATATGGATGGCCATGGAGTTGAAGTGCCTATGTGCAGTAATGTGCTGGGGCTGACTTGGGATACTGAGAGAGACGTGTTATTGTTAAAGTCTCATAATTCCAGTATGCCCAACAAATTAACCCCGAGAGTATAGACTTAGTGTCACACCTTACAATAAGAGGGAAATTGTTAATACCAGAAGCATGGAGGCTTGAGTGTGCTTTGGATGGAGCTCTACCTGAGGAGTTAACAGGTGGAAAGAATTAATGGGTGATTATGTAAATACCAATGTTGGAGTTCCCAAGCCAGGTGGCCAGTGAAGATGGGAAAATTGTACTCCACATTATGCAAGTCGTCTAGCAACGACCTCCACCCAGCCGCAGTGTAGAAAATTTTTAATTTTCCGAAACTATAGTGCCTAATAGGTGTTTAATGTGTCGATATGAGTCAAAAATATATTTGACAATAGGATAGAACCAAGAGTTCCCTTTGCACATGCGCGGATGTGCAGGGGGAGAGGTCGACTCGGGGCATGGGGATTAGATTTTTTTAGATTTTGCCACCAAAGTGGGTAGTTTATTGTGCACCCCATATCCATCCTATGGACGGTAGCGCGAGAGCATATGGATACACAAAAGGCCTAGGAACTAGGCCCCAAAGGGTTAACAGGAATACATATGGATTTATATCTACATATCTATAGTTCACTTATCTGTTACAAGCAAATTTAGGAAATTTGCTTAGTATATCTGGTATCTTATTTTCATTAATAAGATATCTTGACATGTCACATAGGTTATTATACTGTCTGTCTCTGTATTCCTCAATAAGTGGACAATTAAGCACATAGTGTTCAAGAGAGTGACCATATGCCTGATCACATAATTTACATTTAGTTTGATCATCATCTGTGTGTCTCCCAAACTGCCAGAAGTACTTGTAACCAAGCCTAAGCCTGGCCACTACAACATCAGTCAGTCTGTTCACATTGCAAGTTTCTCCATAAACATACTTATCTACGTTCATGTTATCATAGTGGGTTATAGATCTACTCAGGCTTCTAACTGCATTCCTATAACAATCATTTTCATTATTTACTTCTCTCCTAATATTATTCCTAATGCTAGACACAGTTATACCAAAGTTATATTCTACATTCTCCTTCTGGGTACTCTTCTTGGCTAACATATCAACTTTATCATGAAGGAGTAATCCAATGTGTGATGGGATCCATAGCAATTGTACATTAATTCCTTTGTCCCTAATTTTTGAGTATCTATACCTGGCTTCCCCAATGAGCATGTTGTTGGAGTCATTATATGAGTCAAGAGCCTTCAATGATGACATAGAATCAGTAATGATGATAGAGTCAAGCTCAGTGTCATAGGTTAGCTTTAGCGCCATTAGGATTGCAAACAATTCAGTTTGCAGTGTAGACGCCCAGTTGTTAATTCTTATGCCTAACTCAACAAATTTATTATCGTTCTTAACTAGGGAGGTGGCAACAAGAGAAGATGCAGCCCTGCCAGAAGACTCCTGTTTAGATCCATCAGTGTATATAACTTGTGATAACTTATTACTACCGGCTAGGTGAGAAATTTCTTCTTGAGCAGTTGCTCTAACAAGAGATTTAAGGAAGGGATTACTAGCAATGAGCTTCTTGGGAGGGACTTGTAGGTATGTGATATTAAATGAACACATCTTCCATGGAGGCGGGAGTGTTTTGAATATAGTGAGGAGGCTGGGAAAGCATGGAACCAGGAAATTGGCGTTCACGGCGGCCTAAGGATTAATATAGGCCTCATTTCATAATAGGAAGTGTCGTAACTGTTCCTGGTGGAGAGTGAGGGAACATGATTTACGGGACCACAGTAATAAAGTGGTAAAATGAGTGAATAAGGGTAGGACCGGGTGACTGGCGTGTCACCATGGACTGTGTCCCGGGGAAAATTACCCTTGGTTTAATCATCACTCATCGGTCTCAGATCTTAATGGAGTGATCTCTAATGTGTATAATAATTATGAGACATTAAATCGTCTTGTGAATTGTAATGTAATTAATGATAATAACACTAAGTTAAGAGAATGCGTGAAGTGAAATAAGTCACCTTGCTCCGAGTGAACACGTTAGACCTCGTTCCCGGGACGAGGATAATGAAGTTCATTGAGTCACGACTTCTAAACCGGGACAAACCAACGGATACCTCGTCCTGCTGAAATGAGAACCGTGTCGGTGTAGCAGGACATCGAAATGAGATGGTGAATGGAGGAAATAAGGAGTATCAATCACCCACAGTTAAGTAACCCTTCTAGTTATAGCAGACTGATACTGGCCAGTTAGGTATGTTGTAATTGGATAGGTTATGAATGATCCAGCTACATCAAGTGACCACCAGAGAATATCTGGTAAGTGGAGAGATTATGTACAAGTGTTTTTCCTTGATGGATATATCCATGTGTAACCTACCCCCCCCCCCTTCATTCAGTTACACTAATATAATCTATACAGTCCACAATTAATTAGTAGCACCGTACTTGTGGGTGCTATCCAATCCATACTGGTCTCGGATAGATACGGATAAGATTGTGAGGTCGAAGGGACCACCTTCGTTCCTAGGTTCTCTACACATATGCTGCTATGTATGATAATTCTATGTAACTGTATTGTGTATACCTGAATAAATTTACTTACTTACTTACTTACTTACTTACCTGCCGTGACCAGGGGTGGTTAAGTTTTCTCACATGTCTACACGGGGTGACTACGGTAAACAATATGGTCTCCCAATGATATTACTTGTATGTATATAATGTTGAGGTACATACAGGTAATCACCCCTAGAAAATTTAGAAACAACTCACTCAGAAGTGTTCAAGAAATGGCTAAGTATTTTATCCACAGTGGTATATTACAGACCATTCTGGAGAAATACCCTGACTTTGCTAGCTGTAAATAAAGCATTACCACATATATGCATGTGTGTGTGTGTACTCACCTATTTGTACTCACCTATTTGTGGTTGCAGGGGTCGAGTCATAGCTCCTGGCCCCGCCTCTTCACTGATTGCTACTAGGTCCTCTCTCTCCCTGCTCCATGAGCTTTATCATACCTCGCCTTAAAACTATGTATGGTTCCTGCCTCCACTACTTCACTTTCTAGACTATTCCACGACTTGACTACTCTATGACTGAAGAAATACTTCCTAACATCCCTTTGATTCATCTGAGTCTTCAACTTCCAATTGTGACCTCTTGTGTCTGTGTCCCATCTCTGGAACATCCTGTCTTTGTCCACCTTGTCTATTCTGCGCAGTATTTTATATGTCGTTATCATGTCTCCCCTGACCCTCCTGTCCTCCAGTGTCGTCAGGCCGATTTCCCTCAACCTTTCTTCGTAGGACAATCCCCGTAGCTCTGGGACTAGTCTTGTTGCAAACCTTTGCACTTTCTCTAATTTCTTGACGTGCTTGACTAGGTGTGGATTCCAAACTGGTGCTGCATACTCCAGTATGGGCCTGACGTAAATGGTATACAGAGTCTTAAACGAATCCTTACTGAGGTATCGGAACGCTATCCGTAGGTTTGCCAGGCGCCCGTATGCTGCAGCAGTTATCTGATTGATGTGCGCCTCAGGAGATATGCTCGGTGTTATACTCACCCCCAGATCATTTTCCTTGAGTGAGGTTTGCAGTCTTTGGCCACCTAAACTATATTGTGTCTGCGGTCTTCTTTGCCCTTCCCCAATATTCATGACTGCATTTGGCAGGGTTAAATTCAAGGAGCCAGTTGCTGGACCAGGCTTGTAGCCTGTCCAGGTCTCTTTGTAGTCCTGCCTGATCCTCATCCGATTTGATTCTTCTCATTAACTTCGCATCATCTGCAAACAAGGACACTTCTGAGTCTATCCCTTCCGTTATGTCGTGTGTGTGTGTGTACTCACCTATTTGTACTCACCTATTTGTGGTTGCAGGGGTCGAGTCACAGCTCCTGGCCCCGCCTCTTCGCTGATTGCTACTAGGTCCTCTCTCTCCCTGCCCCATGAGCTCTATCATACCTCGCCTTAAAACTATGTATGGTTCCTGCCTCCACCACATCATTTTCTAGGCTATTCCATGGCCTGACTACTCTATGACTGAAGAAATACTTCCTAACATCCCTTTGATTCATCTGAGTCTTCAACTTCCAATTGTGACCTCTTGTGTCTGTGTCCCATCTCTGGAACATCCCGTCTTTGTCCACCTCGTCTATTCCGCGCAGTATTTTATATGTCGTTATCATGTCTCCCCTGACCCTCCTGGCCTCCAGTGTCGTCAGGCCGATTTCCCTCAACCTTTCTTCATAGGACAATCCCCGTAGCTCTGGGACTAGTCTTGTTGCAAACCTTTGCACTTTCTCTAATTTCTTGACGTGCTTGACTAGGTGTGGATTCCAAACTGGTGCTGCATACTCCAGTATGGGCCTGACGTAGATGGTGTACAGAGTCTTAAACGAATCCTTACTGAGGTATCGGAACGCTATCCGTAGGTTTGCCAGGCGCCCGTATGCTGCAGCAGTTATCTGATTGATGTGCGCCTCAGGAGATATGCTCGGTGTTATACTCACCCCCAGATCTTTTTCCTTTAGTGAGGTTTGCAGTCTTTGGCCATCTAAACTATATTGTGTCTGCGGTCTTCTTTGCCCTTCCCCAATCTTCATGACTTTGCATTTGGCAGGGTTAAATTCAAGGAGCCAGTTGCTGGACCAGGCTTGTAGCCTGTCCAGATCTCTTTGTAGTCCTGCCTGATCCTCGTCCGATTCGATTCTTCTCATTAACTTCACATCGTCTGCAAACAAGGACACTTCTGAGTCTATCCCTTCCGTTATGTCGTTCACGTATACCAAGAACAGCACAGGTCCACTACGACAAGGTCCTAAATGCACTAGAAGACAAAAAGAATGCAGATGTAATATATACAGACTTTGCAAAAGCCTTCGACAAGTGTGACCATGGCGTAATAGCGCACAAAATGCGTGCTAAAGGAATAACAGGAAAAGTCGGTCGATGGATCTATAATTTCCTCACTAACAGAACACAGAGAGTAGTCGTCAACAGAGTAAAGTCCGAGGCAGCTACGGTGAAAAGCTCTGTTCCACAAGGCACAGTACTCGCTCCCATCTTGTTCCTCATCCTTATATCCGACATAGACAAGGATGTCAGCCACAGCACCGTGTCTTCCTTTGCAGATGACACCCGAATCTGCATGACAGTGTCTTCCATTGCAGACACTGCAAAGCTCCAGGCAGACATCAACCAAATCTTTCAGTGGGCTGCAGAAAACAATATGAAGTTCAACGATGAGAAATTTCAATTACTCAGATATGGTAAACATGAGGAAATTAAATCTTCATCAGAGTACAAAACAAATTCTGGCCACAAAATAGAGCGAAACACCAACGTCAAAGACCTGGGAGTGATCATGTCGGAGGATCTCACCTTCAAGGACCATAACATTGTATCAATCGCATCTGCTAGAAAAATGACAGGATGGATAATGAGAACCTTCAAAACTAGGGAGGCCAAGCCCATGATGACACTCTTCAGGTCACTTGTTCTATCTAGGCTGGAATATTGCTGCACACTAACAGCACCTTTCAAGGCAGGTGAAATTGCCGACCTAGAAAATGTACAGAGAACTTTCACGGCGCGCATAACGGAGATAAAACACCTCAATTATTGGGAGTGCTTGAGGTTCCTAAACCTGTATTCCCTGGAACGCAGGAGGGAAAGATACATGATTATATACACCTGGAAAATCCTAGAGGGACTAGTACCGAACTTGCACACGAAAATCACTCACTACGAAAGCAAAAGACTTGGCAGACGATGCACCATCCCCCCAATGAAAAGCAGGGGTGTCACTAGCACGTTAAGAGACCATACAATAAGTGTCAGGGGCCCGAGACTGTTCAACTGCCTCCCAGCACACATAAGGGGGATTACCAACAGACCCCTGGCAGTCTTCAAGCTGGAACTGGACAAGTACCTAAAGTCAGTTCCGGATCAGCCGGGCTGTGGCACGTATGTTGGTTTGCGTGCAGCCAGCAGCAACAGCCTGGTTGATCAGGCTCTGATCCACCAGGAGGCCTGGTCTCAGACCGGGCCGCGGGGGCGTTGACCCCCGGAACTCTCTCCAGGTAAACTCCAGGTCCTAGGACTGACCCCTGTGGAACCCCGCTTGTCACAGGCGCCCACTCTGACACCTCGTCGCGTACCATGACTCGTTGTTTCCTCCCTGTCAGATATTCTCTGATCCATTGCAGTGCTTTTCCTGTTATGTGTGCCTGGTCCTCTAGCTTTTGCAGTAACCTCTTGTGAGGAACTGTGTCGAAAGCCTTCTTGCAGTCCAAAAATACGCAGTCGATCCACCCCTCTCTCTCTCTTGTCTTACTTCTGTCACCTTGTCATAAAACTCTAGTAGGTTTGTGACACAGGATTTTCCTTCCCTGAAACCGTGCTGGTTGTCAATTATACACTTGTTTCTTTCCAGGTGCCCCACCACTCTCCTCCTGATGATCTTCTCCATGACCTTGCATACTATACACGTTAGAGATACAGGTCTGTAGTTTAGTGCCTCATGCCTGTCTCCCTTTTTAAAAATTGGGACTACATTTGCCATTTTCCATACCTCAGGGAGTTGCCCAGTTTCAAATGATGTGTTGAAGATCTTTGTTAATGGCTCACACAATATCTCTGCTCCCTCTTTAAGGACCCATGGAGAGATGTTGTCTGGTCCCACCACCTTTGAGGTGTCAAGTTCGCATAGCAGCTTCTTCACCTCCTCCTTGGTTATATGTACCTCATCCAGCACTTGCTGGTGTGCCCCCCTGTTCTGATTTCTTGGAGTCCTACTGGTTTCCACTGTAAATACCTCTTTAAATCTTGTGTTGAGCTCCTGACATACCTCTCGGTCGTTTCTTGTGAATTCCCCATCACCCTTCCTCAGTCTGATTACCTGGTCCTTGACTGTTGTTTTCCTCCTGATGTGGCTGTACAACAGCTTCGGGTCAGTCTTTACTTTTGATGCTATGTCATTTTCATATTGTCTCTGAGCCTCCCTTCTTATCTGTGCATATTCGTTTCTGGCTCTTCGGCTGATTTCTTTATTTTCCTGAGTTCTCTGTCTTCTGTACCTTTTCCATTCTCTAGTACACCTAGTTTTTGCCTCCCTACACCTTTGGGTGAACCAAGGACTCGTTCTGTTCTTCCCATTATTTCTGTTTCCCTTGGGAACAAACCTCTCCTCTGCCTCCTTGCATTTTGTTGCTACATAGTCCATCATTTCTTGTACTGGTTTTCCTGTCAGTTCCCTCTCCCACTGAATGTCTTGAAGGAAGTTCCTCATGCCTGAGTAGTTCCCCCTTTTGTAGTTTGGTTTTTCCCAGCCTATTCCTGCTACTCTCTCCACTTGGAGCTCAACTATGTAGTCGAAGCACAGAACCACATGATCACTAGCTCCCAGGGGCCTTTCATACATGATACCCTCGATGTCCGAACTACTCATGGTGAATACAAGGTCCAACCTTGCTGGTTCATCCTCTCCTCTCTCTCTGGTAGTGTCTCTAACATGTTGATGCATGAGGTTCTCCAGTACCACATCCATCATCTTGGCTCTCCATGTGTGTGTGTGTGTGTGTGTGTGTGTGTGTGTGTGTGTGTGTGTGTGTGTGTGTGTGTGTGTGTGTGTGTGTGTGTGTGTGTGTGTGTGTGTGTGAGTGTGTGTGTGTGTGTGTGTGTTTTGTGTGTATGTGTGTGAGTGTGTGAATGTGTGTGTGTGTGTGTGTGTGTGTGTGTGTGTGTGTGTGTGTGTGTGTGTGTGTGTGTGTGTGAGTATGAGTGTGTGTGTGTGTATGAGTGTGTGTGTGTGTGTATGAGTGTGTGTGTGTGTGTATGAGTGTGTGTGCGTGTGTGTGTATGAGTTTGTGTACTCACCTATTTGTACTCACCTATTTGTGGTTGCAGGGGTCGAGTCCTAGCTCCTGGCCCCGCCTCTTCACCGGTTGCTACTAGGCCCTCTCTCTCCCCGCTCCATGAGCTTTATCAAACCTCGTCTTAAAACTGTGTATGGTTCCTGCCTCCACTACGTCATTTTCTAGGCTATTCCACTGCCTTACAACTCTATGACTGAAGAAATACTTCCTACTATCTCTCTGACTCATTTGTGTCTTCAACTTCCAATTGTGGCCTCTTGTTTCTGTGTCCCCTCCCTGGAACATCCTGTCTTTGTCCACCTTGTCTATTCCACGCAGTATTTTATATGTCGTTATCATGTCTCCCCTGACCCTCCTGTCCTCCAGTGTGGTCAGGCCGATTTCCCTTAATCTTTCCTCATAGGACATTCCCCTTAGCTCTGGAACTAACCTTGTCGCAAACCTTTGTACTTTCTCTAGTTTCTTGACGTGCTTTATCAAGTGCGGGTTCCAAACAGGTGCTGCATACTCCAGTATGGGCCTGACATACACGGTGTACAGTGTCTTGAATGATTCCTTACTAAGGTATCGGAATGCTGTTCTCAGGTTTGCCAGGCGCCCATATGCTGCAGCAGTTATCTGATTGATGTGTGCTTCCGGAGACATGCTCGGTGTTATACTCACCCCAAGATCTTTCTCCTTGAGTGAGGTTTGCAGTCTTTGGCCACCTAGCCTATACTCTGTCTGTGGTCTTCTGTGCCCCTCCCCCATCTTCATGACTTTGCATTTGGCAGGATTAAATTCGAGAAGCCATTTGCTGGACCAGGTGTCCAGTCTGTCCAGGTCTCTTTGAAGTCCTGCCTGGTCCTCATCAGATTTAATTCTCCTCATTAACTTCACATCATCTGCAAACAGGGACACTTCTGAGTCTAACCCTTCCGTCATGTCGTTCACATATACCAAAAATAGCACTGGTCCTAGGACCGACCCCTGTGGGACCCCGCTCGTCACAGGTGCCCACTGTGATACATCATTACGTACCATGACTCGTTGTTGCCTCCCTGTCAGGTATTCTCTGATCCATTGCAGTGCCCTTCCTGTTATATGCGCCTGATGCTCTAGCTTCTGCACTAATCTCTTGTGAGGAACTGTGTCAAAGGTCTTCTTGCAGTCCAAGAAGATGCAATCAACCCACCCCTCTCTCTCTTGTCTTACTTCTGTTATTTTATCATAAAACTCCAGAAGGTTTGTGACACAGGATTTGCCTTCCGTGAATCTGTGCTGGTTGGCATTTATACTCCTGTTCCGTTCCAGGTGCTCCACCACTCTCCTCCTGATAATCTTCTCCATAATTTTGCATACTATACACGTCAATGACACAGGTCTATAGTTTAGTGCCTCTTTTCTGTCTCCTTTTTTAAAAATGGGAACTACATTTGCCGTCTTCCATACCTCAGGTAGTTGCCCAGTTTCCAGGGATGTGTTGAAGATTGTGGTAAGTGGCACGCACAACATATCTGCTCCCTCTCTAAGGACCCACGGGGAGATGTTGTCTGGTCCCATTGCCTTTGAGGTATCGATGTCCCTTAGCAGTTTCTTCACCTGTGTGTGTGTGTGTGTGTGTGTGTGTGTGTGTGTGTGTGTGTGTGTGTGTGTGTGTGTGTGTGTGTGTTTATGTGTGTGTGTGTATGAATTTGTATGTGTGTGTGTGTGTGTGTGTTTGTGTGTGAGAGAGAGACTCAGCAATCAACATTTGCACCAATAACTCACTACAGTTGTGACCGGGTGTGGAAGTGTGAATTGCTCATTACTCTAAAATTTGTTCATGATTGCAGCCATGTATAAACGTAAGTAACCATTCTTACAGTATTCATTACCTTTGTAACTTGTGAGTTCATTACCTTTGTAACTTGTGAGTTCATTACCTTTGTAACTTGTGAGTTCATTACCTTGTACCTAGTTCAGCCATCAAAACTTTGGAGCCCGGTCCCTGGACCCATTGTGTACCTCTGTAATCTGTAAATACCTTTGTAACTTGTCATGATTGTGACTAGACCTACCTGGAGTTCATTACCTTTGTAAATTGTGAGTTCATTACCTTTGTAAATTGTGAATTCATTACCTCTGTAACTTGCTCAGCTATCAAAACTTTGAGGTCCAGTCCCTGGACCAATTATGTACCTCTGTAATCTTTTGACTAACGCCCACAGGATGGGTATGGGGTGCATAATAAACATATTAAACTAACTATTAAACTAACTAAAAAAAATATTACTCTATAAATTAAGTTGGGTTAGGTAGGTAGCTGGAACTTTTGGGCATCTGACTAAGGCCTTCCACTGGCTTACCCCTCCACCCGTTTAAAAATTATGGTTATGATTATAACCATATATTCTGGCCTTATATAAACAGGTACCTCTTACCGGTTATCTTGATTCTAATCCTTAATTTTAATGTTCGTATCCCTTCAGCTCAGTCACTGACGACGCTATATAAACAGATTGCAGAAATTAATAATAGAAAAGCCATTGCATTGAATAAACTTAGTTGGTATTAGTTTTATAAGGAAATATTTATGAAATTTGCAAAAAGGAGAAGAGAAATAAATAGAAGATTGTTCTCAATGAGATTGAAATATAAATTCTCAGTTGATTGTTTATGACGGAGGCATCAGTGGAGTCGTGTTTCTCTGTTTATCTGGACGAAGCTTTTCTCTTGAGACTTTTATGTAAGAGTTTGTGTCAAGACAGAAGCTTGCCACAGGTACTGGATACATCAGAAGGAGCACAAAAAGCACGCAATCACCACCAGAGGGGAGACATGGACGACGAGAGTAGAACAGTGTGGGTGGGCAACTTCGACCCTGAGAGAGTAACGCAAGAACTTTTGTACGAGCTCTTCCTACAGGTAATATCTTCCCTTGCTCATTCAAGGGAGGTTCCTTGACGCCGGTGATGGGGCTCTTCATCTAAAGAACTGGACCTGAGCTCCTTGCAGCGAATCCGAATGCCTTCCATTCCCCCCCAGGCGTTGTATGATCCCTACGGGTTTAGGACTCCCTTTGGGTTGAAGTTCATTGTCTTGCTTTCCCCAGGCAATATACGACTCTCAAGAACGTTTTGCCATGAATAAAATAAAAAGCAATAACAAAATGATATTGACAGGTCTAGCTCGATTGTTAGTACACTCGTCTCACACTAATGAGGCATCACACTATGGGCCCAACATTGGCTTCAAAGCCGTGATACAACAGGACTGTCACTGAAAGTGTTAAAAATGATGTACCATTGAAGACGGTGCAACGAAAAAAAAAAAAAATGCCCCCACTCCATAAGGGCATTTCTCCCCAAATTAAAAATTTGACACCCTGTGTAGCCTAAAATCTTTGCCTTGGTATTAAGATGCTTGTGACAAAATTTGGCTGCACTGGCTTCTCTGGGGATTGAGTTATAAAACACAATCCAAGAAACACACACTTGCAGTTATATACAGTAGGGCCCCACTTATACAGCAGGATAGGTTCCAGGCTATCGCCATAAAGCAAAAATTGCTGTCAGGTGGAACGCCCTTTTTTTCCACTCATAAATGCATATAAATGCTAGATAACACGTTTACACTAACATATATTAAGTTAGCAATAGAACTAGGCATTAAAAACCAATAAAAAAGTAAAATACACATATAATACACTCATTACTTACCTTAAAATATTTGTAGTCTTAATGTAGGGTGAGATGAGTAGTATTTATTGTAAGAAGTCAGGTGTGGTAGTTATGGTAGTTAGGCCAGGCCACCCTGCCCACATGTAATATACTAAGACATTTAAAGTGTCCCTGAACAATAAAATGCATATACAGTTCACTCATTACTTATCTTAAAGTATTTGTTGTCTTAATGAGGTGTGAGAGGTGAGTAAACGAGATAAAACAAATAAACGAGAGAGAGGGAGAGTGAGTAAATGAGAGAGGACAAAGACGCGGACTATGTAAACAAACAGACGAATGCATGTGGGTTTGGTTCATACATGTTTGTATTATACCATAATACAAACACTTTACATTGTGTCCAACTTGTCTCCATGTTGGTATAGTAGAATATTCAAAGAGCAACACTCCCATTCTCATGTCACACCATTTTTAGAAGAAATGATGCTCTGAGTGGAGGCATATGAAAGGAATAATTTTCTACAGTTACCCCAGTAATATTATTGTGTACACATTTACTTTGGTGTTGAACTATAGAAAATGTTATTCTTTCTGACACTCTGACATGATGATTGGAGAAACATCTCATATTTATGTTAATTTATTCTACTGTGGGGTGTATTTGTCATGTTTATATGTTATGTAGTGTGCTTATTATATAATTTTGAAAAAAATATCATAGATGAATTAATGAAAATGTGTATATTAACCCTTTGACTGTTTCAGGCCCCTTTCTGAAACTGTCATTCTATGTCGCTCAATTTTTGAAAAAAAAAAAAAAATTTTTTCTTATGAAATGATAGAGAATCTTTTCCCGATGGTAATGACACCAAAAGTTCGAAATTTGGTCGAAAACTCATGGAATTATGCTCCCGCGAAGTTAGCGGTCTCGGCGACATATGCGTATCGGCGATTTCGCCGACTTTGAGCCCTATTTTCAGCCAATTCCATTGTTCCAGTTGACCAAACTCATAGCTATTTCTTTAGAACTCCATTTTATCTATCAGCTGAGTACAAGAAACCTCCCATTTACTAATTTGGACTACCCAATATGGTGGTCAGAAATTGGCAATTTGGCCAATTTCACGCAAACTAAAAAAGATGCCAATTTCAAAATAGGGTCCAGAATAAACAAGGTAGACATTCGTGGCACTAAAATAACATATGCTCTGTTCATTAGTCACATCTCTAGGCCCCTCTTATATTATTATTGCTTTCTATTTTGATTTTTTATTCATACAAAAAATACAAAATTTACTGTTATGCAGACTACTGCATTATTGTAAAAATGGTATAAATAATATCAGTGCACTAGTGAAAGAATATTAGACTCCCCAGTTGACGTGTATTGGACGTGTGGTGTGATTTATTTACTCCTGAACATTGGTAAAAATCGAACATTTCCGCTACTTTGAGCTCAGTTTCAAGGTCGTTTTCATCGTCAAAGTAATGAGAATCATCTCTATTTCTGTAATATGTTTTCCATTTTATCACCTAAGACCATGAAAACGCGAATACAACGATAAATACTATACGAAAATACACCTCAAAGTCGGCGTTTTATTCCAAAAAAACGATCAGTTTTTTTTTCTCATTACGCAATGTGTGCTGCAGGATTTTTTTTTATGTGGTGCACACTGACCACACAGACCCATTCTCTCACATGTGGGCCTACCAGCTTTCTCCCGCTTGATTTGAAGCCGCTAGAATTATTGAGTATATATACGTCAGAAACATTGGCTCGTAAGACGTATTTATACGTCGAAAACAGTCAAAGGGTTAATGTAATGTATGACATTTAATGTGCCTCAGAGTGATTATAATTATTATTGAGTATTATTATTATTATTATCATTATTAACCCTTAAACGGTCCAAACGTATATATACGTTCACTCGCGTAGTGCCCCAAATTTTTTGAGGAAAAAAAAAAATCTTTTTTTTTTAAAAGGAAAAAAGAGCATATGGTACCCAGGCATCCCCAATTATTTTAATATGGCACACAGTGAGTGCGCACACCCATTCTCTCATGTCTAGGTGACTCAGGCTTATCGTGGCAATGTTGAATGAATGACAAAGAAAACGTATATATACGTTTGGGGCGCTACGTGTGTGAACGTATATATATGTTTGGACCGTTTAAGGGTTAATATGGCATCCTCAAGACATAAGACACTTAGTGATTTTAATGTGTACCTGCATGTCAGCACAGTATGTAAGTTTACTTAGGTACAGGTACACATAAGTATTATTATCAGAGTGTAGCCTCTCCTCACTTAGCGACGTACTCGTTTACTGATGACTAGGACTTACACCGGGCTCTGACCAGTATGCATCCCCATGTAATGTATATTAGAGCTGATTTCCTGTATTCTGTTTATTACAATATACAGTACACTACTGTATAAACATTTAAAAATATACCAGAAATGTTATAAATGGTGCAAAGGTGACATTAAAACAATATCAAAGATGGTTGACAAACCCACTACCATTAGAGTATGCTCCTCACTTAGTGATGAATTCGTTTACCAACGTGGTCTTAGGAACGAAACTCCGTTGTTAAGTGAGGAGAGGTTATACGTATACACCTACCATCCGACTTACGACCAAGCTTGGTTCCGACCAACCAGTCGTAAGTCGAAATGGACGTAAGTCGAACCTTTGAAAATTGCCGACATATTGGGTAGGGCATAATGTCAAAACTTTCCTATATAAACTACCTACATAATACTGTAATGTAATGTACAATCATTATTTCATTCTTTTTACCATAATTTACTTCTATTGTTGTATTTTAATTATTTATGTACTGTATATAATGTATACATGGTAGTGATATGTATTGTAAATTTTACATCGCATGCAGTATCATATGTTACTATTATCTTTATGTATTGTCGACACAATGGAATGGGAGAATACCACTGGTAGTGTCATCCTGGCAGAATGTTGTGTAACCTATACCCTAAGTAAAGAGAAACAACTCTGGAACGTGTGTAATAAGTATCCGGCTGGCTGGCTGGGTCTGTGGCTGGCTGGCTGGATGGGTGGGGTGGCTGGATGGATGATGGGTGGCTGGATGGATGATGGGTGGGTGGCTGGATGATGGGTGGGTGGCTGGATGGGTGGGTGGGTAGTTGGCTGACTGGCTGACCGAATGTGGCTGTCTCTCTGTATCTCTCTCTCTGTATCTCTCTCTCTGTATCTCTCTCTCTGTATCTCTCTCTCTGTATCTCCTCTCTATCTCTCTCTCTGTATCTCTCTCTCTGTATCTCTCTCTCTGTATCTCTCTCTCTGTATCTCTCTCTCTGTATCTCTCTCTCTGTATCTCTCTCTCTGTATCTCTCTCTCTTTCTCTCTCTCTCTTTCTCTCTCTCTCTCTCTCTCTCTCTCTCTCTCTCTCTCTCTCTCTATCTCTTTCTCTTTCTCTCTCTTTCTCTCTATTTCTCTCTATCTCTCTCTCTCTTTCTCTCTCTCTCTCTCTCTCTCTCTCTCTCTCTCTCTCTCTCTCTCTCTCTCTCTCTCTCTCTCACTGGTACACGCAAGTCAAGTTATCATACATATTATAAATTACCTAGGATAACCCAAAAAATCCAGACAAAGTGCTATACAGTGGATCTGTGCTCCAGTGCCCTAAATTAATAATAATATTATTATTATTACAATAATACATGTGTACTAATATTAATATTATTATTATTAAGCTATAATATAATAATCGTGTCCACTCATTACTTACCTTAAAATATCTGTAGTTTTAATATAGAGTGACAGGTGAGTACCTGGAGGTTACCTGGAGGTTATTCCGGGGATCAACGCCCCCGCAGCCCGGTCCATGACCAGGCCTCCCGATGGATCAGGGCCTGATCAACTAGGCTGTTACTGCTGGCCGCACGCAGTCCAACGTACGAGCCACAGCCCGGCTGATCCGGCACTGACTTTAGGTATCTGTCCAGCTCTCTCTTGAAGGCAGCCAGGGGTTTATTGGCAATTCCCCTAATGCTTGATGGGAGGCTGTTGAACAGTTTTGGGCCCCGGACACTTATGGTGTTTTCTCTTAGTGTACCAATGGCGCCCCTACTTTTTATTGGGGGCATTTTGCATCGCCTGCCCAGTCTTTTACTTTCGTAGGGAGTGATTTCTGTGTGCAGATTTGGGACCATTCCTTCCAAGATTTTCCAAGTGTAGATTATGATATATCTCTCCCTCCTGCGTTCCAACGAGTACAAGTCAAGTGCTTCCAAGCGTTCCCAGTAGTTAAGGTGCTTGACAGAACTTATACGTGCAGTAAAGGATCTCTGTACACTCTCTAGATCTGCGATTTCACCTGCTTTGAATGGAGATGTTAATGTACAGCAGTATTCCAGCCTAGAGAGAACAAGTGATTTGAAAAGGAACATCATGGGCTTGGCATCTCTCGTTTTGAAAGTTCTCATTATCCATCCTATAATTTTCTTTGCACGTGCGATCGTGGCACTGTTGTGATCCTTGAAAGTGAGATCCTCAGACATTACTACTCCCAGGTTCCTTACAATATTTTTCCGCTCTATTGTATGGCCGGAGTCAGTAGTATACTCTGTTCTAGTTATTATCTCCTCCAGTTTTCCATGACGGAGTAGTTGGAATTTGTCCTCATTGAACATCATATTGTTTACCGTTGCCCACTGGAAAACTTTGTTTATATCTTCTTGGAGGTTAACCGCGTCCTCAGCAGATGACAGCCTCATGCAGATCCTAGTATCATCCGCAAAGGATGATACGGTGCTGTGGTGTATATCTCTGTTTATGTCTGATATGAGGATAAGGAATAAGATGGGGGCGAGTACTGTGCCTTGTGGAACAGAGCTCTTCACTATGTGACACCACCTATGACTGCTGCACCTCTCCTGCCATACGGTTTATAAGCTGCTTCTCCGCTCATCTGCCGTATTCTACTCAAGATTGATGGACTGAACACATCGACTCAAGGTTGAGGGACTGATTACCTCATTCTCCTCCTGTTCTTCAAGTTTCTCCTATGTATGGACTGATGAAGCCACTGTGTGGGGAAACGTTTCCTCAATAAAGATACCCAAGAGTTGCACATGTGTCTAATTTATCAACATGTCGGTTCTCTGAACCATTCATCTACAAACCTGTCAGACACTGCAACTTCTTGGGATCTTAATACTTAGGAATTCTTCGCTTGCCTAATTCTTGGGCACAACCTACTTCCTCATTGAACAAATGTGACACCACCTATGACTGCTGCACCTCTCCTGCCATACGGTTTATAAGCTGCTTCTCCGCTCATCTGCCGTATTCTACTCAAGATTGATGGACTGAACACATCGACTCAAGGTTGAGGGACTGATTACCTCATTCTCCTCCTGTTCTTCAAGTTTCTCCTATGTATGGACTGATGAAGCCACTGTGTGGCGAAACGTTTCCTCAATAAAGATACCCAAGAGTTGCACATGTGTCTAATTTATCAATGTAGAATGTTCACGAGTTATGTAAACAAACGTTGTTGCTGTTGTTGTTGTTACCAGCCCGGACACGAACGATTCCTGTTCACTGTCAAGCCGACCAGAAAAACATCTCATATTTGTTAATTTATATGTTATGTAGCATGTTTATTATATAATTTTGAAAAAAAAAATACCATAGATGGATTAAGCAAAATGTCTATATTAACGTTTTATGCACATTTAATGCGCCTCAGTGATTATTATTGTTATTATCATTATTAATATGGCGTCTTCAAGACCAAGTACACTCTTAATGAGTGGCTCTGAGACAGACAAGCAGACAAAGACAGACACACAGGTAGACAGAAAGACAGACACACTAGTAGACAGACAGACAAACACACACACACAGATACAGTCAGATATACAGGCACACAGATACAGACAGGTTTATGTGCAACAGTGAAAACAAATAAGAGAGTTTGAGAGGAAGAGCCTTTCTTGTCACAATCTCCAGTGCAAGATTCAGACTTCATCTTAGGGGCCATGGTGAAATTTACTGTCCAGTTAGTACAGTTAATACAGTATGATGCTGCTGATAGGACAGGGTTACTCAAACTGATGCTGCCTGCATGATGCATTGCCGCCGCGAGTACTGTCAAATATTGTACAGTGGTGTGCATCAGCCGGCCCAGCCCAGCTGCCAGATTCGTGGTCGTAAGTCGAGTGGACGTATGTTGAGCAGGTCGTAAGTCGGATGGTAGGTGTATATAAAATATGAAATAACTTTAAAACACTGGAAATTTTTGAAAGTTTCCAGACATAATGGAAAGACGCAGAGCTTATGGAGAATGTAGACAAACCAGTGACCGTATTAGAAAGTCAGGTGGGGGGGGGGCTGTAAAGTGAATTTTGGTCATAATTTGAAATGTCCATATTAGTGGAATGCCATAAAATGAAGTGTCCATATTAGTGGAATGCCGTAAAGTGGGGCCCTACTATATGTATAGGATTCTAATGTTAATTGAACAGTGTCAGGTAATAAACATTGGTGTGTCCATAACATCTGCCATGGTGTAATAGACATACTAGACATGGATAATTAATATATTAAATGGTAATTAAGGTTTATATACAGTAGAGTACATACATGTATATAGTACTGTATGTATTAATAACCAAATACATTACCATTCTGAAAGCTTTTTGGTGTTGCATAAAAACTGACTAGAATACATTTTTCACCATTTTTTTTTTTTTGCGTAATACTACTGTACATGACAAACATGTACAGTAGGGCCCCACTGCACTGCGTTCTGCTAATATGGCGATTTCAAATTACAGTGGACCCTTGGGTGAAGGCGTCATTGGCTAGCACCAAACTCGGCTAACAGCTCGCTTTGGCGTAAAAATATTGGCTCAGCTAACACCAAATAACTGGGCGAAGGGCTTTCGTCCCGAACGTGTCTGCGCGGCCTGAGCAAGCCCGGCCACTCCATACTCCTTGTACAGCCAGTGTGCCATTGTCTACAAAGCCAGTGAGGACGATTCCATGCATATACTATATGATATACAGTGGAACCCCGCCTTACGATGGCATCATGTTACGTTAAATCCGCCATACGATACATTTTAACGTAAAATTTTTGCCTCGCCTCACGCTAAAAATCTCACCTTACGTGATTCGTCCAGGACACATCCCACATGTGGCCTCAGCGCCAGTGTTTACAAGCCAGCCAGTGTGGTCGCATCTATGCATACATTCGGTACATTTCACATTATCACAGTGTTTTTAGAGCTTGTAACTGCAAAATAAGTCACCATGGACCCCAAGAAAGCTTCTAGTGCCATCCCTGTGGTAAAAAGGGTGAGAATTAGTATGGAATTGAAAAAAGAGATCAAGGAAATGTGTGCAAAGTGGCTTGAAGTGCAAACCTTTATGGATGAAAATCAACCTCACACAGCTATTGCAAGCCGTGCTGGTGACTATTACAATGACAATGTTGTGAACCACTTTAGACAAATCATAAAGGAACGAGAGGTACAGAGCTCTATGGACAGATATGTTGTGCGACAGAGGTCCAGTGACTCTCAAGCTGGTCCTAGTGGCATTAAAAGAAGAAGGGAAGTAACCCCGGAAAAGGACTTGATACCTCAAGTCCTAATGGAAGGGGTAAGTGTCATGTATTCTATTCTTAGTAGAGTATTAACTGTGCATCTCTTCTTCAGTTTGTGTGTATTAAAATTAATATTTCAGGTGGTAAAATAATTTTCATACTTTTGGGTATCTTGCACAGATTAATTTGATTTCCATTATTTCTTATGGGGAAAATTAATTCGCCTTATGATAATTTCGGCATACGATGAGCTCTCAGGAACAGATTAATATCGTAAGGTGGGGGTCCACTGTATTTTGTATTACATATTCCATTGTTTTTAGTGCTTGTAACTGCTAAATAAGCCACCATGGACCCAAAGAAAGTTTCTAGTGCCAGCCCTGTGATAAAGAAGGAAAGAAACAAAAAAATTCAAGAAAAAACTTGTAGCAAAGTACCAAAGTGGAGGAGGAAGAGAGGGGGTGAATGTGCCTTCTGCAGTGATACGGTGATTCTGCGATATGTACGATACTAAAGCAGCAGGTATCGATAAGGGCAATAGTGCCAACCAGTGATAAAGTGTATAATTAACAGTGTAGCAAGTAAGTTAAGTGAGTAAGCGATAGAAAAACGACACGAAAGTAACTCTCCAGTGTTGTTGAATGTGTATCGGGCCGCTGAACATACGCTGCCCTGCTACGTATCTTCGACCACCCTAAACCTCTGCCAGCATCTCCTCCATCAAACTAACTAATTAAACTAACATCTCCTCCAAGGTAAGTGTAAATATAAAAGTGTAAGTATAAAAGTAAATATAAGTGTAAATATAAAAGGACCTCAATGGAAATACGTAAGTTACTCTGACTTTTTTGGTTTATCCTAGGTACTTTACACATATGCTGCTATGTATGATAATCTATGTACGTAACTGTATTTGTGTACACCTGAATAAACTTACTTATTTTAAAATTAAAATGTAAATATTTTTTATTTATAAATTAAAATGTAAATATTTCTTATTTATAAATTAAAATGTAAATACACCTACCATCTGACTTACGACCTGCTCGACATACGACCACTTGACTTATGACCATGATTTTTATGCCAAATTTCTGGGAAATAAACAAATGTTTGTGTTGTACACAGTGTTTATCCTAAATCTTACAGTATAAAATACAGTACTAACAGCATAGAAAGTAAAGTAAAACATGAAATACCAAAATAAAACAAAGTCATTACAAAAATGTTATGTTGATATTCAGTAGTAAAGTTTGAGTTACGTCCATTTCAACTTACGACCAGTTTCTCAGAGCCGAACTCGGTCGTAAGTTGGATGGTACCTGTATTTCTTATTTATAAATTACATACATTGTTTAAGTGTGATAGTGGTGGTGGGTTCTGCTGGTGCCTCCACCTCCACGGCTTCCCTCAGTGGCTGTTATAAACCCAAAAACAACACTTACACCGTTTACTCCTCATACATTATGACATATTTTATTCATTCTGTGTTATTAATATTGTTTATAATGTCATATTAGATGAATTGTGATAGATAAATAAGCTGTAGAGGTGATATTAGCATCATATTGAAGCATAATAAACTTGCCTTCCTCTTGCCTCCTACATGTCTTCCATACACCAACAAGTCAAGTCAAGTCAATAAAGGTAAGTGTGATGTTAAATGTTCATTTATCCATTTTATTAGTGCTTTATATTTATTTGTCATTGTTTTCTGTATGTATACACCTACCATTCGACTTACGACCGAGTTCGGTTCCGAGAAACTGGTTGCAAGTCGAAATGGTCGTAAGTCGAACTTTACTACTGAATATCAACAAAACATTTATGTAATGAATTTATTTTATTGTTTTATTTTGGTATTTCATGTTTTACTTTACTTTTTATGCTGTTAGTACTGTATTTTATACTGTAAGGTTTAGGATAAACACTGTGTACAACACAAATAGTTGTTTATTTCCCAGAAATTTGGCATAAAAAACACGGTCGTAAGTCGAGTGGTCGTAAGTCGAGCAGGTCGTAAGTTGGATGGTAGGTGTACTTGTATTTAATCCTTAAAAAAAATAATTTTTTTTTAATACTTTTGGCTGTCTGAAACGGATTAATTGGATTTTCATTATTTCTTATGGGGAAAATTAATTCGACTAAAGGCTAAATCGGCTAAAGGCTAGCTCTCTGGAACGGATTAAAGGCATTATCCGAGGGTCCACTGTATGACCAAAATTTGCTGTATGGCGAGTGGTCTTTCAAATACGGTGCTCCCCACCCGGTTTGTTTATATTCTCCGTAAGCATATACAGTGGACCCTCGGCTAACGCTTTTAATCCATTCGAGAGAGCTAACCTTTAGTCGATTTAGCCTTTAGCCAAATTAATTTTCCCCGTAAGAAATAATGGAAATCCAATTAATCTGTTCCAGACACCCAAAAGTATTAAATAAAAAAATTTTTTTTACATGAAATGTACATTTTCCTACACAGAAAACAATGATACATGCACAATAAACAATATTGAAATGACACTTACCTTTACAGTGGACCCCCGCATACCTTCGGCATCACATAACGTACAATCCGCATACCGCTCGCTTTTATCGCAAAAATTTTGCCTCGCATACCGCTCAAAAACCCGCTCACCGCTCTTCGTCCGAGACGCGTCCAATGTGCGCCCTTAGCCAGCCTCACATGTGCCGCCGGTGGCATTGTTTACCAGCCAGCCTCCGCGGTAACATCCAAGCATACAATCGGAACATTTCGTATTATTACAGTGTTTTTGGTGATTTTATCTGCAAAATAAGTGACCATGGGCCCCAAGAAAGCTTCTAGTGCCAACCCTACAGCAATAAGGGTGAGAATTACTATAGAGATGAAGAAAAAGATCATTGATAAGTATGAAAGTGGAGTGCATGTCTCCGAGCTGGCCAGGTTGTATAATAAACCCCAATCAACCATCGCTACTATTGGTGGTACAGCTGCTGCTGCTGCTGTACCACTGTCAGCTGCTGCTGCTTCTGTAGTACCATCTGCTGCTGCTGTAGCATCGTCTGCTGCTGCTGCTGTAGCACTGTCAGCTGCTGCTGCTGTTGTACCACCGTCAGCTGCTGCTGCTGCTGCTGTTGTAGTACCGTCTGCTGCTGCTGTAGTACCGTCTGCTGCTGCTGTAGCATCGTCTGCTGCTGCTGTAGCATCGTCTGCTGCTGCTGTAGCACTGTCAGCTGCTGCTACTGTTGTACCACCGTCAGCTGCTGCTGCTGCTGTTGTAGTACCGTCTGCTGCTGCTGTAGTACCGTCTGCTGCTGCTGTAGTACCGTCTGCTGCTGCTGTAGCATCGTCTGCTGCTGCTGTAGCACTGTCAGCTGCTGCTGCTGTTGTACCACCGTCAGCTGCTGCTGCTGCTGTTGTAGTACCGTCTGCTGCTGCTGTAGTACCGTCTGCTGCTGCTGTAGCATCGTCTGCTGCTGCTGTAGCATCGTCTGCTGCTGCTGTAGCACTGTCAGCTGCTGCTGCTGCTGTACCACTGTCAGCTGCTGCTGCTGCTGTAGTACCAGCTGCTGCTGCTGCTGTAGTACCATCTGCTGCTGCTGTAGCATCGTCTGCTGCTGCTGTAGCATTGTCTGCTGCTGCTGTAGCATCGTCTGCTGCTGCTGTAGCACTGTCAGCTGCTGCTGCTGCTGCTGTAGCACCGTTGTTGGTGTGGCTTATTGAGAATACCAAGAAACAATTAACCCCAGAGGATTTGCCACCCAGGATAACCCAAAAAAGTCAGTGTCATCGAAGACTGTCTAACTTATTTCCATTGGGGTCCTTAATCTTGTCTCCCAGGATGCAACCCACACCAGTCGACTAACACCCAGGTGAACAGGGAAAAATGCCTGGAACTAGTGCTCATATTGGTGAATTTAAAGCCAGCAAAGGTTGGTTTGAGAGATTTAGGAATCGTAGTGGCATACACAGTGTGATAAGGCCTGTTCTGGAAGAAAATGCCAAACAGGACCTACAGTACTCAGGAGGAAAAGGCACTCCCAGGACACAGTGTCTCATCAGTCATTGCTGCATCTTCAATAAAGGTAATTGTCATTTATTCTTCATTTAGTAGAGTAGTGCATGCACAATATATATTGTGCATGTACTACTCTACTATTGTGCATGTATCCTTCTCTCTGTGTGTAGGAAAATGTATATTTCATGTGGTAAATTTTTTTTTTTCATACTTTTGGGTGTCTTGCACGGATTAATTTGATTTCCATTATTTCTTATGGGGAAAATTCATTCGCATACCGATCATTTCGCATAACAATGAGCCCTCTTGCACGGATTAAAGTCGCTATGCGGGGGTCCACTGTATTGTGGACTTGTTGATGAGTGATGAGATGGGAGGAGGGGAGAGGATGAAGGTGTTCTATTGTTTGGAAAGGGAATCCCCTTCCATAAATACTTCAGGTATCAAGTCCTTTCCTGGGGTTACCACCCTTCTTTGTTTTTTAATGCCACTATGACAGCTTGAGAGTCACTGGACCACCCTCTATCACCATCACAACCACTACCACCCTCTACCACCATCACAACCACTACCACCCTTTACCACCATTCTCAGTAGTAGTACCAGTTCCTAGTAACCAGTTACCAGTAACCACTACCACCCTCTACCACCATCACATCCACTACTGCCCTCTTCCACCATCACTACCACCCTCTACCACCATCACTACCACCCTCTACCACCATCACTACCACCCTCTACCACCATCACTATCACCCTCTACCACCATCACAACCACTACCACCATCACTACCACCCTCTACCACCACCACTTCCAGCACCACCCCCCTCCCCCCATCACTACCACCCTCTACCACCATTGCATCCACTACCACCATCACAACTACCACCACCTTCTACTACCATCACTAAACCCTCTACCACCATCACAGCTACCACCACCTTCTACCACCATCACTACCACCCTCTACCACCATCACTACCACCCTCTACCACCACCACTTTTGTATTTTTCTACAAACTTTTTCTTGAATTTTATCATGTTTCTCATATTCTTTACCAAAGGGCTGGCACTAGAAGCTTTCTTTGGACCCATGGGGACTTATTTAGCAGTTGCAAGCACTAAAAACAATGGAATAATACAAAATATATCGCATGTACACGTGGAATCATCCTCACTGGCTTTGTAAACAATGGCACACTGGCTGTACAAGGAGTATGAAGTGGCCGGGCCTGCTCAGGCCACGTGGACACGCTTAGGACGAAAGCCCTTAGCCGAGTTTTTTGGCATTGGCCGAGCCACTATTTTGACGCCAAAGAGAGCCGTTAGCTGATTTTGGCGTTAGCCGATGCAGCTGTTAGTTAAGGGTCCACTGTATCTCTATTATGTCTGGAAATTTTCCAAAATTTTAAGTGTTTTAAAGTTATTGCATATTTTATATGTACTCTGATAATTATACTTATGTGTACCTGTATCTAAATATACTTACACACTGTGCTGGCATGCAGGTACACATTAAAATCACTACAAGTGTCTCTACACTTGATGCCATATTAATAATAATACATGTAATCTCTTGGGCTCATTAAATGTCGTATATTACGCTAATATAGACATTTCTATTAAGCCATCTGTGATATTTTTTCAAAATTACATAAACACGCTATATAACATATAAACATGATACATACACCCACAGTATAAAAATTAACATTAATATAAGATTTGTTTATCAAGCGGTCAGAAGAATTACATTTTCTCTAGTCAAACACAGTAACTTAAGTAGAAATTTATTACTTTCATATGCCTTCACTCTATCTATAGCTATTCACGACCCTTGTGGGTTTAGCACTTCTTTTTTATTATGATTATAATAATAACTTGTAATAATAATAACTTGTAATAATAATTTATAAGGATAATTTGTCAGTACATCATTCCTTCTAAAAATTACATGAGAATGGAAGTGTTGGTCTTTATTTATTCTACTGTACCATTGTGGAGACAACTTGTACACATTGTAAGGTGTCTATATGAATGTTTATGAACCATAATCAGATGCCTCGTCAGTTTGTTTACATAGTAGGTGGGGTGGCCAGGTGGGCTACCCTATCCTACCTCCCATACGACTTTCTACAAATAAATGCTTTTCACCTCTCACCCTACATTTAGGCCATTAAGACTACAAATATTTTAAAGTAAATAATGAGTGTACTGTATATGCATTTTATCACTCTAGGGAACTTTAAGTGTTGCAGTATATTATGTGTGGGTGGGGTGGCCAAGAGGGCTACCACACCTGTCTTCTTTGCCCTACGTTAAGACTGTTACGACTTACTCTTTACCGTAACAATAGGGGTATAATTACTTCTCCAGTTTTTAAGTTAGTTTTATTTATTACCAATCATTAGTTTTATTGGTATCTGGTTAGTGAATTAAAATGACAATTCATTATTATCACTGAAATGAGGCTGTACAACGAGGAACCTAATCTTATGTTCAAATTCTTATTAACCGGGTATCATACAATAATTTCAATGAATAGTCAAAGTGGGAATTGATAGTTTACTAATCCCACCATTCAACATTTCTAGAGAGGTCTGGGGTAACAGAATAGTTGCCTTTCATAAGTGAAATGAATTACCAGACTTAGGAAATTAATAGCAAAGACATGGCAATGGACTTGATATAAAGTTCTAGATTGAGCTAAGAGCTCTGGGTTGAAGACCCAATCAGAGTCAGAGCTAGGAGCTGACTGACTTGCTCAAATACTCCATGGTCTGACGTCAGCTCGGTCAGAAGGCGACGCGTGGCGTCAATTCTGGAACCACCATTCGGTCCCTACAGTAGTGGTTACACATTTGTAATAACTAACCTATTATAATACAATACTAATACCTTACGAATAACAGACATCTTATTGAGTACAACCTTGCTTGAGAGTACCTTTTATGATTTATACCGTACCCGATAATAATACAGTGGACCCTCGGTTAACGAACTTTTTTCATTCCAGTAGTATGTTCAGGTGCCAGTACTGACCGAATTTTTTCCCATAAGGAATATTGTGAAGTAGATTAGTCCATTTCAGACCCCCAAACATACACGTACAAACGCACTTACATAAATACACTTACATAATTGGTCGCGTTTGGAGGTGATCGTTAAGCGGGGGTCCACTGTATATAGTCGAACCCACTTTATCTAACTAGTAATAAAGTGGTTTGCGATATATTATTACAGAACTTATTTTAACCAGACCTTTTTATTTTTTGTATACCATGGAGCATAAGGGAGTGGCGTGTAACAAAGACTAAAATATTTTGAGGTAAATAATGAGTGTACTGTGTGTTTTAATGTTACCTTTGTACCATTTATAACATTTCTGGTATATTTTTAAATGTTTATACAATAGTTTACTTCATGTTATAATAAACAGAATAGAGGAAATCAGCTCTAATATTCATTATTTTGGTATGCATACTGGTCAGAGAGCCCGTCGTAAGTCCTAGTCATCGGTAAACGAAAATGTCGCTAAGTGAGGAGAGGCTGTATTGTGATATGATTAAGAATCACATACGGATATTAGAATATCACCATTGAATTTAATGAGTGAGAAAGGATGCAGTTAAGAAGGACCTGTCTCTTCATTTGTCCAGTATGTGTTCAGAAGTGCATCTTGGTTTATAATACGAATATAACGCATTGTGTTCATAAATGGCAGTGTTATTGTATTCATAAAAAAGCACTTGGTTGTAATCCAGAGGCATCAGCTGATCACAAACTCTTCATTGTTTTTTAATGCCTGGTTCTATTTCTAACTTATTACAGTGGCACCCCGAGTTTCATATTGCTCCCAACTCGAACAGTTATGTAAGTGTATTATTGTAAGTGCTTTTGTAAGTGTATTTTTGGGAGTCTGAAACTGACTAATGTAATTTACATTATTCCTAATGGGAACAAATTCATTCGGTAATGGCATTCAAACAGCCTTCTGGAACGAATTATGTACGAAACTTGGGGTACCACTGTATGTATATGTTAGTGTAAACGTGTTATGTGTTATGTGTAGGAAAGAGGGAAATTTTTTCCCAGTAAAAGTAGGCCTTAGACAAGGATGTGTGATGTCACCGTGGTTGTTTAATATATTTATAGATGGGGTTGTAAGAGAAGTAAATGCGAGGGTCTTGGCAAGAGGCGTGGAGTTAAAAGATAAAGAATCACACACAAAGTGGGAGTTGTCACAGCTGCTCTTTGCTGATGACACTGTGCTCTTGGGAGATTCTGAAGAGAAGTTGCAGAGATTGGTGGATGAATTTGGTAGGGTGTGCAAAAGAAGAAAATTAAAGGTGAATACAGGAAAGAGTAAGGTTATGAGGATAACAAAAAGATTAGGTGATGAAAGATTGAATATCAGATTGGAGGGAGAGAGTATGGAGGAGGTGAACGTATTCAGATATTTGGGAGTGGACGTGTCAGCGGATGGGTCTATGAAAGATGAGGTGAATCATAGAATTGAGGAGGGAAAAAGAGTGAGTGGTGCACTTAGGAGTCTGTGGAGACAAAGAACTTTGTCCTTGGAGGCAAAGAGGGGAATGTATGAGAGTATAGTTTTACCAACGCTCTTATATGGGTGTGAAGCGTGGGTGATGAATGTTGCAGCGAGGAGAAGGCTGGAGGCAGTGGAGATGTCATGTCTGAGGGCAATGTGTGGTGTGAATATAATGCAGAGAATTCGTAGTTTGGAAGTTAGGAGGAGGTGCGGGATTACCAAAACTGTTGTCCAGAGGGCTGAGGAAGGGTTGTTGAGGTGGTTCGGACATGTAGAGAGAATGGAGCGAAACAGAATGACTTCAAGAGTGTATCAGTCTGTAGTGGAAGGAAGGCGGGGTAGGGGTCGGCCAAGGAAGGGTTGGAGGGAGGGGGTAAAGGAGGTTTTGTGTGCGAGGGGCTTGGACTTCCAGCAGGCATGCTTGAGCGTGTTTGATAGGAATCGGCCGGTGTGATAAAAAAAAAAAAAAAAAAAAAAAAAAACGTGTTATCTGGCATTTATATGCATTTATAAGTGGAAAAAAATGGCGTTCTGCTTTCCGGCGATGTCTGCTTTCTGGCAGTAGCCTGGAACCTAACCTGCCATATAAGTGGGGCCCAATTGTATTTCAGTGCCACATAAATTAATGAAATACTTTCTGTATTTAATTACAGAGAAGTACACTGTACAGAAATCACATGTCAGTACATGTATTGATAAAGAATAAATTCACAATAATGCAATGATATTAATAAAGAAATTAATTAATACATTTTTGTACAGTACAGCCTCTCCTCACTTAACGACGGAGTTCCGTTCCTGAGACCTCGTCGGTAAATGAATTTGTTGCTAAGTGAGGAGCATACTATAATGGTAGCGAGTTTGTGCCAGCCATCTTTGATATTGTTTTAATGTCACCTTTGCACCATTTATAACATTTCTGGTATATTTTTAAATGTTTATACAGTAGTTTACTGTATATTGTAATAAACAGAATAGAGGAAATCAGCTCTAATATTCATTATTTTGGTATGCATACTGGTCAGAGAGCCCATTGTAAGTCCTAGTCATCGGTAAACGAGTATGTCGCTAAGTGAGGAGAGGCTGTATTGTGATATTAAGAATCACATAAGGATATTAGAATATCACCATTGGAATTAATGAGTGAGAAGGGATGCACTTGAGAAGGACCTGTCTCTTCATTTGTCCAGTAGGTGTGTTCGGAAGTGCATCTCGGTTTATAATATCAATATAATGCATCATGTTCATAAATGGCAGTGTTATTGTATTCATAAAAAAGCACTTGGTTGTAATCCAGAGGCATCAGCTGATCTCAAACTCAGTTGTATGAAGGAGGCTCATAGACTACTGTTTCAGTGTTTTAATTGCTGCGTCTTTGATTTTTGCTGCCTTATTTTGTGTCTTCATTAGAAGTACTATTATTGCATTTGGAGACATAGCTACAACTCTAATGAGTCAATGCTGAGGAGAAATTATTGCAGTAAATAGTGGTGGTTTAGGCTACACTGCCATTCTTAGCTGTGTCATCAGTATGTATGCATACTCGGTTGTTCATCCACCACAAAACCACTACGTATCTGAGTTAATTTTGCAACTCTTAATTTATTATGATACATGCTTAACTAGCCAGTAATGCAGTTTAACCTTTACAACACATACTTAACTAGCTAATAATACAGTTTATTGGAGGAAGGGTACATCTAGTTACTAAAACTGGTCACCACCACTGCTATAACCACCCCGTGATTGAGAAACATGTGTACTGAATTTGTACTTTTGTTAATGAGGAAAGAGAGATATATGATAAATATGTGCTTGAGGGCTAGTCCCAAATTTGCACATTACTATAACAAAGTACTGGAGTGAGAGATATGGGAGGAAGTGTAAAATAAATGCAGGAAAAAGCAGTGGTATTATAATCATGGCCTATGGACTTTGGCTATTCATCTAGCAGATATCGTGAACATTTCCAGAACAGTTATAGAGGTTTTCAAGAGGAAACTTGATCACAACTTCTGCCAAGTGCCAGACCCACCAAGTTGTGAGTGATATGTGGACCATTTTGCTACTAATAGCAATGACTTAGTTGGCCATGAAAGTAGCAGACAAGCCAGGCCCCAGGCCAGGCTGTGGGAGTGGGAAGATTCGCAAAACTGGTCACGTGTATAGCACAAGGGTTGCGTAAGATACAACTGGAGGGAATGGGATTGAGGGAGGTTCAAATACAAAGACAAGTATTGTAGTACAGTACATTATGGTAATCCCATTCAAATTTGCAGGAGGTTATGTGCCTGGAGGTCCACAAACTAAAATCTGTGAATACAAAATTGTCAGCATAAAAAATGTTTCAAATGTGGGCTCAGTTTGCATTTCAGAGACCATATCTCTGTAATATATCACAACATTTATTAAGCATTCAGATAATCCAAATTCAGCAATACAGCTATGAAATTCAATCAGTTTTAATTAAGTCCTAGTTTTAGTGTGCCTGAAAGGCTCTGCGTAATAGGGACTTCTCATAATATTTGAAACGAATGTTACCATATTTATTATCACACACCGGCCGATTCCCACCAAGGCAGGGTGGCCCGAAAAAGAAAAACTTTCACCATCATTCACTCCATCACTGTCTTGCCAGAAGGGTGCTTTACACTACAGTTTTTAAACTGCAACATTAACACCCCTCCTTCAGAGTGCAGGCACTGTACTTCCCATCTCCAGGACTCAAGTCCGGCCTGCCGGTTTCCCTGAATCCCTTCATAAATGTTACTTTGCTCACACTCCAACAGCACGTCAAGTATTAAAAACCATTTGTCTCCATTCACTCCTATCAAACACGCTCACGCATGCCTGCTGGAAGTCCAAGCCCCTCGCACACAAAACCTCCTTTACCCCCTCCCTCCAACCCTTCCTAGGCCGACCCCTACCCCGCCTTCCTTCCACTACAGACTGATACACTCTTGAAGTCATTCTGTTTCGCTCCATTCTCTCTACATGTCCGAACCACCTCAACAACCCTTCCTCAGCCCTCTGGACAACAGTTTTGGTAATCCCGCACCTCCTCCTAACTTCCAAACTACGAATTCTCTGCATTATATTCACACCACACATTGCCCTCAGACATGACATCTCCACTGCCTCCAGCCTTCTCCTCGCTGCAACATTCATCACCCACGCTTCACACCCATATAAGAGCGTTGGTAAAACTATACTCTCATACATTCCCCTCTTTGCCTCCAAGGACAAAGTTCTTTGTCTCCACAGACTCCTAAGTGCACCACTCACTCTTTTTCCCTCATCAATTCTATGATTCACCTCATCTTTCATAGACCCATCCGCTGACACGTCCACTCCCAAATATCTGAATACGTTCACCTCCTCCATACTCTCTCCCTCCAATCTGATATTCAATCTTTCATCACCTAATCTTTTTGTTATCCTCATAACCTTACTCTTTCCTGTATTCACCTTTAATTTTCTTCTTTTGCACACCCTACCAAATTCATCCACCAATCTCTGCAACTTCTCTTCAGAATCTCCCAAGAGCACAGTGTCATCGGCAAAGAGCAGCTGTGACAACTCCCACTTTGTGTGTGATTCTTTATCTTTTAACTCCACGCCTCTTGCCAAGACCCTCGCATTTACTTCTCTTACAACCCCATCTATAAATATATTAAACAACCACGGTGACATCACACATCCTTGTCTAAGGCCTACTTTTACTGGGAAAAAATTTCCCTCTTTCCTACATACTCTAACTTGAGCCTCACTATCCTCGTAAAAACTCTTCACTGCTTTCAGTAACCTACCTCCTACACCATACACTTGCAACATCTGCCACATTGCCCCCCTATCCACCCTGTCATACGCCTTTTCCAAATCCATAAATGCCACAAAGACCTCTTTAGCCTTATCTAAATACTGTTCACTTATATGTTTCACTGTAAACACCTGGTCCACACACCCCCTACCTTTCCTAAAGCCTCCTTGTTCATCTGCTATCCTATTCTCCGTCTTACTCTTAATTCTTTCAATTATAACTCTACCATACACTTTACCAGGTACACTCAACAGACTTATCCCCCTATAATTTTTGCACTCTCTTTTATCCCCTTTGCCTTTATACAAAGGAACTATGCATGCTCTCTGCCAATCCCTAGGTACCTTACCCTCTTCCATACATTTATTAAATAATTGCACCAACCACTCCAAAACTATATCCCCACCTGCTTTTAACATTTCTATCTTTATCCCATCAATCCCGGCTGCCTTACCCCCTTTCATTTTACCTACTGCCTCACGAACTTCCCCCACACTCACAACTGGCTCTTCCTCACTCCTACAAGATGTTATTCCTCCTTGCCCTATACACGAAATCACAGCTTCCCTATCTTCATCAACATTTAACAATTCCTCAAAATATTCCTTCCATCTTCCCAATACCTCTACCTCTCCATTTAATAACTCTCCTCTCCTATTTTTAACTGACAAATCCATTTGTTCTCTAGGCTTTCTTAACTTGTTAATCTCACTCCAAAACTTTTTCTTATTTTCAACAAAATTTGTTGATAACATCTCACCCACTCTCTCATTTGCTCTCTTTTTACATTGCTTCACCACTCTCTTAACTTCTCTCTTTTTCTCCATATACTCTTCCCTCCTTGCATCACTTCTACTTTGTAAAAACTTCTCATATGCTAACTTTTTCTCCCTTACTACTCTCTTTACATCATCATTCCACCAATCGCTCCTCTTCCCTCCTGCACCCACTTTCCTGTAACCACAAACTTCTGCTGAACACTCTAACACTACATTTTTAAACCTACCCCATACCTCTTCGACCCCATTGCCTATGCTCTCATTAGCCCATCTATCCTCCAATAGCTGTTTATATCTTACCCTAACTGCCTCCTCTTTTAGTTTATAAACCTTCACCTCTCTCTTCCCTGATGCTTCTATTCTCCTTGTATCCCATATTATGGAAATAAAAGTTTTTTATGTAATACTATTTACCAGTAAGCCATTGATCATGGTTTAGGTGAAATCTCAAGTATAGTTAGTTTCAAATTTATGGATTGTATGTCAAGTTTGAAAATAATGGGCACCCGGAAATCAAAACTCTGCTAAGGAAGCCCAGAGATCATAGGGATGATTGAACAGTATGTATGTAGTTTAATTAAGTTTTCATCGTAAACAAAAAAACAAATAAATTAAATTTGAAAAGTTATTGTCCTTGTCTGAATCTTTAGTTTTACTATAGAAGTAATGGGGAATTGGGATTTTCTTAATTTTTGATTAATTAACCCTTAAACTGTCCAAACGTAGATTATATGTTTTCACTGCCAGCGCTCCGAATACTATTTTGAAAAATAAAAAAAAATATTTTTTTTTTTAAATTAAAGAGGGCAATTTTCTGTGTGTTATAAGACCAAGAAAAATATTTCAGGACTAGTACTTACTGAGATATAAGACCGCAAAGATGGTGTTAGATGCTCACCTGACAGCAACATCGATTCTTGCCGCTTGCAGAAGTGTTGCTGATATACCTTTTTTTCTCGTTTTTATTTTAATTTATATAATTTTTATGTTCTGATAATTACAATTTATAATAGTTCTTGTGATTTCATAGCCAATCTATGTTCTGACACTAATATTAGGTACTGAAATAGTATTCAGATAGTCACAGTCACCAGCAGGTGTACATTTTCACCTGTCTTGGTTATTTACTATTGTCTAGAAATATATACAAAGTATTTATAGGTCTCAGCAATGTTTTAGACATGCTGGAGTATATATGAAACTTCTGGAAGCATTGTTTATGACAAGTGTCGCTAAACTGCTGACAGGGTAAGCAGTGGAGTGATACAAAGATAGTGAACTGCTGCAGGGAACCTTGGCTTTATTTGTTTACATGGTTACACACAAACATGTATGTCTGTTTGTCTATCTCTGTCTATCTGTATGTCTGTCTATCTTTGCTTTCTCTCTGCCTGTGTCTGTGTCTGTCTTTCTGTCTGCCTGTGTGTGTCTGCTTTCTATCTGCCTGGGTGTCTCGGTCTTTTTGTCTGCCTGTGTGTGTGTGTCTGTCTGCCTGTGTGTGTGTGTCTGTCTGCCTGTGTGTGTGTGTGTCTGTCTGCCTGTGTGTGTGTGTCTGTCTGCCTGTGTGTGTGTGTCTGTCTGCCTGTGTGTCTCGGTCTTTGTCTGCCTGTGTGTATCTGTCTGCTTGTGTGTATCTGTTTTTCTGTCTGCTTGTGTGTCTCGGTCTTTGTTTGCCTGTGTGTTTGTGTCGTTTTGTCTGCCTGTGTGTCTCGGTCTTTCTATCTGCCTGTGTGTGTCTTTCTGTCTGCTTGTCTTTCAGTCTTAGAGAGCGGCTGGTAAACCAACAGGTATTACACACGATGCAGTAGTCACGTCTGATTCCTGATGAAGTGAAAATGTGCATTACTTGCCACTGAGTTGCCAGTCATGAATATTATGTCTTATATCTACAAGCACTGTATGGCACTTTGCCTGGAATTTTTGGGTTATCCTAGGTAATTTACACTATGTATAACTGTACTTATGTGTACATGTGACAGAGATATAGACAGATACTGACAGAGACAGCCAGTGGTATCGAAAATGAAGGATGTTGCACAGATGTTACACATGGGTTATTATCGAGGTTTTTGATATTTCCACGACCCCTTGTGGCCACATCCATAACTTTCCTCTTAAAAAGGGAGTGTTAATATGACATGACATGAGTGAATCCCTGGTGTTTGCAATGCTATTTTCTCTAGCTGGCCCTCAATTGAACTGGTGATCCCACAAGGTACTAAGTGCTTCCATATTTTTTTAATACTGCACACACTGAGCATTATGACCCATTCTATACTGACCAGGCATCTCAGGCCAATCATGCCAAATTTGGAGGCAGGAAAAATAAAACGTAGATCTACATTTGGAGTGCTAGCGGTGCAAACGTTCAGTTCAATTCAATTCAATTCAAAGTTTATTCTCTATAAGGATTACAATGCTGAGTTTACAGAATTTGGTTATTGTGTGGTTTACATGTAGTAAAATAATAATTACAGAGTGTACCACTAGAACACCTAGCATGGCTAGGCATTTCGGGCAGACTTACATTAAATCTTAAGTTTAAAATATTACAAAATTATGAGGTAAGTTGGTATTATGGCTAAGTGACTAAATACTAGTTGTGAGTTTAGCAATGTGAATGCTTTTGTTTTGGCACTATACATAGTTTCAGTATTGGAGTATCACAGGCCAACTTATGACTAGTTAAGATTCATTATTTTGAGATTGAGATTGAAATTTCTGTTTATGGTCAAATGGGTGAGTGAGTGTAAGTGTGAACCACCAGGTAGTATTCGTATTATTAGTTGACAGGGTGTATCAGGGAGATAAGATGTTTTCTGATGGTAGTTTTGAAGGTGATGAATGTGTCTGCAGTTTTGGAATTTTCAGGTAGGGTGTTCCAGATTTTAGGGCCTTTGACATACATTGAATTTTTGTAAAGGTTTAGTCGGACACGGGGAATGTCATAGAGATGTTTGTGTCTGGTGTTGTGCCTGTGGGTTCTGTCACAACTATCAAGAAAGCGTTTTAGGTCGAGGTTAATATTGGAATTTAAGGTCCTGTAGATGTAGATTGCACAGTAGTAAGTGTGGATGTACTGAACAGGGAGTAAGTTTAGATCTATGAAGAGTGGGGGGCTGTGTTGCCAGGGATGGGATTTAGTGATTATTCTTACTGCAGTTTTTTGTTGGGTTATTATTGGCTTTAGGTGTGTTGTTGCAGTTGAACCCCAAGCACAGATAGCATAGGTGAGGTATGGATATATAAGAGAATGGTATAGTGTGAGAAGGGCAGTTTGCGGCACGTAGTATCGTATCTTGGAGAGGATCCAAACCGTTTTGGATACTTTTTTGGTTATGTGTTGGTTATGGGTGCTGAAGTTCAGGTTGTTGTCGAGGTATAGGCCTAGGAATTTGCCCTCATTATGCCTGGCAATTAGAGTGTTGTCGATCTTAATGTTAATTTGCGCATCTCCTGTTCTGCTACCAAACATAATGTAGTAGGTTTTGTCAACGTTAAGCGTAAGTTTATTGGCTGTCATCCAAGTCGATATTTTGATCAGCTCCTCATTAACAATGGTGTTGAGGGTGGCAAGATTAGGGTGAGAGATGACATAAGTCGTGTTGTCAGCAAAGAGAATGGGGTTCAGGTGTCGAGATACGTTTGGAAGATCATTGATGTATATGAGGAAGAGCAGGGGACCAAGGACACTTCCCTGCGGAACTCCAGTATCAAGTGGCTGTGTTGTTGATGCTGTGTCTTTAATGGTGACATACTGATACCTATTAGTAAGGTAAGATTTGAAATATGCAAGCGCATGGCCTCTTATACCATAATGGTCAAGTTTGTGGAGTAGGATGCCGTGGTCTACTGTGTCAAAAGCTTTTCTTAGGTCAATAAAAATTCCTAGTGGATATTCCTTATTTTCCAATGCTGTGTAAAGCAGATCTAGCATTTTTATGATTGCATCGTTAGTGCTTTTATTTTTCCTGAATCCAAATTGGCAGGGGTTGAGTATGTTTTGTGACGTTATAAATGAATACCAATTATGTCTCCTGTGCACAAGTTTCAGTCAAACATACTTCTGATTTTGGATAGCAATGGTAAGTTTGATATTGGCCTATAGTTGTTTAAATCTGTAGGGTCACCACCTTTATGTATTGGTGTAACCCTTGCCGTCTTGAGTAATTTCGGGAAGGTGCTAGTTTCTAGTGACTTGTTAAAAAGTAATGAGATAATATGCGAGAGGACATGGGCCACTCTCTTGTACAATAATGGTGGGACATGAGACAGATTCCCTGAGTTATTTTTAAGTGACTTTATAATCTCGGTGACTTCCGTGGGCTCAGTTGGAGCAAGATAGAAGGAATTTGGGAAATTTCCATCTAGGTAGTCCCCGGCATGGGCATTGGTACGTGGGATTTTATTGGCGAGATTAGAACCTATGGTTGAGAAGAAGTCGTTTATCTTGTTAGCTGTGTCAGTGGGTTGCAGTGGTGTTTCATTAGGTTTAGTTAGGACAATATTCTTGGTTTTTTTTTCAGTTTGTGGGTCCCTAGAATCTGAGAGAGTGTTTTCCAGGTCTTTTTTATATCTCCTCTTGTGTCAGTGAATCTACTGGAGTAGTATAGTTGTTTGGCTTTCTTTATTACTTTGGTGAGGACTGATGAATAGTGTTTAAGAATATCTTTGTGTATTAAGCCCTGTCTATATTGCTTTTCATATTGGTGTTTCTTATCAATGGATTTCAGAATGGTGCTGGTTAGCCATGGGCAACCAAGCCGTTTGTTTGTGATCTGTTTTGTTTTTATAGGACAATGTTTGTTGTATAGTCTAAGTAGTTTGTTAAGAAAAATGTCTGTCCAGTCATCAATACCATTGGCCTTGGAGAATTCTGTAGGCCAGTCAACAGTCTCTAGGTCAGCTGTGAACTTCCTTATTGAGGCCTCATCATGGAGTCTAAATGAGACTTTGTTGTATTCAAGTGGTGGTTTACTAATGTTTGTCAAGAGGAAGGTAGGGTAGTGGTCTGTAGTGCTATCTGTGATTATCCCTGATTTAAGGGGGGCTAGTATATTGGTCCATATGTGGTCTATTATAGTTGCACTTGTTTCAGTGAGCCTGGTTGGTTTAGTTATTGTTGGTATGAGAAGTGTGTTGTTCATATTGTTGATGAAATCAGTTACAGGCTGATCATCTAGTAGGCCAAGGTTGATGTTGAAGTCTCCAGCTAAGAGAAGGTGGTGCTTATTCATTTGTCTGTTTGTTATTAGTGCCTTTAATTTCTCACTGAAGTTTGGGATGTTTGTGTGGGGTATCCGGTAAATGGCACCGATTGTTATAGGCGTCTTAAGGTTTTTTACAGTAAAATTAGCAAAAATGTATTCTCCATATTCATCACTAAAGCAATTGGTGCTAATACAAGATAATTGATTAGAGTAATAGATTGCAATACCACCCTCAACTTGGTATAGTCTGCAGTTGTGGATTGCTGTGTATCCTGGTAGAGGGTAGATATCTATTGTGTCCTGTTTAAGCCAGGTCTCAGTAAGAATAATGCAGGAGAAGGGTGTCTTTAGTGATTCAAGGAGTGCCAGGAGGTCATCATAGTGTTTGCTTAAGGACCTGATGTTGTAGTTAAGTACTGATAGACTTTTATCATTGTTTAGGATAGTGCTGGCTTGTGATGCTGTGTAGTAAAGGCAGTTACTTTCCAATAGGTTTTGATTGTGTGTCAGATTATGTACGTTTAGATCAGGGTCAATGTGATCAATCATCTTCTAGGTTTAAATTATGGTTATTTATATCCTGAGTTGTGTGTTGAGTTTTAGTACTGATATCTGTAGTGGTGGGAAGTTTGGACAAGTATATAGCTATAGCATTTTGGTCATGTAGAGTATAGTCACTAATACACATAATGAAGTTGGTATTGTCTATGTGTTGTGCTGGAATGAGCTAAAGTACAACTAGGTATAAACTAATAATATAAAAATACAAATTAAAAATAGCACAAGACTCTCACTAATTGTAATCTAATGTAATGACTCTGGTATAGTCTATGTATTGAGCTAGAATGAGCTAAGTACAACTAAATCTAATAATATAAAAATACAAATTAAAAATAGCACCAGGCTCTCACTAGTAATTACACTATGGTACTTTGGTACTGACTATGTATTGAGCTAGAATGAGCTATAATACAACTGAGTTTAATCTAATGATATAAAAAAGGCACAAGACTCTCAGTTGTAATTGCACTAAGGTGTTATATAAGTTGTTTACAAGAATTAGAGTATAACTAGATTTAAATTGATAAGATAAAATATACAAGTTTAAGGTAGCAAAAGAATAAAAAAAGTAGGGAAAAAAAAATATATGAGGTAGTTGGTACTAGTTAGCAAAAGATAGTTAAGGGCCTTGAACAATAATATAATTGAAATATACACTAATTGCACACACAATATAGTCACTAAGATATGAAAACAATCTTAGAATAGGACTTATAATATAAACTTATAATATAAAAATACAAATTGAAATGGTACTTGCAATTGCACTAGAGTCTGGTATAGGTTGTTGACAAGATCAAGAGTATAACTAGATTTAAATTGACAAAATAAAATTCACAATTAAAGTACCAAAAGAATAATAGTAAAAAATAACAATGGTAATGTCTTGGTTATAATATGATAGTAAGATGGTAGACAGGTACACAGGTACAAAGGATAATATAAAGGTTGGAGTTGAATATACAAACTTGAAAAACAAAATTTGGCAACTGGTAAAATGTTATGGGATACAAAAAAAGTGAAAAAGTAATGTTTATTTCATTCAGTATTGCACTGGTAGTTATACTTGAGGTTATTTGGCAGTATAAGGTAATTAAGAGTACTCTAAGATAGTAAATGTGGTATTAAAACAGGTAAAGGTAATTAGACAAGTAATGGTTATTAAATGTTAAAAATGTTAAGAGTAAATTGAAATTATAGTAAAAATGGTAATTATTAATTTTAGTAAGTAATATCAGTTGATAGTATTTAAAAAAATATGAGGTAGTAATATGGACAGAGAAAGTATCAATTCAGCTAATGTTTAAGCAAACAATAGTAAATAAGAAAATTACATAAGGTGACTTATGCTTACTAGTAAAATCACAAAATGAGGTAGTTGATTATTTAATTACTAAGAGATTGTACAATGAAATTTGAACAATAATGGAGCAAAACATACACTACATTACGTAGGCTTTTAGGTTGGACATTGTTTAGTTATTCTCTGTAAGATTAGTATCCCTGAGAAATCGTGATAGATCATTCTCATTCGTGATACGTGTACGTAGATCTAGGTTTGGACAGCTTAAGGGTTAATAAGCCATTTCTCCTATCCTTATCTCTCATTAAATGAAGATTGGCTGAAAAAATAAAATAAAATAAAATAAATAAAAATAAATATTGTAAAGATGATTATTTTTAAAGCTGGCACATACTATGTTTGGACATGTACTTAACACACTTTATTTTTTCAGGCTGGCCCTCTTCACTATGTTAGAATTCCTAAAGACAGAGCAACAGGAAAACTAAAAAATTTTGCATTTGTCTGTTATCGGCATGATGTGTCTGTGGCATATGCCATAGAGCTACTGAATGGAATCCAGCTCTTCAAACGCAATCTAAAGGTACAGAGTCGATACCTTCAAAATCTGCAACAATCAGGTGCTGCTTCAGGACCAGGAGGCATACATACTCTTGATCCATTTTGTTCAACTAATGCACACATTGCCATACCTCAGAGATGTGTGCAGCAGTCCCTCATGGGTGCTGCTTCAGGTTTTCTGGGAGCACCAGCAGGTAATATACCCATAAATGTTCTACAAATGGCTCAGAAACAGGTGCTTTTGCTTGCTGCTAATCAGCCTATCCTGCTCTCTGACAACCCAATGCTAAATGCTCCCAGGCATCAGACATTTGATAGAGATGGTTCAGTAAATTATGGCAGACATTATCCAAGTCAGAGAGAAATTCACTATGGAGGGCAAAATCGATATCATGGCAACAGTACTGGAAGGCCAAGATCTCTTGATAATGAAACTATGCAAGCTATGAAGTCTCACTTCAACAGACAAGCTGAGGATAATTCTAAAATGTTGGCTCAAATACATCAACAACAAGGTCGATTTGACTACAGCAGATTGGGCCCTCCGAGAACTGAGCACAGTAACAGGCAGAATGATGACAGATATAGCAGGCACAATGATGATCGGTATAGCAGGCACAATGATGATCGGTATAGCAGGCACAATGAAAGGCATGACAGTGCTTCTCGACACCAGAGGTACAGTGATAATTATGGTGGTTTTCACAACCACAATGACAGGTCTGGTAGGAATCGTCATGATCCATACAGTAGAAGTTCCAGACACTGATTTACCCATGCTTTTATTATATATTTTAATATTTTTGAGGACAACTTTGAAAAATTGTCAACTTGTATGGGAAAGGAAGAGGGGAGGAAGGTGGATTAGAATATACAGTAATACTCTATGGGTTACTCTTTAATTTCTTTTATTGTTTAATATGAATCATTTAAAGGCGAGAGAATTTGCCATGGCATTTTAGAGTTCGGATGTACATTTTTAATATTTAAATTTTTATTGCTATGTAAAATTCTGCCCACTGTGTGACTTTAAAAGGGCTAGTAATTATTTCTGATATGACATATGGAGTTACATGAAACTTCTATTGACTATAAGGAACAAAAAAGGCACAATACTGTGACTGGAACAATACACAAATGATCTACACATAGGAAAGAGAAGCTTATGATGATGTTTTGTGTGACTTTGTAAGTGGTCGAAGTTGGACCGAAACGTCATCATAAGCTTCTCTCTCCCTTGTGTGCAGGTTATTTGTGTACAGTGGAACCCCTGATTTAGGCCGTAATCCGTTCCAGAAGGTCGGCCTAAATCCAAAAAGGCTGAAAACCGAAGTAATATTTCCCATAAGAATTAGTGTAAATACAATTAATCCGTTCCAGACATCCAAAAATATATAAAAAAAAAAAAATACATTTTTTTTAAAGATTATCTATAGTTTTACATACACAGAAAAAATGAGAACTAAATAAAATGACTAATGGATAAATGAACATTTAACATCACATTAACCTTTATTGAAGATTCTTGTTGGCATATGGAAGACAGGGAAGAGGAGAGAGGGACAACTGATTATTGTTTGGAAGGGGATTCCCCATTCATAACGACTTCAGGTATCAAGTCCCTATCCTGGGTTACTTCCTTTCTTTGTCTTGTACTGGCACTAGGACCAGCTTGAGAGTCACTGCACCCCTGTCGCACAAAAAAACTGTCCAGAGAAGTCTGTTACTGGCGTCTCTTTAAGATTTATCTGAAGTGGGACATGGTTTTGTCACTGAATTCTGTTGTGTTTCTCACTTTCTTTACCAAAGGGCTGGCACTAGGAGCTTTCTTTGGGCCCATGGTGGCTTATTTCGCAGTCGCACTCAATAAACAACCACAAAAAAACAATGGATTATAAAGAAATGTTTGGGTGAATGTGTGGAGTGTTGCTCACTCACCGAGAGACACGGCCAATCTGACTCACGCATGCGACGTGGCGGGTGGACGTGTCTAATATGGCTGATTTTCAAGTTGCCAGCCGAAATCCAGGATAGAATTTCAGCCAAAAAAGCGGCTGAAATCCAATTTGGCTGATATCCGCACCGGCTGATATCCGGGGGTCCACTGTAATTTTATTGACTATGTTGCACTCGCTGTGTCGGCGGAACATTGTTGAATGAAGTTCAGTATTACTGCATGTGTGTCACCTTACCATGGAAGGCAAGTCAGAAGTTATTATATAACATCAATATATGTGGGTAAATGAAAGCCAGATTGGTATCGTGTATTATTTAGCTTTTATGGTACAGTACTGTATTGTAAGGAGAGCCTTGCAGTAATTATGGTAGTTCTGCAGTTTTTTAATTTACATTCAGTAGCTACTTTTTTAACCGTTAACTTGTTTAACACTGCAGAAGTAACTAATAGTAACATCTCTTATTCAGAATACTCTTAGTTGGAGATTATGGAAGATTTGGAATTTAAATTTGAAATTCGGAATGGTCTCTGAAATTCAGATTTTTCTGAAGAACAATTTTGAATTTCAAATTTGTGTCCAGTCTGGCAGTTAATATGCATTGGTTATACACATCCTAAACTCTTCATCTAAGTTTGCAGATGACTTTTATGTTGTGTCATATTGATATACGAATTTTGATATATTATAGAATTTATTATTGCTAATCCATATCTGTGCTGTATCTCAAGCATGACAGACTTTCATTTATGACATTTGTATTATAGGACATTAATAAACACAGTCTTAGAATACCAGATCTCTAGCAGCTATATAATATAAACAACATGGAAATGTTGCACAATTTCAGACATCTTTCATTGATCATTACAATATTGGTTTACAATACCAACAAGATGATGAATTAGACACATGAAACCTCAGGGTATCTTTGTTTGAAGATGTTTTGCCAGCCAGTGGTTTTACCAGTTCAGAACACAGGTATTTGAAGGTATTTCACCACCTTCAGATATTTCTGTATTGAGTTGATAAAGTCACAGGTTGGTGAAATGTCTTCAAGTAAAGATGCCCAGGTGTTGTGTGTGTGTCTAATTTCTCAACTTTTCATTGAATTTTATATAGAAATAATATATGCAGACCTGTAGGCTGAACAAATGCTTGGGGCAAACAAGATTGGGAAGGGAAGGAAAGCTACATTCTAAATACAGTAGACTTATTGCTCAAGTAACAGTAACTTAGGGCCTAAGTCTATAGACCTAATTTGTAAGCCAAGTTCCACTGTCAAGTGGTGCTGTAGGATGGCTTAATTTATTATGAAAATATATTTAATTTTTTTACAGATACACTTTTGGCTTCAAAATTCTAGAGAATGCAATTGACTTTCTTCTTGTGTATTTGAACAACCTGATATTACACTATTTCAGACTTTGAGCCAGTTTAGAATACAGTGGATGCTTGATTATCTGACCTAAGGTAGTTAGGGCTATATTAGGATATTAAGAAATTCATATATAGAACTGTAATAAAAAAGGGTTGGACCAAAATATTCTATACCCTTTCTTCAGACACCCTTAGTGTGTTAACTTCCCTGTCTTCAACTGCTGGTCTTTCTCATAACACTCAAGCCCCTAGTATACCGTGGTGGAAGCAGAGGTCCATCGGCACCCAACATTTGGGGGGGGGGGCCACCCCAGCCAGTGTGGGTCAGAAGATAGACCTTAGAATGGCTCTACCTGCCTGTGATATACTGTGTGGAACCATCTCATTGTCCTTTTTTTGTGAACATCTAGTGGTGTAAATTATATCTATCTCTCTTCAGTTCCAGTCCTTCTCAGAGCCTTTATTTTCCCCAGTATGGTGGTTGAGGTGTAAATTCCGTGTTTTCCTATCCTCCGACACCTAATGAAAGAGGACACCAAACCTGTGTTTCTACCCTTGCCATTGTTGAAAGATTAAATCTCAGAAGAGTTCTTTCTGCTTATTTTGCACTGCTGCCAGTACTTGGTCAGCTGCACCTACCTACTGTCTGTCATCACTAACTATTTGCTATTTTAAATGTTGTCCATGATGTGTCTGAGGTAGAGACTGGAAAGCAGTGCTGTTTTTGTTGAAGCTTGTAAAAATGTGGAGGCACTTAGGAGTAATCTTTTCTTTTCCTCTGAGTGAATAACTGTAGAAGGGTTACAACTTCCATGGCTGTGGTTTCATTGTTTTTTAATTTCTTTCCTTTGGTTTTTCTTGTCAGCATCCATATTACTAATTGGTGTTTTGTCTGTCCTTACACATGGATCTCTTCATGTATCATATGCTTTACTGTTACTTCCTGATTTCCCTGGTTTTGATTGATTTTTCAGTCTAGTCTATTTAGTATCCAGTGGATAGGAGTGAGTGGAGGCAAGTGATTTTTTTGACTCAACATGCTATTGGAGTATGAGCAAAGTAACATTTATGAAGAGATTTAAGGAAACTGGTTAATCAGACTTGAGTCTTGGAAGTGGGAAGTACAGTGCCTGCACTCTGAAGAAGGTGGGGATAATTGCAGTTTTTAACTGTAGTATCAGCACCCATCTTGTAAGACAGTGATACTGAAAGTGTTTCTTCTTTTTTTGGGGTCACCCTAACTTGGTGGGTGATGACTGGTATGTTAAAAAAACAATAAAAATATTCTAAAAATACTTCAAATCACAGAATGGGTGGGATTCATATCCATGGCAGGCGAGTCCTAAAATTTATTTATTTCCATGGGTTCAAATCACTTGTTCTGTTATTTGTTTGTAATCATGGTGATTACAATTTTGAGAGTCTAGAAACACTTCAGTTATTGATCACCCAGTTTTCTCGATTTATACTCTTAACCCCTTGACGGTCGCAACCCCAAATCCTAAGGTGTCTCCTGGTGTCGCAAAATTTCCGAAAAAAAAATTATTTTTTTCTTTTGAAATGATAGAGAATCTTTTTCCGATTGTAATGACACCAAAAGAATGAAATTTGATGGAAAACTGATGGAATTACGCTCTCGCGAAGTTAGTGACCTCGGCGATATTTACAAATTGGCAATTTCGCCCACTTTGAGCCCTATTTTCGGCTAATTCCATTGTTCCAGCTGACAAAACTCATAGCTATTTCTTTAGAACTCCGTTTTTTCTATTGGTTGAGTACAAGAAACTGCCCATTTACTGATTTCAACTATCCAATAATGTGGTCAGAAATTTGCCATTTGGCCAATTTCACGAAAATTAAAAAATATGACAATTTCAAAATAGGGTCCAGAATGAATAATGCAGACATTCCTGGCTCTAAAATAACATTTTCTTTGTTCATCAGTCACATCTCCAGGCCCTTCTGATATTACTCTTGCTTTCTATATTGAATTTTTATTCAAACAAAAAATAGAAGATTTACTGTTATGCAGACTTCTGCAATATTGTAATAATTGTATAAATAATGTCAACCCATTCATGACTGCATATTAGAATGGCTACTTGGACATTTATTGGAAAATGACATCATTTGTTTACTTTTGAACATCAGCAAAAATCAAACATTTTCCCTACTTTAAGCTCCATTTCAAGGTTCTTTACATAGTAAAACCAATCAAAATCACCTCTATTTCTATAATATGTTTTCCATTCTATCAAATGAGACCAAGAAAACGAGAATACAACCATAAATACTACACGCAAATAGACCACAAAGTCGGCATTTTAATTAAAAAAAAAAAGGTCAGTCTTTTTTTTTATTATTATGCACTGTGTGCTGCAGGATTTTTTTATATGGTGCACACTGACCACACAGACCCATTCTCTCACATGTCGACCTACCAGCTTTCTCCTGCTTGATTTGAAGCCGCTAGAATTTATGAGTACACGTATATGTACGTCAAAAATGGTGCTTGTAAGACGTATATATACGACCGAAACAGTCAAAGGGTTAAAAATCTGTTGACTCGTATCCTAATGCCTTGAGCAGTGGAAGTGCAATTCTTGTTCATGTTAGATCCATGTCCTCTTCATCTGAGTATGCCATCATTTCAAACAATTTCTTAAATACCCTCTTAGTCTTGCTCTTACCTCTGATGGTTCCACCCTTAGTGCAGATTTTTTTATTTCAGCACATGTGTGCAATAATTGTCAGGTTTTGCTGACAGCTAAAAATTTTTTGAGTGTTCTGTTTTTCAAAGTTCACACAGACCTCATTTCCAACCTCTTTTTCAATGCTTTGATGCCCTCACCTTGGCAGTCTTTCCCTTAAAAAGTGCTACCTTCAATTCAAATACTTTCTCTGCCTTCTTAACAGAAACTAACCTACACTTAGGAGAGGAAGCACTGTTAGTGTCAGTAAGGCACTACTTTGGTTAAACTGTTCTCTCTCAGACATTTAAGGAGCACAAGAGAAGTGTTTATTTTGCTGACAAACAGTGCTCTGCTGTCGTGTTTAGCAATCACAGCTATCCTATTAACTGGCCCTCTGCTATAGCTGTCTACTCTTCTATCCTTCACAAATGCTGTCTTGTTGAATCATCCCTTATACACAGCATTCCTAACATGAACCTTGCTCCTGTCTTTGTTTTGATAGATGCTAACCTTTCTCAATATATTGCCAAATACTCATCTTCTGAATAATTGTTACTTGACCTGATCTTTGCTACCTCATTTCCATTCCTCTTGATCTGCCTTTTGTATTTTCTTTGCTTTTCCTTTCCTCTGACTTTCCCCTTTCTTGCTCCTTTCCTTTTCTTTCATTGGCAGTTTACCTACTGCAATGCTCATGTTCCCTTGAGTACAGGTGTTAGAGTGCTAAGGTACTTTGATTACCTTGAGATGAATTTACTTTTATTACTCTGTTCAGTTACTGTACTACTACTGGTATTACTACTAGCAATTCTTTCACTAATGATGCTCTCTTCAGTACAGTGGACCCTCAGTTAATGGCGGCATCGGCTAACGGCAAAATTGGTTAGTGGCACGTTTTTGCGTCAAAATATTGGCTCGGCTAATGCCCAAGAACTTGGTTAAGGGCGAATGTGTCCGCACGGCCTGAGCTGCCACGGCTGCCTATCTCCATGTAGTGTGCCATTGTTTACAAGCCAGTGAGGACGATTCCATGCGTACATGCGATATATTTTGTATTATTCCATTGCTTTTACTGCTTGTAACTGCTAAATAAATGGGCCCAAAGAAAGCTTCTAGTGCCAGCCCTGTGGTAAAGAAGGAAAGAAGCACAATAGAATAAAAGAAACAACTCGTAGCAAAGTACCAAAGTGGAGGAGGAAGAGAGGGGAGAATGTGCCTTCTACAGTGATTCAGTGATTCTATAATATGTGCGATACTAAAGCAGCAGGTATTGATAAAGGCTATAGTGCCAGCCAGTGATAAAGTTTAGAATTAACAGTGTAGCAAGTAAGTTAAGCGAGTGAGTGATAGAAAAACGACACGAAAGTAACTCTCCAATGTTGTTGGATGTGTATAGGGCCACTGAACATACGCCGCCCTGCTACATATCTTCGACCACCCTAAACCTCTGCCAGCATCTCCTCTGTCAAACTAACTAATTAAACTAACATCTCCTCCAAAGTAAGTGTAAATATAAAAGTGTAAGTATAAAAGTAAATATAAGTGTAAATGTAAAAAGAACCCCAATGGAAATACATAAGTCACTCTGACTTTTTTGGGTTATTCTAGGTACTTTACACATATGCTGCTATGTATGATAATCTATGTATGTAACTGTATTTGTGTATACCTGAATAAACTTACTTGTTTATAAGTTAAAATGTAAATATTTCTTATTTTTAAATTAAAATGTAAATACAGCAGGGCCCCGCTTTACGGCGTTCCGCTAATACGGTCATTTCAAATTATGACCAAAACTCGCTATACGGCTCCCCCCACCTGACTTTCTAATACGGTCACCGCGCCCCACCTTGTTTGTTTACATTCTTCGTGAGCTCAGTAAGCACTAAGTCTCTCCATTTTGTCTGGAAACTCCAAAATTTCAAATGTTTTTAAAAGTTATTTCATATTTTATATATACTCTGATAATTATACTTATGTATACCTGTACTTAAATAAACTTACATACTGTGCTGGCGTGCAGGTACACATTAAAATCAGTAAGAGTGTCTTATGTCTCCAGACGTCATATTAGTAATGATAATAATAATCATCGAGTCTCATTTAAATGTCGTATATTATGTTAAATACACATTTTCATTAATCCATCTATGATATTTTTTCAAAATTATATAATAAACACGATACATAACATAAAAAGATGATAAATACACCCCACAATAGAATAAATAAACATAAATATGAGATGTGGTAGCAGACGACTTGCACAAGTGACGCCATATTAGAAATGCTTATGATAATAATAATCACCGAGTCTCATTAAATGTTGTATATTACGTTAATATACACATTTTCATTAATCCATCCATGATATTTTTTTCAAAATTATATAATAAACATGATACATAACATAAAAAGATGATAAATACACCCTACAATAGAATAAATAAACATAAATATGAGATGTGGTAGCCAGATAACTTGTACAAGTGATGCCAAGAATAACATTTTCTCTAATCTAACATAAGAGAAAATGTGTTACTGGGGGTAACTGTAGAAAATTATTCCTTTTGTATGTATGTAAGTAAGTTTATTCAGGTATACACAAATACAGTTACATAGATTATCATACATAACAACGTATGTGTAGAGAACCTAGGATAACCCAAAAAAGTCAGAGTGACTTATTTCCATTGCCTTCACTCAGAGCATCATTTCTTCTCAAAATGATGTTACATGAGAATGGGAGTGTTCTTCTTTATTTATTCTACCGTATCAATGTAGAGACAACCTGTACACAATGTAACTTGTACACAAACCAGACGTGTACACTTCGTTTACAAAACTTACCTTCGCCTGGTTTGTTTACATAACTGCGCCTGTCCTCTCTCATGCACTCATTCTTTCTCTCTCTCATTTATTTGTTTTATCTCATTTACTTACTCCTGACCCTACATTAAGACTACAAATATTTTAAGGTAACTAATGAGTGAACTGTATATACATTTTATCACTCTGGGATGCTTAAATGTAATAGAATATTATGTGTAGGTGGGTTGGCCTGGTATGGTAGCCCGGCTGACTACCATACATACCACACTTGATTTTTTACAATAAATACTACTCATCTCGCCCTATATTTTAAGGTAAGTAATGAGTGAACTGTATATACATTTTATCGCTCTGGGATGCTTAAATATCATAGAATTGTATGTGTGGGTGGGGTGGCCTGGTATGGTAGCCTGGCTGACTACCATACATACCACACTTGATTTCTTACAATAAATACTACTTGTCTCACCCTAGATTAAGACTATAAATATTTTAAGGTAAGTAATGAGTGCACTATGTGTGTATTGTACTTTTTTATTGTTTTTTGATGCCTGGTTCTATTGCTAACTTAATATATGTTAGTGTAAACTTGTTATCTAGTGTTTGTATGCATTTGTAAGTGGAAAAAAAGGGTGTTCCACTTTACGGAGGTTTCCGCTTTATAGCGGTAGCCTGGAACCTAACCAGCCGTATAAGTGGGGCCTTCCTGTACAGTGTATTTCTTATTTATAAATTAAAATGTAAATATTTCCTATTTATAAATTAAAATGTAAATATTTCTTATTTATAAATTATGAACATTAACCTTTTCGGGGTTTCGGCCGTACTAGTATGGCTTACGCACCAGGGTTTTTGACGTACTAGTATGCATAAATTCTAGCGCCCTCAAATCTAGCAAGAGAAAGCTGGTAGGCCTACATATGAAAGAATGGGTCTATGTGGTCAGTGTGCACAGTATAAAAAAAATCCTGCAGCACACAGTGCGTAATGAGAAAAAAAAAAACTTTGACCGTGTTTTTGGTTTAAAACAGTGACCTTACACTGTATTTTCGTATGGTATTTATTGTTGTATTCTAGTTTTCCTGGTTTCATCGTGTAGAATGGAAGACATATTACAGAAATTGAGATGATTTTGACTGGTTTTATAATTAAAAGTACCTTGAAATTGAGCTCAAAGTAGCAGAAATGTTCGATTTTTACCAAAGTTCAAAAGTAAACAAATCATGCTAAGCGTCCAATACACGTCAACAGGTGAGTCTAATATTCTTTCACAAGTGCGCTGATATTATTTATACCATTTCTACACTAATGCAGTAGTCTGCATAACAGTAAATCTTAATTTTTTTGTGAGAAAAAATCAAAGTGGAAAGCAAAAGAAATGTAAGAGGGGCCTGGGGATGTGACTAATGAACAGAGGAAATGTTATTTTAGTGCCAGGAATGTCTTTCTTGTTTATTCAGGACCCTATTTGGAAATTGGCATCTTTTGAAATTTGTGTGAAATTGGCAAAACTGCTAAATTCTGACCACTTTATTGGATAGTTGAAATCTGTAAATGGGTGGTTTCTTGTACTCACTCGATAGAAAAAACAGAGTTCTAGCAAAATAGTTATAATTTTTGTCAACTAGTACACTGGAATTGGCCGAAAATAGGGCTCAAAGTGGGCAAAATCGCCGATGCGTAAACATTGTCGAGACTGCTAACTTCGCGAGAGCATAATTCCATAAGTTTTCCACCAAATTTCATACTTTTGGTGTCATTATGAACAGGAAAAGATTCTCTATCTTTTCATAAGAAAAAATAGTTTTTTTTTTTTTTTTGAAATTTTGGTGACCCTGAGAACATGTCTCTGAGAGGGCCTGGTGACCCCCAAAGGGTTAAGTGTGAACAGTGGTGGTGGGTTCTGCTGGTGCCTCTACCACCACCACCACCACTATGTATGGCTTCTCTCAGTGGCCCTTATAAACCCAACAACAACACTTCCACCACTTACTCCTCACATACATTATGACATATTTTATTCATTTTAGAGTATATACATGTTGTTAGGTAAGACACATATGCAACAGTTAGACAACTTTATTCCGAAACGTTTCGCCTACACAGTAGGCTTCTTCAGTCGAATACAGAAAGTAGGCAGGAACAGTAGAGATGTGAAGACGATGTAATCAGTCCATCACCCTTAAAGTCGTAGAATTTGAGGTTGTCAGTCCCTCGGCCTGGAGAAGTTCAGTTCCATAGTCAGGAACTATCTGAAGATCAAGCGACAGTGCGGAGACTTAAATACTGTCGGAAGGAGAGGTGCAGGGTAGTAGTAGTAGTAGTAGTAGTAGTAGTGAGAGGCCACTGAGAGGTCATGTCCCTCTCAGATCCAACACTTCTCACTTGCAAAGCTTGTCCAAGGTGTTTTCTGTACCAAGATGCCACGTGTTGCAGTGTCTGACAAGATGAACATCAAAATGGTATACAATACCGACAGGTTGTTAGGTAAGACACATATGCAACAGTTAGACAACTTTATTCCGAAACGTTTCGCCTACACAGTAGGCTTCTTCAGTCGAATACAGAAAGTAGGCAGGAACAGTAGAGATGTGAAGACGATGTAATCAGTCCATCACCCTTAAAGTCGTAGAATTTGAGGTTGTCAGTCCCTCGGCCTGGAGAAGTTCAGTTCCATAGTCAGGAACTATCTGAAGATCAAGCAACAGTGCGGAGACTTAAATACTGTCGGAAGGAGAGGTGCAGGGTAGTAGTAGTAGTGAGAGGTCATGTCCCTCTCAGATCCAACACTTCTCACTTGCAAAGCTTGTCCAAGGTGTTTTCTGTACCAAGATGCCACGTGTTGCATGAACATCCAAGCTTTGCAAGTGAGAAGTGTTGGATCTGAGAGGGACATGACCTCTCAGATCCAACACTTCTCACTTGCAAAGCTTGTCCAAGGTGTTTTCTGTACCAAGATGCCACGTGTTGCATTTTGATGTTCATCTTGTCAGACACTGCAACACGTGGCATCTTGGTACAGAAAACACCTTGGACAAGCTTTGCAAGTGAGAAGTGTTGGATCTGAGAGGGACATGACCTCTCAGTGGCCTCTCACTACTACTACTACTACTACCCTGCACCTCTCCTTCCGACAGTATTTAAGTCTCCGCACTGTCGCTTGATCTTCAGATAGTTCCTGACTATGGAACTGAACTTCTCCAGGCCGAGGGACTGACAACCTCAAATTCTACGACTTTAAGGGTGATGGACTGATTACATCGTCTTCACATCTCTACTGTTCCTGCCTACTTTCTGTATTCGACTGAAGAAGCCTACTGTGTAGGCGAAACGTTTCGGAATAAAGTTGTCTAACTGTTGCATATGTGTCTTACCTAACAACCTGTCGGTATTGTATACCATTTTGATGTTCAGAGTATATACATGTATCATGTTTCTATATTATTAATATTGTTTATGTCATCTTAGATGAATTGTGATAGATAAATAAGCCGTAGAGATGATATTAGCATCATATTGAAGCATAATAAACTCGCCTTCATTTTGCCTCCTTTGTGTCTTCCATATACCAACAAGAGTCAATAAAGGTAAGTGTGATGTTAAATGTTCATTTATCCATTTTATTAGTGTTTCATATTTATTGTCATTGTTTTCTGTATGTATATCTATATTTAATCTTTAAAAAAAAAAAATTGTTGATACTTTTGGCCGCCTGAAACGGATTAATTGGATTTCCATTATTTCTTATGGGGAAAATTAATTCAGATAATGTCAAAATCGGTAAAAGGCAAGCTCTCTGGAATGGATTAATGCCATTAACTGAGGGTTCACTGTAGTTAGTAGTAGTAGTAGTATAGTAGTAGTATAATAGTAGTATAATAGTATGTAGTAGTATAGAAGTAGTAATATAGCAGCAGTAGTAGTAGTAGTATAGTAGTAGTAGTAGTAATAGTAGTAGTAGTAGTAATAGTAGTAGTAGTAATAGTAGTAGTAATAGTAGTAGTAGTAATAGTAGTAGTAGTAATAGTAATAGTAGTAATAGTAGTAGTACCACCACTACTACTATTATACTACTACTATTATATGACTACTACTACTATTATACTACTACTTCTACTATTTCTACTACTACTATTACTACTACTATTACTACTACTACTATTACTACTACTATTACTACTACTACTATTACTACTACTACTATTACTACTACTATTATTACTACTACTAGTACTACTACTATTAATATTACTACTACTACTATTACTACTACCACTATTACTACTAATACTATTACTACTACTACTATTACTACTACTACTACTATTAGTACTATTACTATTACTACTACTACTATTACTACTATTACTAGTAGTAATAGTAGTAATAGTAATAGTAGTAGTAGTAATAGTATTAGTAGTAATAGTATTAGTAGTAATAGTAGTAGTAATAAAAGTAGTAGTAGTAGTAATAGTAGTAGTAGTAGTAATAGTTGTAATAGTAGTAGTAGAATAGTAGTAGTAGTTAGTACTACTACCACCACTACTACTATTATACTACTACTACTACTACTACTACTACTATTACTACTACTATTACTACTACTATTACTACTACTACTACTATTACTACTACTACTTTTATTACTACTACTACTATTATTACTACTACTATTATTACTACTATTATTATTACTACTACTATTACTACTACTACTACTATTACTATTATTACTATTACTACTACAACTATTACTACTATTACTATTACTACTATTACTATTACTACTATTACTATTATTACTATTACTACTATTATTATTACTACTATTACTATTACTACTACTACTACTTCTTCTTCTTCTACCACTACTACTTCTACCACCACTACTACTTCTACCACTACTACTACTTCTACCACTACTACTACTTCTACCACTACTACTACTACTATTATTATTATTATTATTATTATTATTATTATTGTTATCACTTCATTTCTATTGCTACCATTGCCACTGTTGCCACCACTACCACTGCATTCCCTTGGTTTCTCCTCTCTCCTCCCAACCTGTCTTGTAGTCCTCTCTGTGTTTTCTCGCCCAGTTGTGACTTGACAGTCGTCCAGAACAATTGAAACACAATTAAAAACTCACTCACTCTCTCTCTCTCTCTCTCTATCTATCTCTCTCTCTATATCTCTATCTCTCTCTATCTCTCTCTCTCTCTCTCTATCTCTCTCTATCTCTCTCTTTTTTTTTCTTTTAGAAACTGACTTATTGCATTGACTTTAGCCCATGAGCTTGCCCTTCACATTTCTTTTCCTTGATGTTAGCACTTCTGCCATTCAGCACTGAATAACCCATACAGGTTTAGTATTTTTCGTGAATACACTATAATACATATAACAGTGCAAATGCTTACAAACAAAAGTGAGCCACATTTAGGAAGATGAAAAAGCCTAAAAATATCCAATAGATTTGTTACATAATACTGTTTACAATTCAAACTTTTGTAGTCAAGGATGTCTTCCTTTTTTACACTGACCCACATTTTGCACAAAAAAAAAAAAAGGTGAGGTACTGCATCTCCCATAACAATTGCATGTTAAGAACTTCCAAGCTTGATACCTACTAACCACATGATCAGTGTCCCTCACATGTATAAATGAGGCATTTGCTTCTTTGTTAAATTACTCTTGTTGTTTCAGATGAGACTTTAGAGATTTCCCAGTTTGTCTTACGTATACTAAATGACAATGTATACATAGTACAGAGTAAACACTCCTTAGTGTTACTAGAGGGGGATTTTTTTCTTAATTTGTGATTGTTGGCATTTACAATTTTAAAGGCAACTTTCAGAGCTTTCCACTTTGGGACATGTAAGGTGTTTTCTTCTCCCACCCTAATAGTTTTAGTAATATGTTTATTTGGTAGGCACAGAAATGAGAAAAAGACTCTAGTGCAGAACTAGCTCTTATTGTGACCCTGTACAGTATTGTTGAAGATTACATGGCAAACCTGCTCTTTTACACACTACATAATGAATTAATTGTTAGTATAAATGCATTTACAGCAAAGAAGAATCTTTTGTTTATGAAAGGTTTTGCCCACTAGGTGTTTTATCAAGTGCGGTACATGATAAACTCTCCGTAAGGTAAAATTTGTTAATAAATAAAAGGTACTTTGCTATACAGTGGACCCCCGGTTATTGGCCGTAATCTGTTCCTGAAGGTTGGCCGATAACCTAATTAATATTTCCCTTAAGAATTAATAGAAATAAAATTAATTCGTTCCCAACAAAAATATTCACAAAAAATATTTTTTTTTTACAATTTTGTAAGTATTACATACCTTTATTGAAGGCTAATGCTGACTTCTGGAAGATAGGGAGTAGGAAAGAGGGAGGAGTTAGTGTTTGGAAGGGGAATCCCCCTCTATGAAGACTTTAGGTAGTAATGCCGTCTCTGGGGTTACTTCCCTTCTCTGTCTTTTAATGCCACTAGAACCAGCTTGAGAGTCACTGGACCCGTCTAACAAAATAACTGTCCAGAGTGCTCTGTTTCTGGCGCCTCTTTAAGATTTCCCTGAAGTAGGACAGGGTTTTGTCACTAAACATGTTGCAGATATGGCTTGTTTCAGCTTTGTCTGGGTGGTGTTTCTCTACAAAAGCTTGCACCCTGGTCCACATTACACACACCTCTTTAATCTCTGAAGAAGGCACCTCCTTCACTCCCTCTTCCTCCTCCTCTGAAGCAAGTTCCTCAGCTGCAATCTGTTGCTGTTCAAGTTGAAGCTCTTGCAGCTTTTCAGTGGTAAGCTCTTCCCTGTGGTCCTCCACCAACTCTTCCACATCCTCACCACTCAACTCCCACCCCAGGGACTTCCCCAAAGACACAGTAGAGTCCACAGGGTCGGCAGGGTCAGGGTCACGGTCACGGTGACTCTCACACCCTTCAAATTCCCTTTCTCGGACACAATCTGGCCACAGTTTTCTCCAAGCAGAGTTCAAAATCCTGGAAGTCACTCCCTCCCAAGCCTTACCTATAAGGCTTATGCAATGGAGGATAGTGAAGTGATTCCTCCAGAACTCTCTTAGGGTCAACTGAGTGTCCGAGGTCACTTCAAAGCACTTTTGAAACACTGCTTTTGTGTAGAGGTTTTTGAAGTTAGAAATGACCTGCTGGTCCATGGGCTGGAGAAGAGGAGTGGTGTTAGGAGGCAAGAACTTCACTTTTATAAAACTGAAGTCCCTAAACACTTGGTCTTCCAAGTCTGGAGGATGTGCAGAAGCATTGTCAGGAGGCACTTGAGTGGCAATTTCTTTTCCAAGAGGTATTTTTTCACACTTGGGCCAAACACATTATTAATCCACTCTTTGAAAATTTGCCTTGTGACCCATGCCTTATGATTAGCTTTCCACATCACACACAATCTATTCTTCATGACATTGTTTTTCTTAAACACTGGAATTTTTTTGAGTAATACACAAGTAAAGGCTTCACTTTGAAATCCCCACTAGCATTACCACACAACAAAAGAGTAAGCCTGTCTTTCATAGGCTTGTGCCCTGGCAGTGCCTTTTCCTCCTGGCTAATGTAGGTCCTCTTTGGCATTTTCTTCCGAAACAGGCCTGTTTCGTCACAATTGAAAACTTGTTGGGGTTTGAATCCTTCAGCCTTTACATAGTCCTGGAATTTGTGAACATGCTGTTCAGCTGCACATTTGTCAGAACTTGCAGCCTCACCATGCCTTACAACACTGTGTATGCCACTATGCTTCTTAAATCTATCAAACCATCCTTTGCTGGCCTAAATTCACAAACTGCAGCACTTGTTCCAGGCATTTTCTTTGCAAGATCCTCATGCAACTGCTTTGCCTTCTCACAAATAGTAGAATCCACTGCACTGTCTCCCACTAATTCTTTTTCCTTAATCCACAATAATAATAATAACTTTTCCATCTCTTCCATTATTGGTGTCCTTTGTTTAGTTAGAAAAGCTACTCCTTTTGCAACATTAGCGTCTTTGATTGGTTCTTTCTTTGCCAGGATGGATGTAATTGTTGATTTATTCTTGCTGTACATCCTGGCAAGTTCCATCACCTTCATACCACACTCAAACTTTTTGATCACTTCACGCTTAAATTCCATGGTGTTTCTTACTTTCTTTACCACAGGAACTTTACTAGGAACTTTCTTTGGAGCCATGGTTACTTATTTCATAGTTGCACGGCAAGAAAAACTACTAAAAACAATGGTAAACAAGTAAAATGTTTGGATGTATGAGCAGATACCTCCTCAGCCACCGAGAGACAAAGCCAAACTGAAGTGCAAGCTGCCCCAGCCGGCGGATGGACGCGTCCAAAACCGCCGATAACTGAGCAAACGGCCAATAACTGGGCAAACGGCCGATAACCAAACCGGCTGATAACTGGGGGTCCACTGTACTTTCTTCATACTGTAATACCATTTTTTAAATGACTTACAGCCATTAAAAAAAAAAAAAGCCATTTCCCACTGAGGTAGAGTGACCCATAAAAATAAGGCAACACATTCCCCATCATTCATTCAGTTGCTGTCTTACCAGAAGCGTTCTGACATCACAGTTCAGATGACTTTTCAAACTGCAACATCCTCAACTTTACAGCCATATATTCACAGTTGACTCTGCTGCATCACCCTATGACAGATGTTACCATTCCATTTGTTTAATTTGACTATTGTTAATTAACTATACACCAGCTTTGGATAATTTGGAGTGAAATAATCAAACCTTACCAAAAATAATTTTGTATTGTTGCTTAGAGTGTTTACAAATTAAATCAGGTAAAGGTTTTTTGAAATGAATTGCTTATACTGAAGACAGGTTGAGAATATAAACTGGTATATAAAAATCTATCAATCTGGAAACTTGGGTAATTAATTTGGTCATCAGACTTGTCTTCAGGTGAATGAGGGGTCGTTGTCCAAACTGGAAAATGATTGGTTTAACTGATTCTGCTATGATGATCCCTTAAAAAAGGTTTCTAGATATTGGACTCATTCTCCCATTCTTCAGATCAAATCTTATTGCTTCTCATTCCCCAGGCACTGTATGACCTCTATGGGTTTGGTTTTCTCCCCTAAGTGTGATAATAACAATAATAATAATGATAATATTAATACTGGAAATACTAGTAATGATAATCTTGTTTATTGAATATCAGAAAATAGAGCATCCACGAGATTAATTCACATGCAAACAAAAAATATAGTACCAGTATATTTTTGCTGTACTGTATACCATTCAAGACCATGATTAATATGCAATACAGTACATATATTGTAATATATATAATATATATATATATATATATATATATATATATATATATATATATATATATATATATATATATATATATATATTTATATATATTTATATATATATAGATATAGATATAGTTTCAACCAGGCTGTCAAGTGTCAGTGAAAACAACACATGATTTTTAGTCTTCAGTGCCTTTCACAAATTTATGTAAATATTTGTAGTTATGGCTAGTAAAGGAATTTTTCTTATTGAGCTTTTCTTGATTGGATCCCAACACTTGAATGCTGTAACAAAAGTTAATTTGTTCTTGTACAAGTGCTAGATATACAACAGCAATGTTTGACTTGCATATCTAACTTTGTCAGTTTGTGTAGGAACCATGACAACACCAGTATAAGTAAGTCATACAACAGCAGCAGTGTTTAAATTGTGTACCTAACTTTGTCAGTTGGTGTAGGAGCTATGACAACACAAGTAACAGTAAGCCATGTCCCACTTTCATGGGTTGGAGAAATGCTTCTCAGGAAAAGATGGAGAACAAATTTAGGAAAAGTTTTAAAGGGTAAACCTAGTGATACTGTACCTGACTTCTCATGCCACCTCACTTGCTAGTAAAGTAACAAACTATCTACAGTAATTTAACCATGAAAACACCATCGATTACACCATACACAACATGTGACTATTTTGAGTGAGACTGTTATTGTAAACCATTGATCATTGCTATCATTAAAAAATGCAAAGCAGTGATGTGGCAAAAAGTTTAATTAATGTAGAATATACAGCATCAGTATAAATAAAAAAATTATTGATATCAGGACGTCTCCTTAAACCTAGTTGTATACGATAAATAGAATCATTAAGTTGTATGAGTGTAGTTTGATTGGTCTCTTAAAAAGCTGTCTTAATGTATAAGTAAAGTAAATCCTTGATTTATCTGACTATAATTTAACTGATTTTGGAAATACAGGACAAAATCTGCTGAGACAGTTAATTTGGAAAGAACAGACAAAATTTGTTAGTTACAGAGGTGTCCATTGTTATTACAATCATGGCAAAACATTCTCAGCTCTCTCTACCACAAATGCCATTACCAGCCACCCACTGTCCCCTATTAGTCCTTTAAATTGAGGGTTTACTTATTCTCAAGTTTTTATTTAATCTTTAAGATAAGACATACTGCAGAAATTTTTTTTATTGGACCAACTTTTTGCTTTGGGTAGAGTGAGATGTTGTCCCCAGTACAAACTTTTTCTGCAGCATGTGTCTTCGCTTTGCTATTGTTGGCAGTATGCCATAGGAATTATTTTTTTTATCTAATCTTGAAAAATGTAGGTGTACCACCATAACCTTACAGCTTTAGCCAATTCTTTTAAAAATACATATGGCCATATTTTTGCTTCTGTTTGCAGGAAAAAAAGAATAAATGTGTAGTGATAACTTCATTTCTTTGTATACAAGCAGCTGGTATCAGAAATCCATACACAAAATTTAGAGCTCTCGAATGTTTCAGTGATTGTACATCGTATATTAGAAATTGTTTTAGAAAATTAGTGTCCTGGACAGCAATAACAGCTTCTTGTAACTATACATGTACTCTGCATCTTTATTTAAAGTATAATTAAAACTGTGCCTTGATTTTCACTGGCCAAAAATATAGTTTAAGATCAATAATGGTAAATCTGAGTAACCTGATATTTGATATTACAGTCAGTAGTCAGATATGTAATTAATGGTTTAGTACAGTACACAGTTTGACTTTCACACATCTTTATATTAAACCTTTTGTTAAAAATTCACTTACTTGTTCACATTCTGAAGAAATGACACAGGTGATTAACAAGCTTTTACTGATATGTTTCTATATGTAGAACTCCACACAGGACAAAACATTGCAAGATAAAAAGATTGCTTCACACCTATGTTTTTTCATTACTATTGATAGTATGCCTTTGTATCTCGGTTACATCCTCTTTATTTCATACATTTGATATACATACCATCCAGGTAAGCTTCCAGATAACTAGAGTGAATTCTTATTCATGTAATAATTAGGGTATAAGTAAGATACCCTTGAGGTAAATTACAAACCCTTGGCACTTGAATTAATGTTTTTGTTAAGCTTACATTTCAAAATCTGGACATGTGTATCACTTGTATTTGTGAGTGTCTGTCCATCTGTACCCAACACTTCTGTTAATTTCACATGTTGAAGTTATGGGTGGATTAGACACAACAGGTATGTACATGTGACTGTTCTTACAATGTAGTATAGGTATTATTTAACATGTATTTCACAACTTAAACAGTCATTATTCAATTCTTACTAGGCAGCCCATATTTTATAGATGAAGGCAGTGTTAGGTTTCTAATTTGGCTTTAAGCTAGTGTCTGGAATTTACCAGTATTCCTACCAGCCTGTCATGAATTCCCAACTTGTTCACAAGTATCCATCCAAGTGTGGGAGGTGTACATTCCTGTCTTAGTGTTTTGTCGTAACAACTCCAGACCAAACACCAAGTTGACTTGTAAATATTGTTCCAGTCCCTGAGTAATGAATAAATCTTTGCTGTGGTTCTTCTTTAATTTTTTATTGAAATTTTGAAAGCACTCATGTTCACACCTATTGGTAATTTTAAGCACTGCATTCAATAAAGGTGTGGAAAAATAGTGAGCTACAGGGTGGCGTGTGACAGGTTATGGCAGTACCATAATAGTACAGTCGCACTTACCAAATATGCAGGGGATACATTTGGCAACAATAAATTTTATTGCAGATTTGGGCTCATGGACTGCAGAAGCATTCTCCTTTAAGTATTGCTCTAATCTTGTTAATATTGACAGTAATAAGAAGTCTCAGAAAAGAGAGATTTATGCTTGAGGAATCCTTTGAGCATATTTGAACAAAATCTTATGGATATATTTCAAATATGTCCATCAGGGCAGAAAAATGGGCACTGTGAAGAAACTTGGGAATAATTGAAGCTTTTGACAAAATGCCCTTCAGTAAAATTGTTGAAAAATTGTGATGTGTCAGCAGATGGGTCTATGAAAGATGAGGTGAACCATAGAATTGATGAGGGAAAAAGGTGAGTGGTGCAATTAGGAGTCTGTGGAGACAACTTAGTCCACGGAAACAAAGGGGGAATGTATGTGAGTATAGTTATACCAGCGCTCTTACATGGGTGTGAAACGTGGGTGGTGAATGTTGCAACAAGGAGAAGGCTGGAGGTAGTAGAGATGTCATGTCTGAGGGCAACATTTGTGTGAATATAATGCAGAGAATTCGTAGTTTGGAAATTAAGAGGTCTACCTGGAGGACATACCAGGGATCAACGCCCCCGCGGCATGGTCCATGACCAGGTGCAGGGTTACCAAAACTATTATCCAGAGGGCTGAGAAGGGGTTGCTGAGGTGGTTTGGACATGTAGAGAGGATGGAAGGAAATAGAATGACTTTGAGAGTGTATAAATCTGTAGTGGAGGGAAGGCGGGGTAGGGGTCGGCCTAGGAAAGGTTAGAGGGAGGGGGTAAAGGAGGTTTTGTGTATGAGGGACTTGGACTTCCAGCAAGCATGTGTGAGCGTGTAACATAGGGGTGAATGGAGACAAACAGTTTTTACGACTTGACGTGCTGTTGGAGTGTGAGCAAGATAACATTGATGAAGGGATTCAAGGAAACCGGCAGGCCGGACTTGAGCCCTGGAGATGGGAAGTACGTATAGTGTCTGCACTCTGAAGGAGGAGTGTTAATGCTGCAGTTTTATAACTGTAGTGTAAGCACACCTCTGGCAAGACAGTGATGAAGCGAATGATGAAAGTTTTTGTTTTTCGGGCCACTCTGCCTTGGTGGGAGACTGCTGATGTGTTAATAATAATAAAAAAAAATTAAATGCATGACTTAGGAGTCCCACAAAATTTTGGGGTTCAGCTGTATAACCAGATACATTGTGAGAGTTAATGGGTAAAATAGTAGTGGCCATTGTAAAGTTTGCAGAATAAATGAAATTTTAAATATTGTTTTAAGTGCAGAGACTTGGGGGAAGACATGGATGAGATGTGTTGTGCAAACATTACTCAATAAAAGACTAGACACTAAAGTACCGTATGGTACTGTACTTAGTGAGGGTTAGAGGACAGAATGGTCATAAAAGTGTATTGGAGGGAATCAAGTCAGAGGTGTAGAAGAAATCATAGGAAAGTCTCTCATAGTTGACTATAACAGTGAGAGGGATTATAGGGCAGTTCTGCATGGGAGTTGTGGGATAATAGACTTATGGATAGTGTAAATAGATACAGTAATATGTTGTAATTTGTTTAAACTGGTACATATTTCTTCTTTGTACTCATTTTCTTTGGCAGATTTATTTTTACTCTTATTGCATGTTGTACAGTATTATAGTTGCCACATGTAGAGACTGCCCCTGGTTATGTTGAGTGTTCTTAATAACTATTATCATTAATATTAATGGTGATCCTTCTGATGGACAGACACACACACACACACATGCAGATCCCATGGTCAGTGCTAAGACTATCTGTGGCAGCCTGTATAAAAGGTGCAGTATACACACAAAATTTGTGTATCATATCAAGTTAGATTTCGGCTAGCTTTTAGACACCAGATATGTACATACGGCATATTGTATATTTTTGAGCTTAGGATGAGTACCCCTTTCATATATCCCGGATAAAGACTTTAAATTGTACGTAATAATGTTCTGCATCTCAAATTTTCAATAGCAACCAATGGTAAAACTTCACATGTCAGAGTTAGGAGGAACCTGTTGTGTAATTGCAGGTTGTGAGTGAATTGTACCAGTTAGGAAATAGTAGAGGCAAACTCATTGCATGTGTTAAAATGTATGCACATATGACAGAACCCTGGGGGTTAGAGATGTGTCACTTGTTTAATAGTGATGAGTTTTAAATAATATTGTCAATAGTGTCTCAGGTTCCTGGAGAATATATTGACGTAAGGATTTTTTTTTTATATACACATTGAGTTGCTATACTGAAGTTCTGATGACTGAAATATCCCTGGTCATTAGGTAAGGAAGCATGTGTAACTCCATTCCTGTAAAATTGAGTTTTTGCAGTCCAAAACCTATTTTGTATGAGATGGTATATTTCTGATAGAGATAAATACAAAGACTGTAATAAAGTTGGTAGAATTGCCAACAATATGTTAAGTAAAGAAATATGCAACTAATGAGACATGTTATTGCAGCAACTTTATGCTCTTCAGGAATTTTGTCAGACATGATGTAACTCCTGGAGAGCAAAATGTTTCTGCAATAAAATGTCTCTTTAGTTGCTTGTGTCCTTTTACCTGACTTAGATGTAAGTTGCAGAATAAACTTTTGTTGAGATAATACTTCACTTTTTTGTTGACTTTAAGAAGTGAAAGTTATTGGAAGCATTCTGTACAGAGTGAAACATTACCCCAATAAAAGCTTGTGTCTTTATCTTTGAAGTACAGTGGACCCCCGCTTAACGATCACCTCCCAATGCGACCAATTATGTAAGTGTATTTATGTAAGTGCGTTTGTACATGTATGTTTGGGGGTCTGAAATGGACTAATCTACTTCACAATATTCCTTATGGGAACAAATTCGGTCAGTACTGGCACCTGAACATACTTCTGGAATAAAAAAATATCGTTAACCGGGGGTCCACTGTATTTTTTCAAAACTAGTGTCACACTGTATGTGAAAGAAGAAATACACACAAAAAAAAACAAATATAAATTGAGGCTGAACTTGAACATATGGCTGCAGTATAGTTTCCATACCTGAAGAAACACAAAAATATTCTCAGACAATGTATGAACCAAATTAATTCTTCATTTAAAAAATGTGAGCTACAGATTAAGAAAAAAAGAACAAAAGATTTGATTAGTAGATAGTAGGTAATTATTATATTTAATAAAGGTTATAAAAATACAGATAGATAAATCTAGCTGGAAGAACTAGAAGATACACACTAAAGTTGTAAAAGGATGGTAGAAAAGGCAATACAATTACTGTATGCACTAACAAAACTGGAAATAAAATATATATGATTAGCATAGGTGGATACCACAAGTCATAGCTTTGTATAACTGTTTTGAAGCCAGTTTTTATATCAGGTTAAATATGTTTTATTATATTTTCTATTTTAAACCATTAAATGTGTTTGACCATGAGCATACACTGTAGCAGTAACATGAAAATAAGCTGTATAGCCCTTGTGGCTTAGCGCTTCTTTTTGATTATAATAATAATAACATGAAAATAAAATTCTACTATACAGTAGCAAAAAAATGTAAACAAAAATGTAATAAAGGTGACTTTGTATTTTTAGCTTTGTTCTAGAATATTTTCTACCATTTTCTTCAAACAGCACAAGTTCATATATGACCTGCAGTGCCATTATTTTTTCATGAGCATCTTTTGGAATATTTGCTGTTCTTAATGTCAAAAAAGACAGTTGCATAGAGGAACTTTGAGATATTCTGCCTTAGGAACTTCAGTTAAAATACACTGATGCACAACAGGCAAATTTAAACATGTACAGTCAGGTGATAGGAGCACTGCAGGAGGCCTGCTGATTCTTCTGATGACTTGTTTATGTAAGATGAGTTAGGTTATAGGTAGAGATGGGACGATAGCAGAATTTTTGCTGATACCAATGCTCAATTTTAGGTTGATGCGACACCAGTACTTTTTCAGTATTTTTTTTTAACATGGCCGTCTCCCACCAAGGCAGGGTGATCCAAAAAAGAAAGAAACACTTTCATCATCATTCACACATAATCACTGTCTTTGCAGAGGCACTCAGATACGACAGTTCAGATGTCACTCCAAACAGCAGATATCTCAAACCCCTCCTTTAAAGTGCAGGCATTGTACTTCCTACCTCCAGGACTCAAGTCTAGCTAACCCATTTTCCTGAATCCCTTCACAAATTATTACCCTGCTCACCCATCTTAAAATTCACTCCATGTAGTGATCTCACTGACCCAACCACTCACCTGACTATGCTTGTATAAATTTGCTTCGTGCGCATCCCTGTATATTAACTGAAGGAGTGTTCCATAGGCGAAACATCACAAAATCCTTCTCTGCAACTGTCTTTTTCACTGTTTGTTGGCTTTGTGCCATGTGTTCCCATTTTAATGTCTTTCACTGTTTCCATGTTATACAGTCCATTCTCTCCTTTCCCCCTCCTCATGCATTCAGATGTATAGTAGCTATTATCTTTGCCAACCTTTTGCTGCTTATGTTTTCCAGCCAATGATAGCAACTTTCTACTCATGCAATCAACATATGATGTTTCTTCCTCTAAAGTTATTTTATTTCCTTAGTAAAAAAAATCAGTTATCAAATATTAAAAGTTAATTAGCCGTGCTCTTAATTTTTGTTTGCTTTCCAAACTTATAATTTTTCATGGGACTTTTTGAAGCATAAATAACTTTATCCAATCTTTTTGTACCTTATTTATTATATCCAGTATAATACTTCAAACTTCATTAACTAGATTTTTCAACAATGCTAATATTTACATTTCTAACCTAATCAAATTGTTAGTGCAAAAATTTATTTGCAGAAATAATTTTTTCACCGGATCAAAACATCATGCATATTAACAGTCTGCAAATTGATTTTAAAGTTTACAAGAATTTTTTTTTCTGTGTACAGTTGTACCCCGAGTTTTGGCCATAATTTGTTCCAGAAGGCTGTTTAAATGCTGTTACTGAACGAATTTGTTCCCATAAGGAATAATGTAAATTAGATTAGTCCATTTCAGACCCTCAAAAATGCTTACAAAAGCACTTACATATTATTATTATTATTATTATAATAATCAAAAAGAAGCGCTAAGCCACAAGGGCTATACAGCAGCACTTACATAACTGTTCGAGTTGGGAGCTGTACGAAACTCTGGGTACCACTGTATATGTTTAGCCATTCTAAATCAATCTGTATGAGACACTAATAAAGACAGTGCAAAAAGTGACATAACACCATTCTCTTTAATTTTCCCAAACTGTTCAGTTATATTACAATTCCTTCTTTACATTTATACTTTTTTCTTTATAAAATGAACAGTACCCCCTCAAGGAGGGTTCCTTGACATCAGTGAGGGACTTTTGACCTAAGGAATAAACCTAACCTTCCCTTTCCTAATTTGAAATGTGATTGCCTTCCATTACCCAGGGCACAGTATGATCCCTACAGGTTTGGCACTTTTCCCTTCCCTGTGAATGTAATAATGATAACATGGTTACAGTATTCAGAATCAGCATACCCATTTACAAAGTAATACAACCATTTAGTTAATGTTCATTGAAGTTGGTGAGGGGCTCTTGATTTAGGGAATTGGATCTGTGCTCCAGTTCCCCGAATTAAGCCTGAATGCCTTCCACATCCCCCCCCAGGCGCTGTATAATCCTCCGGGTTTAGCGCTTCCCCCTTGATTATAATAATAATAATAGTTAATGTTCATAACATAACATGTTAACCATTATTGTTAACTCACTACCCTCATTACTAGTTTTTATATACAATATTTTGCCACTATTCTTGTCAATATACAGGGGCACCAATCTGGTGCTCTCTTGGCTTATTTACTGTCATATTATAGATGCCATTAGCAAAATTTTAAGCCCATTAGTTGTAATGCAAACTACAGCCTTAATTCATTGCAATTCATATGCACAGTAAATTTTGATGAAAGGGAAATCTCCCCACTACTTAGGCCAAAAATTAGGTTTCTGAGTTCTTAGCCAAGCAACCAAGCTGTTTAAAATTTGGCACCGTGATGAGGTGGCTGAACATCAGGAGATATGTAAATAAATTTGAAGTGATAAATATTATAATAATTTTTATTTTCACAATTCTTACACAAATAACCCGTACATAAAAGAGAGGGGCTTACGATGATGTTTCGATCTGACTTTGATCTGACTTTACAAAGTCACACTAACAAAAAGGAGAGGAGGGAGTATATATAAGCCAACAGACAGGGATGGTAGAGAGGTAGTAGTGGTAGTGGAGTCAGTCAGATACTAAGAAAGATGAGCACTACAGTATAAGGGAGCTAGGGGCCCACAGAGGGTAGGAGCAAGAACACAGAGGGGGGAAAAATAATTTATTTATTTATTTATTTATTTAGAAATTTTAGCATACAAACAGAGGTACAAAAAATACAGGTAAGAGCAGCATGCCAAAGCCACTTATATGCATAGCATTACGGGCTGGCTTAAAATTAACTTAAGATTAACTAAGCAATGATAAAATCAGTGATAAGACATTATTGTAAACAGATAACTATAAAATACAAATGAGTATTACAAAGACAGGTCCAATGGTTGCATGCATTGCTGTTCATTCAGTAGAATGGAGTATTCTGTTAGGTAGTGTATTTAAAAAAAAATAACAAAGTTAGGTTTAACATTTGTGTGATATAATTGTGAGTAACATTTAGGATATACAATTTATATGGTTCAGTTATTCAGTATTTATTTGGTTTTGAGTGAGTAAGTGAACTTTGAGAAGAGACTTGAATTTATAAACAGGTAGTGTTTCTTTTATATTTACAGGTAATGAATTCCAGATTTTAGGGCCTTTTATGTGCATTGAGTTTTTGCATAGCGTGAGATGGACACGAGGAACATCAAAGAGTGATCTGTGCCTTGTATTATGGTCATGTGTTCTGTTGAGGTTGGCAAGGAGATGTTTGAGGGGAGGGTTAATATCAGAGTTAAGTGTTCTATGTATGTAATAAGTGCAATAATAAGTATGGATGTTTTGTATGGTGAGTAGGTTGAGTGTTTTGAATATTGGTGGAGTGTGCTGCCTGTAGTGAGAATTTGTTATCATTCTAACTGCAGCCTTTTGTTGGGTAATTAGTGGTCTGAGATGGTTAGTTGTTGTTGAGCCCCATGCACAAATTCCATAGGTGAGATAGGGGTAAATAAGAGAGTGATAAAGGGCCAGGAGGGCTGACTGTGGAACATAGTACCGTATCTTCGATAGTATGCCTACAGTCTTGGAAATTTTCTTAGAAATTTGTTGTATATGTGTATGAAATTTGAGTCTATTATCGAGGTGGATTCCTAAGAATTTTCCCTCTGTTAGCTTTGTGATAGGTGATCCGTTTATCGTTATGTTAAGAGGTACATCTGTAGCTCTGCTACCAAACTGAATGAAGTAGGTTTTGTCAATGTTTAGTGTAAGTTTGTTAGTCCTCATCCAGGTAGATATTTTCTGTAATTCGGTGTTTACAGTATTGGCTAGCGTGACTGGGCTCGGGTGAGAGAAGACGTATGTGGTGTCACCTGCAAAAAGTGTGGGTTTGAGTAATTGCGAAGCATTTGGTAGGTCATTTATGTATAGGAGAAAGAGAAGAGGGCCAAGGACACTTCCCTGTGGGACACCAACTGTAATTGGTTGTGCGGAAGAGCTTGCCCCATTTGCGTACACATATTGGCTTCTGTTGCTGAGGTAAGACTTGAGGTAGTTGAGGGAGTGCCCTCTAATACCATAGTGTGACAATTTTACGTGGAGCAAGTCATGGTCAACTGTATCAAAAGCTTTACGTAAGTCAATGAAGATCCCCAGTGGGACTTCTTTTTTCTCTATTGCAGTGTATATATGTTCTAGCATGTGTATAATAGCATCATTAGTATTTTTATTAGGCCTGAATCCAAATTGGCAGGGGTTGAGAATGTTATGGGAGATGAGGTAGGAGTGGATTCGTTTATGAATTAATTTTTCGAAGATTTTTGAGAGAGGGTGTAAATTGGATATTGGCCTATAGTTATTCAACTCTGTTTGGTCTCCTCCTTTATGGATCAGGGTGACCCTTGCTATTTTGAGAACTGTAGGGAAGGTGGAGGATTCAATGGATTTGTTAAAGAGTGTTGCAATGATTGGTGATAGTACTTGTGATGCTTTTTTGTATATAAAGGGTGGTAAGGTATTTAAATCTCCTGCCTTGTTTTTCAGTGCGTTGATAATAAGGGAGACTTCGTATGGGTTAGTCGGAGCTAGGAACAGTGTGTTCGGGTAGTTGCCAGTGAGGTAGTCATTTGGTGGGGTATCTGAGCTTTGGATATTATTGGCAAGGTTTTGACCTACAGTGGAGAAGAAATCATTGAGTCTGTTTGCTGTTTCTGTTGGTGGGAGTTGGGGTTCATCTGATTTTGCTAATTTTATTTAGCTATGTCGTGATATCTTTTTTGTTCCCAGAATTTCTGATAGGGTCTTCCAGGTCTTTTTTATATCACCTCATAAGTTGGATAATCTGTTCTCATAATACAATTTTTTTGCCCTTCTTATCAGGCTGGTTAGAATTGACGAGTAACGTTTTGTTTGGTCTCTGGTTATGTGACCCATTCTGTACTGTTTTTCATATCGGTGTTTTGTATTTATGGATTTGAGAATGCTGGGTGTTAGCCAGGGACTGTTCAGTCTCTTAGCTGTCATCTGTTTAGTTTTTTTAGGGCAGTGCTTGTTATAAAGGCATTGGGTCTTTTTTAGAAAATTATTCAAACATTCGTCAATATCTGTATAGATTTCTAGCTCAGTGTGCCAGTCAATGTTTGTTACTGCTGTTGTGAAGTTATTAATGGCTGCCTCATTGTGAAGTCTGAAGGTGACTTTAGTAGTGTCTTTGGGTATTTTACCAAGAGTTGTTATGAGGAAAGTATGGTAGTGGTCTGTGGTATTATCTGTAATTATGCCTAATTTTAAAGGGGATATGGTGTTGGTCCAGATGTGGTCAAGTAGGGAAACACTAGTCTCTGTAACTCTTGTAGGTTTTGTTACTGTTGGTAGCAACATGCAGTTACTGATTGTGTTTGTGAATTCAGTAACGTGTGGGTCCTGGTCTTGCAGGAGATTTATATTGAAGTCACCTGAGAGTAGTAAGTGATCTTTGTTCATGCGTGCATCAGTTATCATACTTCCTAGGTTTTGACTAAATTGGCTAATGTTTGATTGTGGAATTCTGTAGATATTTATCACTGTGAGAGGTTTTTGTAGGTATTTGGATTTGAATTTAGCTATTATATATTCCCCATGTTCATCCCTTGTGCAAGTATTAGTGATACATTCTAGTTGGTCTGAGTAGTATAAAGCTGTGCCACCCCCTTGTTGGTCTGGCCTACAGTTGTGTATGGCTGTGTAACCAGGAATGGCATAGACATCTGTAGTATCAGGCTTTAGCCAGGTTTCAGTTAGTGTAATAATGGACATATTGGCATGCAAGGAATTTAGTAATGCTAGGAGGTCATCATAATGCTTGCTTAAAGATCTGATATTGTAGTTAAAGATAGTTATGTTGTTGTTGGCTCTGAGAAGTGCCTTTGATTGTTCTGCTGTGTAGTAATTACAGTAACTGTTTGAATCATTTAAGTCATTAAATAAGAGGTTGGTATCAGGATCAATGCTTGTAATCATAAGATTTGTAGTGAATCTATAGTTAGAATTAAGTAAAAAATAAAGTAAATATTCTAAAGCTAAAAAAATAGCACCTGAATTATTTAACAAATGTAAAAAATAATGAGCTAAGGTAGTTTTTTAAAGCTAAAATAAAGGAGACAATATAAAAGGGACTAAAATAATTTGTGGTGAACAAATAAAGTGATGATCAAATAATGGAGCTTGGGAATATGATAGTAGGTAGTACTTTAAAGGTAATTCTTTAAAGTTAGAATTATAATATAAAATTATAATATAAAAGGGACTAATATAAGTTGTGGTGAACAATAAAGTGGTAATCAAATAAATGAGCTTTGGAGTATAATGGCAAAATAGTGAACTTATTAACTTTAGCACCTGAGAATAGCACCTTGATTAGTTTAACAATTGCGAATATATGATCTAAGGTAGTTATATAGAGCTAAAATAAAGGACAAAAAATATATAAGGGACTACAATTGAGTAATGGTAAACAAGTTAAATGGACAGACAGTCACTATGAAATAATATTGGTTTAGGAGTAAGATCTGATTTGTAATATTAAATAAGTTGAGCAGTTTATTGCACAATAAAAAGTAAAAAAAAAATGAGGTAGTTGGTAGTAGCTAGCAAAAGATAGTATTGGTACTTGCAAAAAAGTAATTGGAATATACACTAATTGCACACACAATAAAAAGTGACTAAAAAAACAAGTAGTGGTAAACAAAATTAAATGGACAGGTAAGAACAATGAATAATGGTAATGTCTTGGTTATAATATGATAGTAAGATGGTAGACAGGTACAAAGGATAATATGAAGGTTGGAGTTGAATATGCAAACTTGAAAATTTGGCAACAAAATGTTATGGGAAGTATAAAATAATGTTTAATGTACAAAAGTAAAATTGACTGGTAGTAAATATGGTGTTTAATAAAATTTTAGTAAGTAATAATGATTACAAAAAAAGTGAAAAAGTAATGTTTATTTCATTCAATATTGCACTGGTAGTTATACTAGAGGTTATATGGCAGTACAAGGTAATTAAGAGTACTCTAAGATAGTAAATGTGGTATAAAACAGGTAAAGGTAATTAGACAAGTAATGGTTATTAAATGTCAAAAATGTTAAGAGTAAATTGAAATTATAGTAAAAATGATAATTATTAATTTTAGTAGGTAATATCAATTGATAGTATTTAAAAAAATATGAGGTAGTAATATGGACAGAGAAAGTATCAATTCAGCTAATGTTTAAGCAAACAATAGTAAATAAGAAAATTACATAAGGTGACTTATGCTTACTAGTAAAATCACAAAGAGAGGTAGTTGATTATTTAAATACTAAGAGATTGTACAATGAAACTTGAACAATAATGGAGCAAAACATACACTACGCTACGTAGGCTTTTAAGTTGGACATTGTTTAGTTATTCTCTAAGATTAGTATCCCTGAGAAATCGTGATAGATCATTCTCGTTCGTGATTGTGTACAGTTGACCTACATTTGTTTTCCTAACAAGAATTTTCCCATCCCGTGTGAAGCATTGGTGTATTGTGTCGTTATTCTCCCGCTTAAGTTTTCTTACTCTATACAGGAGGTTCTGACGTTTTTTGGTAAGACACTCGTTTTTGTATACCTCTTTCTTTACTTTAATAGATGCAATAATTAAGTCTTTTTTCCTGTCATGTGAGTGGAATCTAAGCATAACACTTTTTCTACCATGGGATCCTAGTAACCTGGCTTCTTTTATTTCAGACTCAGGTACAATAACACTTGTTTGGTCCTTTATGATCTGCAGAGTAATTTCTTTACTGTTTGTTTGGTTCATATCACTGGGAAAAAGTGGACTATTAACTATTACTGCGTCCGATAGTTTATCTTGTTCAGTTTTATCTTCTTGGAGAGCAAAGTAGTCGCTGAACTGGTTATTTAAGTTGTTCTTCCATTCTTTTACTGCTTCTTCAACCTTTGTATTAAGAGATATTATTTGTTGGGTATGGCTATCTATGACTGTCTGGATGGTCTTGCCACAGTTTGTCATTCCTGGTGTTGATAACTTTTGTTCAAGACTGAGGATTTTGTTCTCGAGTTGTGTCATCCTGGTGTCTTGTTTTGTTAGCGTCTCTCGAAGATTCATATTTTCAATAACTAAGTTGGAGATGCATGACTTTAGGGTATCTGGATCGTTGGTCATACCTGAGAGACTACTTGGTAGGTTGAATCTGGGGAAGAGAGGGGAGGATGGGCTGGTGGCAGCCATGTTTGTTATTGTTGTGGTGTCGCCTTGAGTGGTGGTGAGTGGGGTGGTTGCTAGGCCAGCGTCCTCCTGGCTACACTTGTTGAATAGTTGATTTTTCGGCGTTTTCTTGCTGGCCTTGGTGCTGTTTCCTCTTAGATTGCGCCTCATAATACTACAGGAATTGTTGTAGTTAAGAAGAAGTTGTAGTTATACAAAGTTTAGGGTTACGTTGTTCGGCTCCCAGTGGGGTGTTGCTTTCGGTTTGTGGGCAGTCTTCCTTTGATCTCTATTATGTTCGATTTGTAGGTTTCACTGTTGGTAATCTTTGGTCATTCTAGGTGCTACGTTGGGTAGTGCAGTTTTGCATGTAACTAGATCATCATAGGAGCATTGGTAGCTCTGATAGTTGGAGAAAAGTACGGAGCTCGGAGGTCGCTGCTGCCGCTGCCATTGCAGTAATTTTCCAAATACCCAAGGAAGAAGAAAGAAAACCCAAAGGAGAAAAAGGAAAGAGGGAGAAGGGGAAAAATGAATCAGGTTAAGTCATGGGTGTTCTGAAATTTGGAGCATTTTACAATATAATGGGAGAGGAAGGCCTTTACAGAGACTAAGATTCATACAAGGAAAGTTGTGTATAAGGGAGGATTCAACCAAATGGCGATTGTGAAAGTTAGAAGTAGGGTAGACAGTTTTAGCAGAAGACTTTGTAAATGGTCCAAGTCGGACCGAAACGTCGACGGAAGCTCCTCTCTTTTATGTGAGGGTTATTTGTGTGTTGTTCCAGCCACCCTCTTCAAGGGGGGCTCCTTGGCGTGGTGAAGAGGCTCTTGGTCTGAGGAATTAGACCTGTCAGTCTCCTTCCTCAGACCGAACCTAATTACCCCCCAATCCCCCGTTCCCTATCTCATCCTCCCCTTTTTCCTTTCCTCCTCCTCCTCCCCACCCCTCTCTTTTGCCCTTCCTTTTTGGCCTTTGGGATTTTTTTTTTTCCCACAGGCACGCTAGTTCCTAGGTAGGGGAAAGGGTACCGGGGTCCATCCCATTCTGTTGAGGTTCTTGGCGATGGCATAGTTTGCCGTGGAATCTGGATTGCCTGGGGATGTCCCGATCCCTCTCCGGTATCCCGGAGGGTGGCTTTGGGTGTCTCTCGGGCGACGGGTGTATCTCTGGAAGCCACCTTTCAGATTCCGGGGGTGGTGGCCGAAGGAGGTATGCTTTGTGGCAGATTTCCGGCCGCCCTCTCTTTTGTCCACCGAGGTAGCTCTGCAGATGTGAGGTTGCTATCCCGGATTGCCGGTTTACTGGCATGATGGGTAGGGTATGGCACGGGTTCCATGCTGCATCTGAGCTACTTGCGGTGCTGAGGTCCTCTTGGGCGCGGAGGGAGATTTCTGGCCCTTTCATTCCTCCTAGGAACTATCCCTCCCCGGTCCCCCCTTTTTTTATTCTTTTTTTTATTTTTATTTTCTTCTTTCTTTTTTTTTCTTAAAAACAAAAAGAAAGAAGTAACCTAACCATGGCAGCCCTAGTCCATGGACCTGCTACCCCCGGGCCCCTTCTTGATACCGCACCCCGTTCTGACCCCGCCTCGTCTTTGGACCACTCTTCGGACACTCCTCATGCCTCTGTACCTCTTGCCGGTGCTGTTTCCTCACCCGATTCAGGTACTGAGGCCTCGACTGACTCCTTCGATTTATCTGACCTTCGCTCTCCTCAGACTATGCTTCCGGCCTCTCCCTTTACGGTGTGCCAATTTTCGAATCGCCGGCCCGTTCCACGTCGGACCAACTCTGGTCCCACGCCTAAACGCCAACGACAATTACCTGCTGATGATACTTCTCCACCTTCTCGTTCTTCTCAGAAAAGATCGACACATCCTTCACTACCTTCCCACGCTCAGTTTCAGACTGCACAATGGACTAAATTCGTCACTTTACAACCGACTTCCTCTACTGCCTATCTTTCTGACCACAGTATTGGCAAGGCACTCCTACGCCATGTTGGTAAAGATATTTCTTTTCATGCTCTTAAGAGCGGTACACGCATCATCACCGTACAGAATGCTACCCAGGCTCATGAGCTTTCTCGTCTTTCCCATATCGATACTGTTCCTGTCACTATTGAAAAACATCATTCCCTCAATTCTTGTAGTGGTACCGTCATTCTGCCCCATACCATAGTTCAACAAAATTTCCAGACATGTGGCACTGACATTCTTGAACAGCTGGAACTCCAAGATCTCCCAATTCTCAAGGTAGACACTTATGTTCTTCCTGCCTGCGGGCGGAGACGATACCCTAGCAATGTGGCTCGTTTAACTTTTGACAGCCGTGAACTCCCATCCTCAGTTTATGTAGCAGGACATCGGTTACAAGTTCGAAAGGTGATCCCTACGCCACAACAGTGTAGAAATTGCTGGCGATTTGGCCATCCTGCGAAATATTGCAGATCTATCGCCGAATGCCCGGTCTGTGGTGCCGATGACCATTCTAATATGTCTTGCAATCGACCTCCCTCTTGCCTTAATTGTCATGAGGATCACCCTTCGTACTCTCGCCGTTGTCAAGTCTACTTAGACGAGCGGGAAATCCGTTGCCTCAGAGGCAGAAGGTCTCCCTTATGCCATGGCAGTTTCTCATCTCGGCCTCGTGTTTCTTATTCCCGTGTTTCAAAACGTCCCCCCACTTCTGGGATCCCATCTTCTGCAACCACCTCTGTGGTTACCTCTCCCATAGTCACTCCTGTATCTAATTCTTTTGCTGTCCTAGGCTCAGATATCCCTACTTCAACGCCTCAGTCTGATCTCGCTTCTTTGTGTTCTCCCTCACAAGCCTCAGTAGCGATGAGATCTCGTATGACACCTCCTCCTAATCGCCCCTCTACTTCTGAAAAGTCAAAAAAAGGTCCGTTAACACCTCCTACCCATCTTCCACCTCCTCATTTTACCTTTCCTGTCTCTGTACCTGGTTCTTCCCCTCTCACTGGCTCTGTTACAAGTGTAGAGGTTCACCCTCCTCCTCATACTGTACCTTCCTCCCCTGTTTCCTCCCAAGTTTCTTCCTCTTCTGCCACCTCCCAGGTTTCTGCCTCTTCTGTCCCCTTCCACGTTTCTCCAGTTCCCTCCACCCTTTCACCCCCTCCCTACCTTGGTACAGTCCATTACAGTTCCAATCTTTACTCATCCTCCCCCTACCATTTCCAATATTGTCTCCCATACGACGTCTCTGAATTCCGAAACACTTGAAGCAATCTCTGAATATATTGCAGAGACCAAACCATCAATGGACACTGATCCACCCTCCTTTCCTTCTCTCTCCTCTGCTCCATCTGCGCAACTCCATTCTTCACAGTGCACCATTCCTTCGCTGCTTGAATGTTTTCCACTGCCTCCGCATGTGGACTTTTCTAACCCCTCTAGTCCGTAGGAACCCTTACCTGCGGATTTCAGGTATCTTTATCATTGCCAATCATGGCCTATTTACAGTGGAATATATGCAGCCTCAGGGGTAATCGGGGTGTGCTTCAGATGTTACTCTCCCAGTTTTCCCCTGTTGGTGTTTGCTTACAGGAACCAAAATTACACTCTGCTGTTATCTCTCCCATCTCAGGCTATAATTTATTGTATTCTTCAGATCCTTTTCCTGATGGGACCTTTAATGAAAGTGCCCTTCTTCTACGCACTGATATTCTGTACCATCAGCTGTTTGTTCGTACTTCGCTGCATTACACAGCAGCCTGTATCCACTTGCATAGGTGGTATACGCTCTGTTCTTTATATCTCTCTCCTCGGGCATTATCTATTCCGGATATTGCCTTTCTTGTTTCGTCATTACCGCCACCGATTCTGTTGGCGATTTTAATGCCCACCATTTCCTCTGGGGGGGTCTCACTGTGATTCCCGTGGCATTCAGTTAGAGGCTTTTCTTGCCACCCACCCCCTCCATGTTTTAAATACAGGTACTCACACCCATTTTGATCCTCGGACTCACACTCTCTCTTGCATCGATCTCTCAGTCTGCTCTTCCTCCGCCACATTAGACTTAACTTGGTCTGTTCTCCCGGACTTACATGACAGCGATCATTTCCCAATCATTCTTACTTCCCCTTCATATTCACCACCTCTTCGCATCCCACGCTGGCAATTTGATCAGGCAAATTGGAACCTTTACTCACACCTAACTGTTTTTAGAGAGGTTCCTTCTTCGTCCTCCATCAATGAGCTTTTACACCTCTTCTCATCTTCCGTTTTAACCGCAGCTTCTAATTGTATACCCCAAACTTTGGGCAGGCATTCTCAGAAATGCGTGCCTTGGTGGTCTCCTGCTTGTGCTCGTGCAGTACATTTGAAACGCGCTGCATGGGGCAGGTACCGGTACAATAGAACCACAGAGAGACTTCTTGATTTTAAGCAGAAGTGTGCGATCGCTCGCAGTGTCATCCGTGATGCTAAACGCACTTGCTGGCGAGATTATGTCTCCACCATCACCTCTGCTTCCTCTATGAGTGCAGTCTGGAAAAAAGTACGAAAACCGAGTGGTAAATATTCTCCTGACCCGGCTCCTGTTCTGCGGGTTGCCGGCATTGATATAGCAAACCCACTAGATGTTGTCAATGAAACTGGCAATCATCTGGTCTGTATTTCTCAGGGACTCCATCTATACCCCTCATTTCTTTCCTCAAAGTCTGCCAGAGAGTTAGCACCCTTGGATTTTTATTCTCTCAGAGAAGAACAGTATAATGTGCCTTTTACCCTTCAAGAACTGGAGGCAACACTCTCAGCTTGCCGATCATTGGCAGCTGGGCCCGACGACATTCATATTCGTATGCTACAACATTTACATCAGTCAGCCTTTGCAGTCCTATTACGCCTTTACAATCTTATTTGGTCACAAGGAGTTCTTCCACAGCTGTGGAAATCCGCCATTGTTCTCCCTTTCCGCAAACCAGGCACTACGGGACATGAAGCCTCCCACTATCGTCCCATTGCTCTTACCAGTGCAGTTTGCAAAGTGATGGAACGCCTAGTAAATAGACGTTTAGTGTGGTATTTAGAGAGACACAACAGTCTCTCCATTCGTCAATATGGCTTTCGTAAGGGACGTTTTACCATAGACCCCTTACTACGCTTGGATACGTATGTTCGTAATGCCTTTGTGAATAACCACTCAGTTATTGCCATATTTTTTGACCTTGAGAAGGCATATGACACAACTTGGAGGTATAATATTTTAGCCCAAGCCCACTCCTTAGGCCTTCGAGGCACTCTACCATCCTTCCTTAAGAACTTTTTAACTGACAGGCATTTCCGTGTTCGGGTTAATAATGTGCTCTCCCCGGACTTGATCCAAGCTGAAGGTGTCCCCCAGGGATGTGTTCTGAGCACAACACTTTTTTCTCCTTGCTATTAATGATTTGGCCTCTAGTCTTCCATCAAATATTTGGTCATCACTCTATGTTGATGACTTCGCTATTGCCTGTGCAGGCGCTGACTGTCACCTCATTACAGTTTCTCTCCAGCATGCAGTTGATCATGTTTCCAGTTGGGCCACCACACATGGGTTTAAATTTTCCAGCACTAAAACCCACCAAATTACTTTCACTAGACGCTCTGTCATCTCCGATCATCCTTTGTACCTCTATGGCTCCCGTATCCCTGAATGTGATACAGTCAAGTTTCTGGGCCTCCTCTTTGACCATAGGTTATCCTGGAAACCTCACATTACCTCTCTGAAGGCAACCTGTCACACCCGGCTGAACCTTCTTAAAACCCTTGCTCATCTTACTGTCACCTCATTACAGTTTCTCTCCAGCATGCAGTTGATCGTGTTTCCAGTTGGGCCACCACACATGGGTTTAAATTTTCCAGCACTAAAACCCACCAAATTACTTTCACTAGACGCTCTGTCATCTCCGATCATCCTTTGTACCTCTATGGGTCCCGTATCCCTGAACGTGATACAGTCAAGTTTCTGGGCCTCCTCTTTGACCATAGGTTATCCTGGAAACCTCACATTACCTCTCTGAAGGCAACCTGTCACACCCGGCTGAACAGAAAACTTAAGCGGGAGAATAATGACACAATACACCAATGCTTCACACGGGATGGGAAAATTCTAGTTAGGAAAACAAATGTAGGTCAACTGTACACAATCACGAACGAGAATGATCTATCACGATTTCTCAGGGATACTAATCTTACAGAGAATAACTAAACAATGTCCAACTTAAAAGCCTACGTAGTGTAGTGTATGTTTTGCTCCATTATTGTTCAAATTTCATTGTGCAATCTCTTAGTAATTAAATAATCAACTACCTCATTTTGTGATTTTACTAGTAAGCATAAATCACCTTATGTGATTTTCTTATTTACTATTGTTCGCTTGAACATTAGCTGAATTGATACTTTCTCTGTCCATATTACTACCTCTTATTTTTTTAAATACTATCAATTGATATTACTTACTAAAATTAATAAATATTATTTTTACTAAAATTTCAATTTACTCTTAACATTTTTAACATTTAATAACTATTACTTGTCTAATTACCTTTACCTGTTTTAATACCACATTTACTATCTTAGAGTACTCTTAATTACCTTGTACTGCCATATAACCTCTAGTATAACTACCAGTGCAATATTGAATGAAATAAACATTACTTTTTCACTTTTTTGTAATCATTATTACTTACTAAAATTTTATTAAACACCATATTTACTACCAGTCAATTTTACTTTTGTACATTAAACATTATTTTATACTTCCCATAACATTTTGTTGCCAAATTTTCAAGTTTTTATATTCAACCCCAAATGTTACACATAAATGTTAAACCTAAAACCCAATCTAACTTTATTATTTTTTAAATACACTACCTAACAGAATACTCCATTCTACTGAATGTACAACAATGCATACAACCATATGACCTGTCTTTGTAATACTCACTTGTGCTTTATAGTAACCTGTTTACATTAATGTTTTATCACTGATTTCATCATTGCTTAGTTAATCTTAAGTTAATTTTAAGCCAGCCCGTAATGCTATGCATAGTATAAGTGGCTTTGGCATACTGCTCTTACCTGTATTTGTTGTACCTCTGTATGTGTGCTCAAATTTTTAAATAAATAAATAAATAAATAAATCCTTTGTACCTGTGTACCTGTCTACCATCTTACTATCATATTATAACCAAGACATTACCATTGTGATTTTTTACTATTATTCTTTTGGTACTTTAATTGTGAATTTTATTTTGTCAATTTAAATCTATAGTTATAATCTTGATCTTGTCAACAACCTATACCAGACTCTAGTGCAATTGCAAGTACCATTTCAAATTGTATTTTTATATTATAAGTTTATATTATAATTCCTACCATCTGTTGATTTAACCCTTTCAGGGTCCGTCCCGTAGATCTACGGCTTTATGTTCAGGGTCCAAACCGTAGATCTACGCCATGAGCTCAGCTCACTCAGATAAACTGTGAGTGGTACATTTGGGCCTAGATATGAGAGAATACATCTATGTGGTATGTGTGCACCACATAAAACAGATCCTGCAGCACACTGTGTATAATGAGAGAAAAAAAATGAAATCATGATTTTTCGATTAAAACAGCAACTTTGCAGTGTTTTTTCGTATGTTTTTTATAGTTGTATTTGCGATTTCTTGGTCTCATTTGATAGAATGGAAGACATATTACAGAAATAGAGATGATTTTGATTGGTTTTAGCATTGGAAATGGCTTGAAACTGAGCTCAAAGTAGCGGAAATGTTAAATTTTTGCCGATATTCAAGAGTAAACAAACGACCTCACACGTCTAATACACGTCAGCTGGTGGGTCTAATATACATTTACAAATATGGTGATGATATTTATACAATTATTACAGTATTGCATAACAGTAAATCTTCTATTTTTTGGTGTGAATAAAAATTCATTATGTGAATAAAAAATCAAAATGGAATTTATTTGTAAAGCCTCAAAACATAACTAATGAACAGAGGAAATGTTAGTTTAGTGCCAGGAATGCCTACAAAGTTCATTCTGGACCCTATTTTGAAATTGGAATATTTTGAACTTTGTGTTAAATTGGCCAAATTAACAATTTCCGATCACTTTATTTTGTAGTTGAAACAGTTGACTTGGCGATTTCTTGTGCTCAATCGATAGAATAGAAGTAATACTAGTGAAATAGCTAAGAATTTGGTTGATTGGAATAACGTAATTGGCCTAAAATGGGAGTCAAAGTCGGCAAAATCGCCGATTCGTAAATATCGCTGACACATCAAAATTCGCGAGAGCATAATTTCGTCAATTTTCCACCAAATTTCGTACTTTTTGTTTTATTACCTTCACAAAAAGATTCTCTACGATTTCATAAGAAAAAATAACAAATTTTTTTTTTTAAATTCTTGGACACTGGTGCGTGACTCCAGATTTGGGCCTTGGACCCTGAAAGGGTTAACTTTGCTTACCATTACTTAATTTTAGTCCCTTATATATTTTCTCCTTTATTTTAGCTTTATATAACTATCCTAGTTTATATATCCACAATTGTTAAAATAATCAACGTGCTATTCTCAGGTGCTAAAGTAGAATAAGTTCACAATTTTGCCATTATATTCCAAAGCTCATTTATTTGATTACCACTTTATTGTTCACCACAACCTATATTAGTCCCTTTTTATTATAATTTTAAACTATAATTCTAACTTTAAAAAATTACCTTTATAGTACTACCTACTATCATATTCCCAAGCTCTATTATATGATCATCACTTTATTTGTATTAGTCCCTTAGCTCATTATTTTACATTTGTTAAATAATTCAGGTGCTCTTTTTTAGCTTAAGACTATTTACTTTGTTTTATACTTAATTCTAACTATAGATTCACTACAAATCTTATGATTACAAGCATTGATCCTGATACCAACCTCTTATTTAATGACTTAAATGAATCAAACAGTTACTGTAATTACTACACTGCAGAACAATCAAAGGCACTTCTCAGTGCCAACAACAACATAACTATCTTTAACTACAATATCAGATCTTTAAGCAAGCATTACGATGACCTCATAGCATTACTAAATTCCTTACATGCCAATATGTCCATCATTACACTAACTGAAACCTGGCTAAAGCCTGATAGTACAGATGTCTATGCCATTCCTGGTTACACAGCCATACACAACTGTAGGCCAGACCAACAAGGGGGTGGCACAGCCATATACTACTCAGACCAACTAGAATGTATCACTAATACTTGCACAAGGGATGAACATGGGGAATATATAATAGCTAAATTCAAATCCAAATACCTACAAAAACCTCTCACATTGATAAACATCTACAGAGTTCCACAGTCAAACATTAGCCAATTTAGTCAAAATCTAGGAAGTATGATAACTGATGCACGCATGAACAAAGATCACTTACTACTCTCAGGTGACTTCAATATAAATCTCCTGCAAGACCAGGACCCACACGTTACTGAATTCACAAACACAATGAGTAACTGTATGTTACTACCAACAGTAACAAAACCTACAAGAGTTACAGAGACTAGTGTTTCCCTACTTGACCACATCTGGACCAACACCATATCCCCTTTAAAATCAGGCATAATTACAGATAATACCACAGACCACTACCCTACTTTCCTCATAACAACTCTTGGTAAACTACCCCAAGACACTACTAAAGTCACCTTCAGACTTCACAATGAGGCAGCCATTAATAACTTCACAACAGCAGTAGCAAACATTGATTGGCACACTGAGCTAGAAATCTATACAGATATTGACGAATGTATTAATAATTTTCTAAAAAAGACCCAATACCTCTATAACAAGCACTGCCCTAAAAAAACTAAACAGATGACAGCAAAGAGACTGAACAGTCCCTGGCTAACACCCAGCATTCTCAAATCCATAAATACAAAACACCAATATGAAAAACAGTACAGAATGGGTCACATAACCAGAGACCAAACAAAACGTTACTCGTCAATCCTAACCAGCCTGATAAGAAGGGCAAAAAAATTGTATTATGAGAACAGATTATCCAACTTACGAGGTGATATAAAAAAGACCTGGAAAACCCTATCAGAAATTCTGGGAACAAAAAAGATATCACGAAATAGCGAAATAAAATTAGCAAAATCAGATGAACCCCAACTCCCACCAACAGAAACAGCAAACAGACTCAGTGATTTCTTCTCCACTATAGGACAAAACCTTGCCAATAAAATCCCAAGCTCAGATACCCCACCAAATGACTACCTCACCGGCAACTACCCGAACACACTGTTCCTAGCTCCGACTAACCCATACGAAGTCTCCCTTATTATCAATGCACTAAAAAACAAGGCAGGAGATTTAAGTACCTTACCACCCTTTATATACAAAAAAGTGTCACAAGTGCTATCTCCAATCATTGCAACACTCTTTAACAAATCCATTGAATCCTCCACCTTCCCTACAGTACTCAAAATAGCAAGGGTCACCCCGATCCACAAAGGAGGAGACCAAACAGAGTTGAATAACTATAGGCCAATATCCAACTTACACCCTCTCTCAAAAATCTTCGAAAAATTAATTCATAAACGAATCTACTCCTACCTTATCTCCCAAAACATACTCAACCCCTGCCAATTTGGATTCAGGCCTAATAAAAATACTAATGATGCTATTATACACATGCTAGAACATATATACACTGCAATAGAGAAAAAAGAAGTCCCACTGGGGATCTTCATTGACTTACGTAAAGCTTTTGATACAGTTGACCATGACTTGCTCCACGTAAAATTGTCACACTATGGTATAAGAGGGCACTCCCTCAACTACCTCAAGTCATACCTCAGCAACAGAAGCCAATATGTGTACGCAAATGGGGCAAACTCTTCTGCGCAACCAATTACAGTTGGTGTCCCACAGGGAAGTGTCCTTGGCCCTCTTCTCTTTCTCCTATACATAAATGACCTTCCAAATGCTTCGCAATTGCTCAAACCCACACTATTTGCAGATGACACTACATACGTCTTCTCTCACCCGAGCCCAGTCACACTAGCCAATACTGTAAATACCGAATTACAGAAAATATCTACCTGGATGAGGACTAACAAACTTACACTAAACATTGACAAAACCTACTTCATTCAGTTTGGTAACAGAGCTACAGATGTCCCTCTTAACATAATGATAAACGGATCACCTATCACAAAGCTAACAGAGGGAAAATTCTTAGGAATCCACCTTGATAATAGACTCAAATTTCATACACATATACAACAAATTTCTAAGAAAATTTCCAAGACTGTAGGCATACTATCGAAGATACGGTACTATGTTCCACAGTCAGCCCTCCTGGCCCTATATCACTCTCTTATTTACCCCTATCTCACCTATGGAATTTGTGCATGGGGCTCAACAACAATTAACCATCTCAGACCACTAATTACCCAACAAAAGGCTGCAGTTAGAATGATAACAAATTCTCACTACAGGCAGCACACTCCACCAATATTCAATACACTAAACCTACTCACCATACAAAACATCCATACTTATTACTGCACCTATTACATACATAGAACACTTAACTCTGATATTAACCCTCCCCTCAAACATCTCCTAGCCAACCTCAACAGAACACATGACCATAACACAAGGCACAGATCACTCTTTGATGTTCCTCGTGTCCATCTCACACTATGCAAAAACTCAATGCACATAAAAGGCCCTAAAATCTGGAATTCATTACCTGTAAATATAAAAGAAACAGTACCTGTTTATAAATTCAAGTCTCTACTCAAAGATCACTTACTCACCCAAAACCAAATAAATACTGAATAACTGAACCTTATAAATTGTATATCTTAAATGTTTCTCACAATTATATCACATAAATGTTAAACCTAAAACCGAATCTAACTTTATTATTTTTTAAATACACTACCTAACAGAATCCTTCATATGACTGAATGCAACCATATGACCTGTCTTTGTAATACTCACTTGTGCTTTATAGTAATCTGTTTACATTAATGTTTTATCACTGATTTCATCATTGCTTAGTTAATCTTAAGTTAATTTTAAGCCAGCCCGTAATGCTATGCATAGTATAAGTGGCTTTGGCATGCTGCTCTTATCTGTATTTTTTTGTACCTCTGTATGTGTGCTCAAATTGAAAATAAATAAATAAATAAATAAATAAATCTTTCATGGGGAGCTGATCGTCGAGCCCTCCTTCGCCTACATTCCACCCTCATTTTATCGAAACTTGATTATGGTGACCAGATCTATTCAGCGGCATCTCCTGCTACTCTCTCTAGCCTTAACCCCATTCATCACCAAGGATTATGTTTATGCCTAGGTGCTTTTCGCTCTTCCCCTGTCGAGAGCCTCTATGCAGAAGCGAACGTTCTATCCTTATCCGATCGCCGTGATGCCCATTGCCTTCGCTACTATGTACGCTCTCATGATCTCCGCAATCCTTCCATTTATAGAATGGTCATTGATATTAGTAGACATTCTTTATTTGTTCGCCGCTCCTGTTTACTCCGTCCCTTCTCTCTTCGCCTTCATTCGCTCTTGTCTTCTCTTCAATTACCACCTTTCTATGTTCATGTAGCATCTCACTTTTCCCTACCCCCCTGGGAAGTTCCAGCTGTTCAAGTCTGTTCTTTCTCTCTCCCTTGCTCGAAAGCCCAACTGTCTACGGTTACTTCCCGCTCTCTTTTTCTTGACCACTTTCACTCTCATTCTCATGCCATTGCTGTGTACATAGATGGCTCTAAGTCTTCTGACGGCGTAGGATTCGCAGCAGTGTTTCCGGACAACATCGTACGAGGGCATTTACTATCTTCGGCTAGTATTTTTACTGCTGAATTGTATGCCATCCTTGCAGCACTTATCTGTATTGCATCTATGCCTGTGTCATCATTTGTGGTTGTCTCAGACTCCCTTAGTGCTTTACAGGCTATACAGAAATTTGATACACCTCACCCCTTAGTCCTCCGTATCCAACTTTGGCTACGCCGCATCTTTACCAAGCATAAAGATATTGTTTTTTGTTGGGTCCTTGGTCATGTTGACGTACAGGGCAATGAACAGGCAGACACTGCTGCGCGGTCAGCAGTACATGACCTACCAGTTTCATATAGAGGTATTCCATTTACGGACTACAGTGGACCCCCGCATACCGGACGCCTTGCATAACGGACAATCCGCATACCGGACGCTTTGATCGCTAAAATTTTGCCTCGCATACCGCCCAAAAACCCGCTCAGCGCCCTTCGTCCGAGACGCGTCCAATGTGCGGCCTGAGCCACGCTCACATGTTCCGCCGGTGGCATTGTTTACCAGCCAGCCTCCGCGGTAACATCCAAGCATACAATCGGAACATTTCGTATTATTACAGTGTTTTTGGTGATTTTTTTCTGGAAAATAAGTGACCATGGGCCCCAAGAAAGCTTCTAGTGCCAACCCTACAGCAATAAGGGTGAGAATTACTATGGAGATGAAGAAAAAGATCATTGATAAGTATGAAAGTGGAGTGCGTGTCTCCGAGCTGGCCAGGTTGTATAATAAACCCCAATCAACCATCGCTACTATTGGTGGTACAGCTGCTGCTGCTGCTGTACCACCGTCAGCTGCTGCTGCTGTACCACCGTCAGCTGCTCCTGCTGCTGTAGTACCATCTGCTGCTGCTGTAGCATCGTCTGCTGCTGCTGTAGCATCGTCTGCTGCTGCTGTAGCATCGTCTGCTGCTGCTGTAGCATCGTCTGCTGCTGCTGTAGCATCCTCTGTTGCTGCTGTAGCATCGTCTGTTGCTGCTGTACCACCGTCAGCTGCTGCTGCTGCTGTAGCATCGTCTGCTGCTGCTGTAGCATCGTCTGTTGCTGCTGTAGCATCGTCTGTTGCTGCTGTACCACCGTCAGCTGCTGCTGCTGCTGCTGTAGCATCGTCTGCTGCTGCTGTAGCATCGTCTGTTGCTGCTGTAGCATCGTCTGTTGCTGCTGTACCACCGTCAGCTGCTGCTGCTGCTGTAGCATCGTCTGCTGCTGCTGTAACATCGTCTGTTGCTGCTGTAGCATCGTCTGTTGCTGCTGTACCACCGTCAGCTGCTGCTGCTGCTGTAGCACCGTTGTTGGTGTGGCTTATTGAGAATACCAAGAAACAATTAACCCCAGAGGATTTGCCACCCAGGATATCCCAAAAAAGTCAGTGTCATCGAAGACTGTCTAACTTATTTCCATTGGGGTCCTTAATCTTGTCTCCCAGGATGCAACCCACACCAGTCGACTAACACCCAGGTGAACAGGGAAAATGCCTGGAACTAGTGCTCATATTGGTGAATTTAGAGCCAGCAAAGATTGGTTTGAGAGATTTAAGAATCGTAGTGACATACACAGTGTGATAAGGCCTGTTCTGGAAGAAAATACCAAACAGGACCTACAGTACTCAGGAGGAAAAGGCACTCCCAGGACACAGTGTCTCATCAGTCATTGCTGCATCTTCAATAAAGGTAAGTGTCATTTATTCTTCATTTAGTAGAGTAGTACATGCACAATATATATTGTGCATGTACTACTCTACTATTGTGCATGTATCCTTCTCTTTGTGTGTAGGAAAATGTATATTTCATGTGGTAAAAATTTTTTTTTCATACTTTTGGGTGTCTTGCACGGATTAATTTGATTTCCATTATTTCTTATGGGGAAAATTCATTCGCATACCGAACATTTCGCATAACAGCCAGCCCTCTTGCACGGATTAAGGTCGCTATGCGGGGGTCCACTGTATTTTGCTGCAATATCTTCCCACCTTCACACCCGTTGGCAACAACGTTGGTCTACTATGCTCGGCAACAAACTTCAATCTATTAAACCGAGTATAGGTTACTGGTCGTCTTCTTATCACCAGTGTCGAGGTTGGGAGACTACTCTCTCCCGTCTTTGCATTGGCCATACTCGTCTTACTCATGGATATCTCATGGAGAGGCGCCCTGCTCCTCTCTGTGAGAATTGCCAAGATCCATTATCAGTCAGCCACATTCTGTTGGACTGCCCACTTTATTAACGGCACGCAGAATTTACCTCCATCGTCGTCTTCGCTCCGCTGCTCTCTCTTTACCTTCCCTTCTCGCTGATGGACCCACCTTTCATCCGGACTCTCTCATTGACTTTTTGACAACAACTGACTTGCTTCACAAATTCTGATACCTTCAGCCCTTTCTACTTCAATCTCTTGCTACCCTCTACCCCCATACTATCCCCTGCCCCGCTGTTTTCTGTAACCTACTGATCATCCCTCCTCCCTTCTGCCATCCAATACCCTCGCTTCCTTCCCTACCCTGCAGCGCTGTATAGCCCTTGTGGCTTAGCGCTTCTTTTTGATTATAATAATAATGTTCCAGCCATGATATTGTGCCTTTTTATGTTATTTATAGCCTACTCTTGATTGGCTTAAGTACAGTGCACTAATACATTTTTTTTTTTCCCAACAAGTCAGCCGTCTCCCACCAAGGCAGGGTGACACAAAAATACTTCCATCATTCAACACTTTCACCTCACTCATACATAATCACTGTTTTTGCAGAGGCACCCAGATACAACAGTTTAGAAACATATATAAAGATATATAACATATCCCTCCAAACTGCCAATATCCCAAACTTCTCCTTTAACCCTTTCAGGATCCAGAGGCCAAATTTCAGTGTGCACCAGGGTCCAAGAATTTAAAAAAAAAATTTTTGTTATTTTTTCTTATGAAATGGTAGAGAATCTTTTTCTGAAGGTAATAAAACAAAAAGTATGATATTTGATGGAAAATTGCCGAAATTATGCTCTCACGAATTTTGATGTGTCAGCGATATTTACGAACTGGCGATTTTGCTGACTTTGACTCCCATTTTAGGCCAATTACATTATTCCAATCGACCAAATTCTTAGCTATTTCACTAGTATTACTTCTATTCTATCGATTGAGCACAAGAAATGGCCCAGTCAACTGTTTCAACTACAAAATAAAGTGATCGGAAATTGGTAATTTGGCCAATTTAACACAAAGTTCAAATACTCCAATTTCAAAATAGGATCCAGAATAAACAATGTAGGCATTCCTGGTACTAAACTAACATTTCTTCTGTTCATTAGTTATGTTTAAAGGCTTTACAAATGAATTCCATTTTAATTTTTTATTCACATAATGAATTTTTATTCACACCAAAATATAGAAGATTTACTGTTGTGCAATATTGTAATAATTGTATAAATATCATCACATTTGTGAATGTATATTAGACCCACCAGCTGGCGTGTATTAGAGGTGTGAGGTCGTTTGTTTACTCTTGAACATCGGCAAAAATTTAACATTTCCGATATTTTGAGCTCAGTTTCAAGCCATTTCCAGTACTAAAACCAATCAACACCATCTCTATTTCTGTAATATATCTTCCATTCTATCAATGAGACCAAGAAATCGCAAATACAACTGTAAAAAAACATACAAAAAAACACTGCAGTCGCTGTTTTAATCGAAAAACACAGTCTCAGTTTTTCTCTCATTATATACTATGTGCTGCAGGATTTGTTTTATGTGGTGCACACATACCACATAGATGTATTCTCTCATATCTAGGCCCAAATTTACCACTCACAGCTTATCAGAGTAAGCTGAGCTCATGGCGTAGATCTACGGTTTGAACCCTCAACATAAAGCCATAAATCTACAGCACGGGCCCTGAAAGGGTTAAAGTGCAGGCATTGTACTTCCTATTTCCAGTACTCAAGTCCGGCTATATAAAAATAACCGGTTTCCCTGAATCCCTTCACTAAATATTACCCTGCCCACACTCAACAGCTCGTCAGGTCCCAAAAACCATGTCTCCGTTCACTCTTGTCTAACACGCTCATGTATGCTTGCTGGAAGTCCAAGCCCTTTGCCCACAAAACCTCCTTTACCCCCTCCCTCCAACCTTTTCAAGGACGACCCCTACCCCGCCTTCCTTCCCCTACAGATTTATACGGTCCATGTCATTCTACTTTGATCCATTCTCTCTAAATGACCAAACCACCTCAATAACCCTTCTTCAGCCCTCCAATACTTTTATTAACTCCACACCTTCTAATTTCCACACTACGAATTTTCTGCATAATATTTACACCACGCATTGCCCTTACAGGACATCTCCACTGCCTCCTCGCTGCAGCATTTACAACCCAAGCTTCACACCCATATAAGTGTGTTGGTTCCACTATACTTTCATATCCCTTCTTTGCCTCCATAGATAACGTTTTTTGTAACCACATATACCTCAACGCACCACTCACTTTTTTTTCTTCATCAGTTCTATGGTTAACCTCATCCTTCATAAACCCATCCACTGACATGCAACTCCCAAATATCTGAAGACATTCACTTCTTCCATACTCCTCCTCCTCCAATTTGATATCCAAATTTTGTGCAAGACAGGTATACAATACCGACAAGATGAAAGTTAAGAAACTTGTGCAACATCTGGTTATCTTTATTGTAGACGTTTCGCCATCCAGTGGCTTTATCAATACAAATTCTTGGACATAATTAGAAAACATAAGAACTATATACAAAAGATGAGGTAATCAGTCCCTCAGTCTTGGAGGTGGTGTTTACAACACCGTGGTTGTAGAGATTCTGAAGCACAGGTATGGAGACTGTCGCTTATATAGGCGTCAGTGAAGAAGGACGTGTAGCAGACGAGGGCATAGTCACTGGATGGCGAAACGTCTACAATAAAGATAACCAGATGTTGCACATATCCAATTTTTCTTTATCTAAATCATTTGATACCCTCATCACCTTACTCTTATCTATGTTCACTTTCAACTTTCTACCTTTACACACCCTCCCAAACTCATCCACTAACCTTTGCAACTTTTCTTCATTATTTATTATTATAATCAAAAAGAAGCGCTAAGCCACAAGGGCTATACAGCGCTGCAGGGTAGGGAAGGAAGCGAGGGTATTGGATGGCAGAAGGGAGGAGGGATGATCAGCAAGTTACAGAAAACAGCGGGGCAGGGGATAGTACGGGGGTAGAGGGTAGCAAGAGACTGAAGTAGAAAGGGCTGAAGGTATCAGAATTTGTGAAGTCAGTCAGTTGTTGTCAAAAAGTCAATGAGAGAGTCCAGATGAAAGGTGGGTCCATCAGCGAGAAGGGAAGGTAAAGAGAGAGCAGCGGAGCGAAGACGACGACAGAGGTAAATTCTGCGTGCTCGTTGATAAAGTGGGCAGTCCAACAGAATGTGGCTGACTGATAATGGAGCTTGGCAATTCTCACAGAGAGGAGCAAGACGCCTCTCCATGAGATATCCATGAGTAAGACGAGTATGGCCAATGCGAAGACGGGAGAGAGTAGTCTCCCAACCTCGACACTGGTGATAAGAAGACGGCCAGTAACCTATACTCGGTTTAATAGATTGAAGTTTGTTGCCGAGCATAGTAGACCAACGTTGTTGCCAACGGGTGTGAAGGTGGGAAGATATTGCAGCAAAATAGTCCGTAAATGGAATACCTCTATAAGAAACTGGTAGGTCATGTACTGCTGACCGCGCAGCAGTGTCTGCCTGTTCATTGCCCTGTACGTCAACATGACCAGGGACCCCAACAAAAAACAATATCTTTATGCTTGGTAAAGATGCGGCGTAGCCAAAGTTGGATACAGAGGACTAAGGGGTGAGGTGTATCAAATTTTTGTATAGCCTGTAAAGCACTAAGGGAGTCTGAGACAACCACAAATGATGACACAGGCATAGATGCAATACGGATAAGTGCTGTAAGGATGGCATATAATTCAGCAGTAAAAATACTAGCCGAAGATAGTAAATGCCCTTGTACGACGCTGTCCGGAAATACTGCTGCGAATCCTACGCCGTCAGAAAACTTAGAGCCATCTGTGTACACAGCAATGGCATGA
>NC_091303.1:13240902-13261721 GCF_038502225.1 Cherax quadricarinatus | reverse complement strand
AAAACAAGGAGATTAGTAGAAGAGCCAGAAACGAGTATGCGCAGATAAGGAGGGAGGCCCAGCGACAGTATGAAAACGACATAGCATCGAAAGTCAAATCTGACCCGAAACTGCTGTATAGCCACATTAGGAAGGAAGACAACAGTCAAGGACCAGGTGATAAGGCTGAGGAAAGAAGGTGGAGAACTCACAAGAAACGATCAAGAGGTATGTGAGGAGCTCAACACGAGATTTAAGGAAGTATTTACAGTAGAGACAGGAAGGACTCTGGGGGGACAGACCAGATGGGGACACCAACAAGGAATACACCAACAAGTGTTGGACGACATACATACAGATGAGGAGGAGGTGAAGAAACTGCTAAGGGACATCGATACCTCAAAGGCAATGGGACCGGACAACATCTCTCCGTGGGTCCTTAGAGAGGGAGCAGATATGTTGTGCGTACCACTTACCACAATCTTCAACACATCCCTGGAAACTGGGCAACTACCTGAGGTATGGAAGACGGCAAATGTAGTTCCCATTTTCAAAAAACGAGACAGAAAAGAGGCACTAAACTATAGACCTGTGTCATTGACGTGTATAGTATGCAAAATTATGGAGAAGATTATCAGGAGGAGAGTGGTGGAGCACCTGGAACGGAACAGGAGTATAAATGCCAACCAGCACGGATTCACGGAAGGCAAATCCTGTGTCACAAACCTTCTGGAGTTTTATGATAAAATAACAGAAGTAAGACAAGAGAGAGAGGGGTGGGTTGATTGCATCTTCTTGGACTGCAAGAAGGCCTTTGACACAGTTCCTCACAAGAGATTAGTGCAGAAGCTAGAGCATCAGGCGCATATAACAGGAAGGGCACTGCAATGGATCAGAGAATACCTGACAGGGAGGCAACAACGAGTCATGGTACGTAATGATGTATCACAGTGGGCACCTGTGACGAGCGGGGTCCCACAGGGGTCGGTCCTAGGACCAGTGCTATTTTTGGTATATGTGAACGACATGACGGAAGGGTTAGACTCAGAAGTGTCCCTGTTTGCAGATGATGTGAAGTTAATGAGGAGAATTAAATCTGATGAGGACCAGGCAGGACTTCAAAGAGACCTGGACAGACTGGACACCTGGTCCAGCAAATGGCTTCTCGAATTTAATCCTGCCAAATGCAAAGTCATGAAGATAGGGGAAGGGCACAGAAGACCACAGACAGAGTATAGGCTAGGTGGCCAAAGACTGCAAACCTCACTCAAGGAGAAAGATCTTGGGGTGAGTATAACACCGAGCATGTCTCCGGAAGCACACATCAATCAGATAACTGCTGCAACATATGGGCGCCTGGCAAACCTGAGAACAGCATTCCGATACCTTAGTAAGGAGTCATTCAAGACACTGTACACCGTGTATGTCAGGCCCATACTGGAGTATGCAGCACCTGTTTGGAACCCGCACTTGATAAAGCACGTCAAGAAACTAGAGAAAGTACAAAGGTTTTCAACAAGGTTAGTTGCAGAGCTAAGGGGAATGTCCTATGAAGAAAGATTAAGGGAAATCGGCCTGACGACACTGGAGGACAGGAGGGTCAGGGGAGACATGATAACGACATATAAAATACTGCGTGGAATAGACAAGGTGGACAAGGACAGGATGTTCCAGGGAGGGGACACAGAAACAAGAGGCCACAATTGGAAGTTGAAGACACAAATGAGTCAGAGATATAGTAGGAAGTATTTCTTCAGTCATAGAGTTGTAAGGCAGTGGAATAGCCTAGAAAATGACGTAGTGGAGGCAGGAACCATACACAGTTTTAAGACGAGGTTTGATAAAGCTCATGGAGCGGGGAGAGAGAGGGCCTAGTAGCAACCGGTGAAGAGGCGGGGCCAGGAGCTAGGACTCGACCCCTGCAACCACAAATAGGTGAGTACAAATAGGTGAGTACATGACGTGAAGTTGATGAGAAGAATACACTCGATCGAAGACCAGGCAGAACTACAAAGGGATCTGGACAGGCTGCAGACCTAGTCCAGCAATTGGCTCCTGGAGTTCAATCCCACCAAGTGCAAAGTCATGAAGATTGGGGAAGGGCAAAGAAGGCCGCAGACGGAGTACAGTCTAGGGGGTCAGAGACTACAAACCTCACTCAAGGAAAAAGATTTGGGGTAAGTATAACACCAGGCACATCTCCTGAAGCGCACATCAACCAAATAACTGCTGCAGCATATGGGCGCCTAGCAAACCTCAGAACAGCATTCCGACATCTTAATAAGGAATCGTTCAGGACCCTGTACACCGTATACGTTAGGCCCATATTGGAGTATGCGGCACCAGTTTGGAACCCACACCTAGCCAAGCACGTAAAGAAACTAGAGAAAGTGCAAAGGTTTGCAACAAGACTAGTCCCAGAGCTAAGAGGTATGTCCTACGAGGAGAGGTTAAGGGAAATCAACCTGACGACACTGGAGGACAGGAGAGATAGGGGGGACATGATAACGACATACAAAATACTGAGAGGAATTGACAAGGTGGACAAAGACAGGATGTTCCAGAGATTGGACACAGTAAGAAGGGGACACAGTTGGAAGCTGAAGACACAGATGAATCACAGGGATGTTAGGAAGTATTTCTTCAGCCACAGAGTAGTCAGTAAGTGGAATAGTTTGGGAAGCGATGTAGTGGAGGCAGGATCCATACATAGCTTTAAGCAGAGGTATGATAAAGCTCACGGCTCATAGAGAGTGACCTAGTAGCGATCAGTGAAGAGGCGGGGCCAGGAGCTCGGACTCGACCCCCGCAACCTCAACTAGGTGAGTACAACTAGGCGAGTACACACACACACACACACACACACACACACACACACACACATACACACACACACATACACATACAAATACACATACGCGCGCGGGCAGCACCAGTATGGAACCCACACCTGGTCAAGCATATAAAAAAAACTGGAGAGCCAAGGGGTGTCCTACGAGGAGAGGTTAAGGAAACTCACTTGAAGACACTGGAGGACAGGAGGACTAGGGGATATATATGATAACGACGTACAAAATACTGAGAGGAATTGACAAGGTGAAGATAAGATAAGATAAGATAAGATTTCGTTCGGATTTTTAACCCCGGAGGGTTAGCCACCCAGGATAACCCAAGAAAGTCAGTTCGTCATCGAGGACTGTCTAACTTATTTCCATTGGGGTCCTTAATCTTGTCCCCCAGGATGCGACCCACACCAGTCGACTAACACCCAGGTACCTATTTGCTGCTAGGTGAACAGGACAATAGGTGTAAGGAAACGTGTCGGAATTTCCACCCGCCGGGAATCGAACCCGGGCCCTCCGTGTGTGAAGCGACAGAATGTTTCAGAGATGGGAAATAGGCACAGTTGGAAGTTAAAAACTCAGATGAGTCACAGCTTTAGAATTGTCATGAAGTGTAACAATCTGGAGAGTGAACTAATAGAGGCAGGGTATATACAAAGCTTTATGAAAAAGTACGATAAAACTCTTGGAGCCGGATGAGAGAGGACGTAGTAGCGACCAGTGAAGAGGTGGGGCCAGGAGCTGTATATCGACCCCTGCAACCACATATAGGTGATTACTTGCACTCACGATCCTCAGGCTGAAGGCAGGGAGGAAAACTGATAGTGTGAGGAGAAAAAAAGTAAGAGAAATCAGACAGTGATATTAAAGAGGGAGAAATGACATGAAAAGGCTCATAAAAAAGGAAAAGAAAGAATCAAATGAGAGGTCCAGAGAGAGAGGGAGAGAGAGAGAGAGAGAGAGAGAGAGAGAGAGAGAGAGAGAGAGAGAGAGAGAGAGAGAGAGAGAGAGAGAGAGAGAGAGAGAGAGAGAAAACAGAAAGATCTAATGAGAGAAGAAAGAGGGGGAGGAAGGACAAAATTAGAGGAAAGAAAGGGCATAAGGAAGGAATTGAGGAAGAAACTCAGAAAGAAAGGAATGAACGAATGAAAAAATGCAGAAAGCCATTGCATATAAGAACAGGAAAGGGTGGGAAATAAAAGAGAGACAAGAAAGAGTGGGAAAAAAAGAGAGACGAGAAAGGGGGAAGGAACGAGAGGGAAAGCAACAAGAAGAGAGAAAGGAGGGAGGAAATTGTGAGAGTGAGGCAGGAAAGCAAAAAGAAAAATGAGGCAGGAGTCAGACAAGAGGTGTGTGGAGCGGCCCTGGCAGACAGCAGTGAGCGGTCTTGTTGTCTCTCAGAGTAATTAAAACTTTGATAGACGCGACATCAAATTCATGTTGGAGGCCGTCCATAAAGTCAGGTTGAACCTCGCCCCTTTCCCTGGTGTCTCGGTGCAGGAGTGACCCCTGGTGGTCTGTTGACCTCCCTCTTCATCTGGTGCAGGGGTGACTTCTGATGGTCTTTTGACCTCCCTCTCCATCTCGTATCAAGGAGCAAGGGTGACATGTTGTCTCTCTCTCACTTCCCCCCCTCTCTCTCTCTCTCTCTCTCCAGGGAAGGAGAAAAAGGTAGTAGCAGTGATGGGTAACCAGGTGAAGGGAGGTAAAACATACTTGGTGGAGGGGAACAGAAGATATTGTTTTACTAAGAAAAAATGGATACATCAACAGTGTGCTGCTGCTACCCTACTCTATATAACAATTACACTGCAGGAATAAATGCTAACTATGTTTTCCTGCCATATTCCATAACGCAGGACGGATTTCGCACTTGAAATCTGTCAGTTTAAGCTGGGAGACTTCGGTACGATGATAAGGATATAATCATGTTTTCCACTATAATCATGTTTTCCACTATGAGTTGAAGCTACCATTATTTGGTGATGGGTGGTGATGGGGGCTGTAGCTCAATACTTACGGGTGGGTCGTGGGGGCGGTGGTCGGCGAACCAGAAAGAGGTGAAGGCGGGGATGGTGGAACATTTTGCTGTGGAATTGATGGGGAAGAGGAAAGAAATGATTGTAGGAAATGGACGAGTGAGGTCATCAGGCGGTGGTGAAGCCTAGAGCAGTATTTTATTCTTCAAAAGTTTTGTTAAGCTGAGCTCAGTTCCCAACTTGCAAAGTCTTGAATGTGTCTACGGAACCTTCCTCCAGTACATATCCCTCTAGATAAAGACACTTTCTCACTATCTTTACATTGAGGATTTGTGTGTGTGTCTTTGGACTGTTTAGGTATCTAGTCTCTACATGTTTACTCTGTGTGATCCTCTTATGTCTGTATCTGTCTACTTTTTTTTTTTACCCGCCAGAGTATTTAGTATGTTGTGATTATGTCTCTATATGTTCACACCTCATGCAGCCAGAACTTCAAACAGTTATTCAGATTCACGAACCAGGTGGGGAAATATGGAATGGTATAATCAACCGCCTGCAGTAGAAACTTAGCTCCCTTAACGAACATATCTTTGGCTTCACACGATATCTGGAAACATCTGAAAGTACTACAGCGCTGCCCAGGCAGGTCACATGACAAAAAAATCTGGTCAATTAGTATTTTTTTACGAAATGATTTTGAGTCTACCAGCAATACTACCAGCTTAATTTTTTTTACTAGTAGGCCAGGGAATTCAAGACTCTTTCCTGGCCTGGATCGAAGCATATCTTCCAAGTAGTCAAGGCAGAATTAATTTTCAGCCACATAACACCATGTATAAAGCCCCAGGAAACCTCACCCAACACGGAGAAGTCTCTATTTATACCCTATTCTGCATCATAATACATTAGCTCAACTTACCTTCCAAAGTTATGCTGGGGACCCCACGCTAGTTGTGTCTGGGAATGCAACTGAACACCACCGCGCCCATCGCTGCAGGGCTCCTCTCGTCTTATGTTCTTATGCATCAAAATCAGAATCGTGGTAAGACCCGGGCTCACAGCGGCAGCACGACCCTGAACAAACATCATCCACAATTATTTATCGGCTGTGCCTTGGCTGCCCTACCAGAAATAAAGTAATTAAGAATGCGACAGAAGAAAAACACCAGCGTAGTCACCACACTGCTGCACGACCATTACCACACAACCAGCTAGAACATCAAGCACCTGACTGGTGCTGAACCGGTTACATTTTGCTTCAATGAGCCTTTTGTAGTCGATAGGCTTTAATATTGTAGATGAATGGTTCAGAGAACCGACATGTTGATAAATTAGACACATGTGCAACTCTTGGGTATCTTTATTGAGGAAACGTTTCGCCACACAGTGGCTTCATCAGTCCATACAAAGGAGAATCTTGAAGAATAGGAGGAGAATGAGGTAATCAGTCCCTCAACCTTGAGTCGATGTGGTCAGTCCATCAATCTTGAATAGAATACGGCATACGTGCTGAGAAGGAGCTTATATACCGTTGGCAGGAGAGGTGAAGCAGTCAGAGGCAGTGTAACACTTATTCAATGTTGAAGTAGGTCGTGCCCAAGAATTAGGCAAGCGAAGAATTCCCAAGTATTAAGATCCCAAGAGCAAGTAACACTATAGCCTTACATTTTAGGCAAAACTAACCACTTAAAGGAGGAATTGTGAAGTGAGGAATTGAAATGTGAAGCAGCGTCATTCGTGGCCTAGGAGAGGTGATAACATTTGCTCGCAAATATTAATTTTGACTTTAGACTCGCATTAAAGCAGTCATGATAAAGAAAACTACGAAAATTACGGCATAAGTCACAGGAGTAAAGAGAAATCATAGAATGTTTCAATCTATAACAAATTAGAAGCACATCAAAATGCCCACATCCATAAGAACATAAGAACATAAGAAAGGAGGAACACTGCAGGAGGCCTGCTGGCCCATACTAGGCAGGTCCTTTACAATTCATCCCACAAACAAAACATTTGCCCAACCCAATTTTCAATGCCACCCAAGAAATAAGCTCTGATGTGAAAGTCCCACTCAAATCCAACCCCTCCCACTCATGTGTAAGAATGGTATATAATACCGACAAGATGAAATTAAAAGGACACAAGTGCAACTAATGTGACATTTGTTGTGGCAACGTTTCGCTCTCCAGGAGCTTTATCAAGCCATTACAAACAATACATGGACTCAGAGGGTATATAAAGGCTCAGAGTGAGGTGTAATACTAGTGAGGTACCATTTCGATGTTCACTAGTGGTAGTAGTAGTGGCAGTGACAAAAGTAATACAATATGGTAGAGCAATTAATTCGTACATGAGTAAAAGGATATAAAAGCTATTACTTGGGTAACATAAAAATAGGTTGGACAAATATAGACTGGAATGAGGCAGCTTGTTTCAGTGTTCACTCTCTGTGCTTTGTGTAGTATAACAGGAGAGACTATGTGATGGCAGGGTTTACTGTTTTCAGGAGGATTCTTGCTAAGACTTCGGAGATGGTGAAGCTGCCGTTGTTTTGTTTAATTGTATTCGAAACAGCGATCAGTGCTGATTCGAGGCACTTGCGTCTGCGGAAATTAGTTTCTTTGATCACTAATTGGGCGTCTCTGAATTTCATGAGATGATTGGTGGAATTTCGGTGTTGTACACAGGCGTTGTTCAAGTTATCGTTCCTACATGCGTAAATGTGTTCATTGAGGCGGGTGTCGAGGTTTCTGGCTGTTTCACCTACGTAAATCTTGTCACAGCCTCCACAGGGTATAGTGTAAACTCCTGCATTGACTGGTTCGTGGTACTTGGATTTTGTCCTGGTTAGATCCTTTATTGAAGTGCTAGAAGCGATGGCGACTCTGGTGTTAGCTTGTGAAAGTACTTTTGAGACGTTCAGTGCAACCTGACTGTTGGGAAGGTTGCACTGAACGTCTCAAAAGTACTTTCACAAGCTAACACCAGAGTCGCCATCGCTTCAAGTTATGTCTAGAATTTGTATTGACAAAGCCACTGGATGGCGAAACGTCTACAATAAAGATACCCAGATGTTGCACATGTGTCTTAATTTCACCTCCCACTCATGTACTTATCCAACCTAAATTTGAAACTACCCAAAGTCCCAGCCTCAATAACCCAACTAGGTAGACTGTTCCACTCATCAACTACCCTATTTCCAAACCAATACTTTCCTATGTCCTTTCTAAATCTAAACTTATCTAATTTAAAACCATTACTGCGGGTTCTCTCTTGGAGAGACATCCTCAAGACCTTATTAATATGTTATTAGGTAAGACACATATGCAACAGTTAGGTATCTTTATTTCGAAACGTTTCGCCTACACAGTAGGCTTCTTCAGTCGAGTACAGAAAAGTTGAAAGAAGCAGAAGATACTTGAAGACGATGTAATCAGTCCATCAACTGTTGCATATGTGTCTTACCTAACAACATGTCGGTATTTTATACCATTTTAATGTTCAATCTGTCTGACACTGCAACACAAGGGTATCTTGGTACAGACCTACAATCAACTTCGACAACCTCTACTAGTGAGAACGGCTGGATTTGAGAGGGACCTGTCCTCCCAACATCTGAGTTCTTACCTCTCCTAGTGACCTACGTCTCACCTCCTGGCGCTATATAAGGCTCCATCCTGTCACTTCATCTCCATATTGTTTCATACCATGGAACAGTGCTCTTCTCCAGACTGAGGGACTGACCACCTCAAAACTTTAAGGGTGATGGACTGATTACATCGTCTTCAAGTATCTTCTGCTTCTATCAACTTTTCTGTACTCGACTGAAGAAGCCTACTGTGTAGGCGAAACGTTTCGAAATAAAGATACCTAACTGTTGCATATGTGTCTTACCTAACAACATGTCGGTATTTTATACCATTTTAATGTTCACCTTATTAATATCCCCTTTATTAATACCTATCTTCCACTTATACACTTCGATCAGGTCTCCCCTCATTCTTCGTCTAACAAGTGAATGTAACTTAAGAGTCTTCAATCTTTCTTCATAAGGAAGATTTCTAATGCTATGTATTAATTTAGTCATCCTACGCTGAATGTTTTCTAACGAATTTATGTCCATTCTGTAATATGGAGACCAGAACTGAGCTGCATAATCTAGGTGAGGCCTTACTAATGATGAATAAAGCTGCAGCATGACCTCTGGACTTCTGTTGCTTACACTTCTTGATATAAATCCCAGTAATCTATTTGCCTTATTACGTACGCTTAGGCATTGCTGTCTTGGTTTAAGGTTGCTGCTCACCATAACCCCCAAGACCTTTTCGCAATCTGTATGGCTAAGTTCTACATCATTTAACTTATAAGTACTAGGGTTATGGGTACTCCCAAGCTTGAGAACCTTGCATTTATCTACATTGAACTGCATCTGCCACTTTTCTGACCAAGAATAGAGTTTGTTTAAATCCTCCTGAAGTTCCATAGCATCTACGTTTGAATCAATTATCCTACCTATCTTTGTGTCATCGGCGAATTGGCTCATATCACTAGTAATTCCCTCATCAAGATCATTGATATATATTATAAACAACAACGGGCCCAAGACTGATCCCAGTGGAACGCCACTTGTTACAGATCCCCACTCGGATTTAACCCCATTTATGGACACTCTCTGCTTCCTGTCAGTGAGCCATGACTCGATCCACGAGAGCACTTTTCCCCCAATGCCATGAGCTGCCACTTTCTTTAACAGTCTATGGTGCTGAACTCTATCAAAAGCCTTACTAAAATCTAAATAATATCAAATTCTTTATCGTGGTCAACAGCCTCAAAAGCTTTATTGAAGAAAGTTAATAAATTAGTTAGACAAGACCGGCCTCTTGTGAATCCATGCTGAGTATCATTAATCAAGCTATGCTTATCGAGATGGCTTCTTATAATCTCAGCTATAATTGACTCTAGTAATTTGCCTACAATTGAGGTCAGGCTTATTGGGCGGTAATTTGACGGCAACGACTTGTCCCCTGTTTTAAAAATAGGAATTACATTAGCTATCTTCCACATATCAGACACTACACCTGTTTGAAGAGATAAATTAAAAATATTAGTTAATGGTTCACAGAGTTCCATTTTGCATTCCTTAAGAACCCTTGAAAAAACCTCATCAGGACCCGGCGACTTATTTTGCTTCAGTCTGTCTATCTGCTTCACAACCATTTCACTAGTGACTGTGTTGTTACATAATTTATCTTCCCCATTTATATATCCCCATAACATAGTTTCGTGTTAGGTAAAAGAACACAAGTGCAACTAATGTGATATTGCACTTGTGTTCTTTTACCTAAAATATTGTCGGTAATTCTACCAACATTACTACAAATAGTTTCTTGACCAATAAAAACTAATTAAAATTACACCTAATTAACCGCCCAACCAACTTCCAGGCGATACCAGTAGTCCACCAAATCTCATTTCTTTTCTCGGGACAAATGGCATAGGAAAATTGATCTCCCATTTTAACAGCATATCAACTCCCTTGATAACCTCATCTTAACAAAAAAATAAAAGAGTGTTATTACGTGTTTACTGAGTGGAGGAACACATCCTGTCTCGGAAACCAAGTGCTGTACCAGGGTCACTAAACTAGGTGCTGTACCACGGTCACTAAACTAGGTGCTGTACCACGGTCACTAAACTAGGTGCTGTACCACGGTCACTAAACTAGGTGCTGTACCAGGGTCACTAAACTAGGTGCTGTACCACGGTCACTAAACTAGGTGCTGTACCAGGGTCACTAAACTAGGTGCTGTACCACGGTCACTAAACTAGGTGCTGTACCACGGTCACTAAACTAGGTGCTGTACCACGGTCACTAAACTAGGTGCTGTACCAGGGTCACTAAACTAGGTGCTGTACCAGGGTCACTAAACTAGGTGCTGTACCAGGGTCACTAAACTAGGTGCTGTACCAGGGTCACTAAACTAGGTGCTGTACCAGGGTCACTAAACCAGGTGCTGTACCACGGTCACTAAACTAGGTGCTGTACCACGGTCACTAAACTAGGTGCTGTACCAGGGTCACTAAACTAGGTGCTGTACCAGGGTCACTAAACTAGGTGCTGTACCAGGGTCACTAAACTAGGTGCTGTACCAGGGTCACTAAACTAGGTGCTGTACCAGGGTCACTAAACTAGGTGCTGTACCAGGGTCACTAAACTAGGTGCTGTACCACGATCACTAAACTAGGTGCTGTACCAGGGTCACTAAACTAGGTGCTGTACCAGGGTCACTAAACTAGGTGCTGTACCAGGGTCACTAAACTAGGTGCTGTACCAGGGTCACTAAACTAGGTGCTGTACCAGGGTCACTAAACTAGGTGCTGTACCATGATCACTAAACTAGGTGCTGTACCAGGGTCACTAAACTAGGTGCTGTACCAGGGTCACTAAACTAGGTGCTGTACCAGGGTCACTAAACTAGGTGCTGTACCACGGCCACTAAACTAGGTACTGTACCACGGTCACTAAACTAGGTGCTGTACCAGGGTCACTAAACTAGGTGCTGTACCAGGGTCACTAAACTAGGTGCTGTACCACGGTCACTAAACTAGGTGCTGTACCAGGGTCACTAAACTAGGTGCTGTACCAGGGTCACTAAACTAGGTGCTGTACCACGGTCACTAAACTAGGTGCTGTACCAGGGTCACTAAACTAGGTGCTGTACCAGGGTCACTAAACTAGGTGCTGTACCAGGGTCACTAAACTAGGTGCTGTACCACGATCACTAAACTAGGTGCTGTACCAGGGTCACTAAACTAGGTGCTGTACCAGGGTCACTAAACTAGGTGCTGTACCAGGGTCACTAAACTAGGTGCTGTACCAGGGTCACTAAACTAGGTGCTGTACCAGGGTCACTAAACTAGGTGCTGTACCACGATCACTAAACTAGGTGCTGTACCAGGGTCACTAAACTAGGTGCTGTACCAGGGTCACTAAACTAGGTGCTGTACCAGGGTCACTAAACTAGGTGCTGTACCACGGTCACTAAACTAGGTGCTGTACCACGGTCACTAAACTAGGTGCTGTACCAGGGTCACTAAACTAGGTGCTGTACCAGGGTCACTAAACTAGGTGCTGTACCACGGTCACTAAACTAGGTGCTGTACCAGGGTCACTAAACTAGGTGCTGTACCACGGTCACTAAACTAGGTGCTGTACCACGGTCACTAAACTAGATGCTGTACCACGGTCACTAAACTAGGTGCTGTACCAGGGTCACTAAACTAGGAGCTGTACCACGGTCACTAAACTAGGTGCTGTACCACGGTCACTAAACTAGGTGCTGTACCAGGGTCACTAAACTAGGTGCTGTACCAGGGTCACTAAACTAGGTGCTGTACCACGGTCACTAAACTAGGTGCTGTACCAGGGTCACTAAACTAGGTGCTGTACCACGATCACTAAACTAGGTGCTGTACCAGGGTCACTAAACTAGGTGCTGTACCAGGGTCACTAAACTAGGTGCTGTACCAGGGTCACTAAACTAGGTGCTGTACCAGGGTCACTAAACTAGGTGCTGTACCAGGGTCACTAAACTAGGTGCTGTACCATGGTCACTAAACTAGGTGCTGTACCACGGTCACTAAACTAAGTGCTGTACCAGGGTCACTAAACTAGGTGCTGTACCACGGTCACTAAACTAGGTGCTGTACCACGGTCACTAAACTAGGTGCTGTACCACGGTCACTAAACTAGGTGCTGTACCACGGTCACTAAACTAGGTGCTGTACCACGGTCACTAAACTAGGTGCTGTACCAGGGTCACTAAACTAGGTGCTGTACCACGATCACTAAACTAGGTGCTGTACCAGGGTCACTAAACTAGGTGCTGTACCACGGACACTAAACTAGGTGATGTACCACGGATACTAAAGCAGGTGTTGTACCACGGACACTAAACTAGGTGCTATACCAGGGTCACTAAACTAGGTGCTGTACCACGGACACTAAACTAGGTGCTGTACCAGGGTCACTAAACTAGGTGCTGTACCACGGTCACTAAACTAGGTGCTGTACCACGGTCACTAAACTAGGTGCTGTACCACGGTCACTAAACTAGGTGCTGTACCAGGGTTACTAAACTAGGTGCTGTACCACGGACACTAAACTAGGTGATGTACCACGGACACTAAAGCAGGTGTTGTACCACGGACACTAAACTAGGTGATGTACCACGGTCACTAAACTAGGTGCTGTACCACGGACACAAAACCAGGTGATGTACCACGGACACTAAACTAGATGTTGTACCACGGACAGTAAACTAGGTGCTGCACCACGGATACTAAACTAGGTGCTGTACCACGGACACTAAACCAGGTGACGTACCAGGGACACTAGGTGCTGTACCACGGGCACTAAACTAGATGGTGTACCACGGACACTGAACTAGGTACTGTACCACGGACACTAAACTAGGTGATGTACCACGGACACTAAACCAGGTGCTGTACAACGGACACTAGGCTAGGTGCTGTACCACGGACACTAGACTAGGTGCTGTACCACGGACACTAAACCAGGTGTTGTACTGTGAACACTAAACTAGGTACTGTACCACGGACACTAAACTAGGTGATGTACCACGGACACTAAACCAGGTGATGTACAACGTACACTAAACTAGGTTCTGTACCACGGACACTAAACTAGGTGCTGTACCACGGACACTAAACTAAGTGTTGTACCACGGACACTAGACTAGGTGCTGTACCACGGACACTAGACTAGGTGCTGTACCACGGACACTAAACTAAGTGCTGTACCACGGACACTAAACCAAGTGCTGTACCACGGACACTAAACCAGGTGCTGTACCAAGGACACTAAACCAAGTGATGTAACACGGACACTAAGCCAAGTGCTGTACCACGGACACTAAATCAGGTGCTGTACCAAATACACTAAAGCAAGTGCTGTACCACGGACATTAAACCAAGTGCTCTACCACGGGCACTTAACCAGGTGCTCTACCACAGACACTAAAGCAAGGGCAGTTTCACGGACACTAAACCAAGTGCCCTACAACGGACACGAAACCAAGCGCCTTACCACGGACACTAAACCAAGTGCTGTACCACGGACACTAAACTAAGTGCCCTACCACGGACGCTACCAGGTGCTCTACCACTGACGCTACCAGGTGCTCTATCACTGACGCTACCTGGTGCTCTACCACTGACACTACCAGATGATCTACCACGGACACTACCAGGTGCTATACCAATGACGCTATCAGGTGCTCTGTCATTGACGCTACCAGGTGCTCTAACACAGGCGCTACCAATTGCTCTACCACTGACGCTACCAGGTGCTCTACCACTGACGATACAGGTGCTCTACCACTGACGATACAGGTGCTCTACCACGGACGCTACCAAGTGCTCTACCATTGACGCTACCAGGTGCTCTACCACTGACGATACAGGTGATCTACCACTGACGATACAGGTGATCTACCACTGACGATACAGGTGCTCTACCACTGACGATACAGGTGCTCTACCACGGACGCTACCAAGTGCTCTACCATTGACGCTACCAGGTGCTCTACCACTGACGATACAGGTGCTCTACCACTGACGATACAGGTGATCTACCACGGACGCTACCAAGTGCTCTACCATTGACGCTACCAGGCGCTCTTCCACTGACGATACAGGTGATCTACCACTGACGATACAGGTGATCTACCACTGACGATACAGGTGATCTACCACTGACGATACAGGTGATCTACCACTGACGATACAGGTGATCTACCACTGACGATACAGGTGATCTACCACGGACGCTACCAAGTGCTCTACCACGGACGCTACCAGGTGATCTACCACGGACGCTAAACACATGAAAGTCAAGGACGCACTTACTGAAGCACTGACGCGTCTTTTAAGAAGCTTTGATCCAGTGTTTCAGAGATCCATCTTGACAAAACTCAGATAACTTCCCATGGCGGAGAAAACAACAGTAACATAAAGTGTTTGATAACGGGAGTTCAAAATGAGGTTTGAATCTTCTCCCCCCCCCATTCCTTGTCAGCCAGGTCAACCAGGCTGTGATAGATACGTGGGGCTGCGGGCCACCAACAGCAACAGCGTGGTTGACCTGGCAAGCACCAGACGAGCCTGGCCCATGACCGGGCTCCGGAAGTAGGAAAACTATCGGAACTCATTAAAAGTATATCAAAGGTATATAACTTTAGCGCTGTTTGACCCTTTCAGATTTAGCGCTAAGTTTAATTATTATCATTCTTCTTCTTCTTTTTCTTCTTCTTCTTCTTCTTCTTCTTCTTCTTCTTCTTCTTCTTCTTCTTCTTCTTCTTCTTATTATTATTATTATTATTTCAAATACCCTTCCGCCGCGCCTCTTCCTTGCCTCTCTTCCCTTTAACTCCCTTCTTCCCTACCCTTCATTGCTTTCCCTTCCTCATTCATCACTCTCCCTCCTCTTTACTGCATCACCTCCCTTTTCCTTCCTTCTTATCTTCCTATTTCCTTCCATCCCTTCCCTTCTTCTCTTTATCGCTCGCTCCCTCCTCCCGTCAGTCCCTCTATGTCTGGAGGTTACCTGGAGGTTACCTGGAGGTTATTCCGGGGATCAACGCCCCCGCGGCCCGGTCCATGACCAGGCCTCGATGTCTCCTGCCAGACTTCCCCCTCCTTCTCCCTTTCATCCCCTGCACCCCATTAGTCACCCCCTCTCTCTGTCTCTCATCCCCTGCACCCCACTAGTCACCCCCTCTCTCTGTCTCTCATCCCCTGCACCCTACTAGTCACCCCCTCTCATCCCCTGCACCCCACTAGTCACCCCCTCACTCCATCTCTCATCCTCTGCACCCCACTAGTCACCCCCTCTCCCCCTCTCTTATCCCCTGCGCCCCACTAGTAACCCCCTCTCTCCATCTCTCATCCCCTGCGCCCCACTAGTCACCCCCTCTCTCCATCTCTCATCCCCTGCGCCCCACTAGTAACCCCCTCTCTCCATCTCTCATCCCCTGCGCCCCACTAGTCACCCCCTCTCTCCATCTCTCATCCCCTGCGCCCCACTAGTAACCCCCTCTCTCCATCTCTCATCCCCTGCGCCCCACTAGTCACCCCCTCTCTCCATCTCTCATCCCCTGCGCCCCACTAGTAACCCCCTCTCTCCATCTCTCATCCCCTGCGCCCCACTAGTCACCCCCTCTCTCCATCTCTCATCCCCTGCGCCCCACTAGTCACCCCCTCTCCCCGTCTCTCATCGACGAGCCTCTAAGCTTAACAAGTTAATTATCACTTGATTAACATTTCATCGTCAGGGTCGCTTCGCTAGTTACTTAACGGACCAGTGTGACAAGCGTCTCAACCAATATTGAGGTGGTGTATTAGTGGTAGTAGTAATGGTAGTAGTAGTAGTAGTGGTAGTAGTAGTAGTGGTAGTAGTAGTAGTGGTAGTAGTAGTAGTGGTGGTAGTAGTAGTAGTAGTAGTAGTAGTAGTAGTAGTAGTGGTAGTAGTAGTAGTAGTAGTGATAGTAGTAGTAGTGGTAGTAGTAGTAGAAGTAGTGGTAGTAGTAGTGGTAGTAGTAGTAGTAGTGGTAGTAGTAGTAGTAGTGGTAGTAGTAGTAGTAGTAGCGGTAGTAGTAGTAGTAGTAGTGGTAGTAGTAGTGGTAGTGGTAGTAGTAGTGGTAGTAGTAGTAGTAGTGGTAGTAGTAGTAGTGGTAGTAGTAGTAGTAGTAGTGGTGGTAGTAGTAGCAGTAGTAGTGGTAGTAGTAGTGGTAGTAGTAGTGGTAGTAGTAGTAGCAGTGGTAGTAGTAGTAGTGGTAGTAGTAGTGGCAGTAGTAGTAGTAGTAGTAGTGGTAGTGGTAGTAGTAGTGGTAGTAGTAGTAGTGGTAGTGGTAGTAGTAGTGGTAGTAGTAGTAGTGGTAGTAGTAGTAGTGGTAGTAGTAATGGTAGTGGTAGCAGTGGTGGTAGTAGTAGTAGTAGTAGTAGCAGTAGTAGCAGTAAGGACAGAAATAGTATTAATAGCAGGACTAGTCAGCATGTAATAAGATATAAATTCAGGTTAGTTACTGGAGTTGTCCTGTACCTCAAAAACATGAGACATTAAGATGAACAAAACGAACAGAAGCTTTCATCGTCAGACTGAATGGTCTCGCTTTAAGTGTATCTTTCATTTATATATATATATTATGTCCTTTCACTACTCGCCTTTCCAGGGAGTGTGAGTTCAAAGAGCTGTTCCATGTAGGGGCAGTGTTTACATCACTGCAATCTAGATAAGCGAGAGTGGTGTTTTGTAGCCGGCAAATAAATTTCCAGCCGCGGGACATACCACTTAAATTCTACTCTTTCCAGGTGTCTGATGCAACAAGCCGACGCTTCCTGGACCAAACATCGTCTAAAATAAAGTCAATCTCTTCACTGCTTGTTGTTTATATATACACACTGGTCCATACTGAGCCGTATCGGCCAGTTTTCCCTACCACGTTAGCCAAGCAAACTGTTCGGGAGATTTCTTGTGTTCTATTCAGAATTTTTCTGCCAGTCTGAGCCTTGTCAGCCAGTTTATGTTACTGCTTATTCCCTCATCTTGATCGTTAATTTAGATCGAGAGCAGCAAGAGGCCCCAACACTCATCTCAAAGGAAAATGGGAAAAAGGAGGTAACATGAACACCAACATGGGATTAGAGAAAAAAATTTTCTGTTGGAGCACGTAACTCCGATATATATTTGGACAATGACACAAGTATACAGGAAAATTATTTATGTGAATAATGTTTCTTCCCTAAAAAGAGTTTTTTCAGATCACCGATGATTTGAAAACATTCAATTTAGAGCGGAATGTAGTTCACATAAAGGCTAGTCATATACACAGGTGTTTTTGTCTGTGTACTGATCCTTCTTCACAAGCCTATGTAAATTCCACAAAAAAATACTGATACGGCCAGACTTTCAAAAAACAGTCATGGTGAGGAGGTGAAGCTACGACAGTAAAAGACTGATCAATAAGACTTAAGAAGGAAGCGGGAGAGCTCTTTAAGAATGACAAGGAAATGTGTGAGGAGCTTGACAAACTGGCGGACAGGTCAGACATGAGGCTACTGAAACTGAACCCCAGCAAATGGGAAAATTATGAAAATTGAGATAGGGGGAAAAAAGACAGGAAAGTGAGCACAGGCAGGTGACAGAGGCTACAAGCCTCACTAAGGAGAATGACCAAAGGGTGAACATAGTGTTGAGCACATTACAAGACGAGCATATCAACCACATAACCGTTACAACAAATGAGTGATTAGCGAGTTTGATAATTAGCTTTAAAAAGATCTAGATAAAGAATCAATCATGATCCTATGTACGACAGATGTCAGATCTATCTTGAAATACGCAGCACCAGATGCATATTTTTGCCAAGTGTCTATGAACAAGTGCCTTTGACAACAGGTAAATAGAACACACACACATACGCAAACACACATACACACACACACACACATACGCAAACACACATACACACACACACACACACACACACACACACGCACACACACACACACACACACACACACACACACACACACACACACACACACACATAAATACACACAAAGACTCCACACCTGTAACTACAAATAGTGAGTACAAATAGGTGAGCTCACACACATACACACACTCACACTCACACTCACACTCACACTCACACACACACACACACACACACACACACACACACACACACACACACACATACACAAGGTGGACAGAGACAGGATGTTCCAGAGATGGGACACAGAAATAAGGGGTCACAATTAAAAGTTGGAGACAGATGAGTCAAAGGGATGTTAGGAAGTATTTCTTCAGTCACAGAGTTGTCAGGAAGTGGAATAGCCTAGAAAAAGATGTAGTGGAGGCAGGAACCATACGTAGTTTGATAAAGCTCATGGAACAGGGAGAGAGAGGACCTAGTAGCAATCAGTGAAGAGGCGGGGCCAGGAGCTATGAATCGACCCCTGCAAATAGGTGAGTACACACACACACACATGAGCGATATTCTTTCTCTTTACCTTCCTCTCCCTTTTTATCTCCCTCTCCTTCTCCTTTCCATCTCCTTCATCCTCTCCTCTCCCTCCACCCACAACACAACCTCTCCGACACTGGCCAAAATTCTCAGTTGGCCACAACTTGCACCTCCCTGACCCTGCCACAGTTCGGACACGGCCACATTATATAAGTTAAGAGCCATCTTAATTAAACGTTGAGGGGCCCCCAAACTGTGGCCCCTCAGGGCCCCAGACTGTAGCACTGAGGGGACCCAGATGGTGACCCTGAGGGGCCTCTGACTGTGGCACTGACGGACCCCCAGACGGTGGCACTGAGGGAAGAGACAGAGCGGGAGAGGCAAAGAAGGGACAGCAGAGAGGGGAGGCAGAAAAGAGAGGCAGAGGGGAAGACAGTATGTACAGCGGTGGGAGGAAGATTAGGGGTGTTAGTGATACGAGAGATTGGGAAGAGGTAATCTAAGATAATAGAAGGTCAAAAGAATAAACAAGAAAGCATAAGAGGGAGACAGAGAATAAAAGTAGGGAGAACAGAAAATAAAAGGTGAAACAAAAAGATAAAAATTAGGAAGGTGAACAGGTAGACTGTTAAAATATGTGAAGAATGGGAACAAAAGAAACAAAGATTAATATACGGAATTAGGAGAGAATATGGAGGAACTAAGAGAACAGAGAGAGAAAAAAGAATATATTAGGATTAGTAATCCCCAGAGGGTTAATAACCCTGGATAATTAGAGAAAGCCAGTGTGATTTATCTCCAGTGGGGCGCCTTTTTCTACGTCCTCGCCGAGATACGACCCACAACACAAGACTACGGTACTAGGAGCATCAGGGGAAACAAGGCATTAGTGAGAAAGGAAATTAGTGGGTAGAATTATGAGTAGGGAGAGGGAGGATAGGGAACAAGGGGATATATAGGATGAGAGACGAGGGATAACTACGTACCTATAATTTCCCCATATCTTTCTCAACCAATGATAGGGCAATTATATATTTTTTGCTACACGTATAATTTGGACGTCACTCCCAAGGCCAAGCGTGGAAAATTGATTGTAATTAAGAGGAAGCACTGAACCTGTAGGGTTTTTACAGCTTCTTCGGCCTATTGGCCCAAGGAATCTCTGATTTCTTGGATCACCAAAAGCCCTTCACTGTGTTGATGGGCGAAACGTCGGCAAATATGTAAACATAGACAAAAAAAAATGTAGAACAAATTTGCACGATATTTCGCTCTTGATGTAGTTTTATTTAGAGCGAAACATTGTCCCAATAAAGCTCTCTGTAGCGTGAAACGTAGTCCTAATAAAGCTCTACCTTGCGAGAAGCGCGAAACATTGTCCCAACAAAGCTTTATGTTAAGCGAAACGTTCTCCTGATGAATTGTTCTTCATACTTGCGTTTTTATCCCCAAGGAACTTCTGTGATTTAAAATCTGAAGACGTATTTAACATGAATAGCATCACGATGTCTGATTGGCACACACTGGGTGGACGGGAGATCCAGCCTTCACCAGTCCCTGATCCGTACGACCCAGACACGATGAGCGGCCTACGTTAATTTACAATTTACAAATGGTGGTAATAATAATAATAATAATAATAATAATAAAACTACCTTTAGAACTGTAGATCAGTATTTGTTGTTTAAGCTGGAGACGTAGATGGCTTGTGCTAACAACTTTGTCGTTCTCAAGAAGACATTAAGAATTGATAAGACCCTGGAGGGTGAAAACTTCTTCTCAGTAAAATTCCATAAATTGCATATTATTGTGCCTTATTAGCACACTCGTCGGTATAAAATACCACTCATATACCTAATGATAGACCTAATATTATTGCCGGAGTGGCATGCGTTGTGTGTTCTGAGATTCATACAATAATGGGAGGTGGCGTGGCCCACACGAAATCCATCTTGAGTCGAGCAGAG
>NC_091303.1:13233402-13235902 GCF_038502225.1 Cherax quadricarinatus | reverse complement strand
GGCATATCAACCAAGTTTTCATGGTAAGGGAGAACCAACATATTTTTAGTTGAATAAGGCTGGTTGTCCCTTTTTGGATTGTAAAAAGTATTTCTAGCAACTTTAAAAGATTTATCAGTTACATTTCTTGGGTATTTGAAATCATTACCTATTTCATAAATTTTGGATATTTCCTCATCTATGAACTCTGGACTACAAATTCGTAAAGCTCTCAAAAACATTGATGTGGAAACATACAGTTTAACTCTATCTTGATGGGAAGAATAATAGTGGACATAGGAACAGTTATTTGTAGGTTTTCTGTAAATTTTAAATTTGAATTCATTATTACCTTTAATAATTAAAACATCTAGAAAAGGCAATGAGTTATTTTCTTCAAATTTAACAGTAAAATTTATAGAATGGGCTAAGCTATTTAATTTGCCAAGGAAATGGTGTATATCTACATTTTTGGGCATAAGACACAAAATATCATCAACATATCTGAACCATTTAGCTCTATTAGGGAGGATTGTGTTAAGCAGCCTTGTTTCAAAAAATTCCATGTATAGGTTACTAAGAACAGGTGAAAGAGGATTTCCCATGCCATACCAAACTTCTGAGTGTAAAACTTATCATTAAATACAAATTTTGCATCAACAATGCAAAGTTTAATAAGTTTAATAATAGTAGGAACTGGCAATGGTAAATCATAATTAACGAGTTCTTCAGATAAGAAACTTAATAAATCATCAACAGGAACTTTCGTAAACAAGGAAGTAACATCAAAACTACCCATGTTAAAATAATTTAAGTCAGTCAGGGAGCTTAATTTATCAACTAAATCTATGTTGTTTTTAACATTAAAGTTAGAAATTTTGCCAACAATAGGGTTCAAAATATCAACAAGCCATTTGGATAATTTATATGAAACTGACCCTATGGAGCTAATAATTGGTCTGACTGGATTCCCTGGTTTGTGTTTTTATTAGTCCATACATGTAAGGTAAAGATGGATTAGTGGAAGTAAATTGTTTGACTAATTCATCTTTGCTTTTCAGTAGAAGTTTTATTGTTTTATTGAAATTGCTGTTAACGGTTTCTAGGGGATTTTTTCTAAGTTTAGAATAGGTTTCAGTATCATCTAAGAGATTATTCATTTTTCCTTGGTAATCATTTTCTTTCATAATTACTATTGCATTTATTTTGTCTGGTTTAGTAAGGCGCAAATTTTTATTGTTATTAAGTGTATCATAAGACTTAAAGAATCTTTGAGGGCAATTGGGAATGTTTGGTTTTAACATTGAGCTATATACCATTCCTTTACTAACATTAATTTCATCAGTGGATAAATCAGAAAATTTTTCAAAGTTACAAAAGGCTTTTGCAATTTCAACATTATTAAGTTTTTTTGAAGTTTCAAAACTTAGACCAAAACCTAGAGCAGCAGTTGCATTTTTGTCTGAAATTTCATCTGATAAGTTGATTACAAAATTATTATTAGCATGCTTTGTCCAATCACTATTTTCAATTAAAATGTCTAATTTTCTTTGTAGTTTGTTTTTGAGTTCATTACAAATTCTTCTGAGTTTATTATAGCAATGATCCAACATACTGTGTTTCCATTCTGATGGAATGGCCTGATTAAAAGAGTAATTTTTGGTTCTCAATATTTTGAATGCTTCCTTCTCCTGTATTTTAGTTATTTCAATATGTTTCTGAAGAATAATTCTCATAAAATCATCAAAAGGACGATCACTCATGTCAAGGATGATATTGGCTAAAAGACACTTGGCCACAACTTGTTCATTTAAACAATTTTTTAAAAAATTAAGTCGAATTTTTAACTTGTGGGACTTGATCAGTGCAGAAGAAAACTGGGAAACAAAAGATATATGATTAGGAAAGCTTATCGAGAACATTCTGAAGAGTCGTGTGGTATCCATTAATGCAATAAGATCACAGTAAACAGGTGATTTTCGAATATGCAAAACAACCACTGTGAAAGAATAGAGAAGTTCCAAGCGCTTTCGTGACTGCTTACATTATCAAGGAACAATGAAAGTAAAGCATCAATTCGACTTAATTTTTTAAAAAATTGTTTAAATGAACAAGTTGTGCCCAAGTGTCTTTTACCCAATATCATCCTTGACCTGAGAGATCGTCCTTTTGATGATTTTATGAGAATTATTCTTCAGAAACATATTGAAATAACTAAAATACAGGAGAAAGATGCATTCAAAATATTGAGAAACAAAAAATACTCTTTTAATCAGGCCATTCCATCAGAATGGAAACACAGTATGTTGGATCATTGCTATAATAAACTCAGAAGAATTTGTAATGAACTCAAAAACAAGCTACAAAGAAAATTAGACATTTTAATTGAAAACAGTGATTGGACAAAGCATGCTAATAATAATTTTGTAATCAACTTATCAGATGAAATTTCAGACAAAAATGCAACTGCTGCTCTAGTCTTTGGTCTAAGTTTTGAAACTTCAAAAAAACTTAATAATGT
>NC_091303.1:13223402-13228402 GCF_038502225.1 Cherax quadricarinatus | reverse complement strand
AACTAGGCTGCCACCCAGACCCCAATTGGTCGGTACAGTGATCAGAGGTAGTGGATAGAACCTGGGGTAGAGGGGTGGGGGGATGATTGCCGGGGAAGGGGGGATTGTTGCTCGTGGAGGGGTATTGTGGCCAGGGGAAAGGGGGATGGTTGCTGTGTTGGTAGGGGAGAGGAGCTGGTAAAATTGAAAGGCTTTCACATCATTATCTGTCTGAAGTGCATATGTGTGTGTGTGTGTGTGTGTGTGTGTGTGTGTGTGTGTGTGTGTGTGTGTGTGTGTGTGTACTCACCTAGTTGTACTCACCAAGTTGCGGTTGCAGGGGTCGAGTCCAAGCTCCTGGCCCCGCCTCTTCACTGGTCGCTTCTAGGTCACTCTCCCTGAACCATGAGCTTTATCGTACCTCTGCTTAAAGCTATGTATGGATCCTGCCTCCACTACATCGCTTCCCAAACTATTCCACTTACTGACTACTCTGTGGCTGATGAAATACTTCCTAACATCCCTGTGATTCATCTGTGTCTTCAACTTCCAACTGTGTCCCCGTGTTGCTGTGTCCAGTCTCTGGAACATCCTGTCTTTGTCCACCTTGTCAATTCCTCTCAGTATTTTGTAAGTCGTTATCATGTGACCCCTATCTCTCCTGTCCTCCAGTGTCGTCAGGTTGATTTCCCTTAACCTCTCCTCATAGGACATACCTCTTAACTCTGGGACTAGTCTTGTTGCAAACCTTTGCACTTTCTCTAGTTTCTTTATATGCTTGGCTACGTGTGGGTTACAAACTGGTGCCGCATACTCCAATATGGGCCTAACGTACACGGTGTACAGGGTCCTGAACGATTCCTTATTAAGATGTCGGAATGCTGTTCTGAGGTTTGCCAGGCGCCCATATGCTGCAGCAGTTATTTGGTTGATGTGCGCTTCAGGAGATGTGCCTGGTGTTATACTCGCCCCAAGATCTTTTTCCTTGAGTGATGTTTGTAGTCTCTGGCCCCCTAGACTGTACTCCGTCTGCGGTCTTCTTTGCCCTTCCCCAATCCTCATGACTTTGCACTTGGTGGGATTGAACTCCAGGAGCCAGTTGCTGGACCAGGTCAGCAGCCTGTCCAGATCCCTTTGTATTTCTGTCTGGTCTTCGATCGAATGAACTATTCTCATCAACTTCACGTCATCTGCAAACAGGGACACCTCGGAGTTTATTCCTTCCGTCATGTCGTTCACAAATACCAGAAACAGCACTGGTCCTAGGACTGACCCCTGTGGGACCCCGCTGGTCACAGGTGCCCACTCTGACACCTCGCCACGTACCATTGCTCGCTGCTGTCTTCCTGACAAGTATTCCCTGATCCATTGCAGTGCCTTCCTTGTTATCCCTGCTTGGTCCTCCAGTTTTTGCACTAATCTCTTGTGTGGTACTGTGTCAAACGCCTTCTTGTGTGTGTGTGTGTGTGTGTGTGTGTGTGTGTGTGTGTACGTTAGTTGTGTTAGTGTGTGTGTGTGTACGTTAGTTGTGTTAGTGTGTGTGTGTGTACGTTAGTTGTGTTCGTGTGTGTGTGTGTGTGTGTGTGTGTGTGTGTGTGTGTGTGTGTGTGTGTGTGTGTGTGTGTGTGTGTGTGTGTGTGTGTGTGTGTGTGTGTGTGTATGTGTATGTGTGTGTTTGTGCGTGTACTCGTATATATATATATATATATATATATATATATATATATATATATATATATATATATATATATATATATATATATACAATGAATATGAATTTTTACTTCATTATTTTATAATACCGAAAATACACAAATTCTAGTACTTAACCAATTAATTTCTAAAGTCTTCAACCTGGAAATTGAACGTCAATCAAACATGTTTTACGACCAGATGAAATATATAAAAATTTACAGAAAATATACGAAATATATTTAGGAGAATTATTTACAAGTCAACTATCACTATAATGTGATGAATGCTATTTTGTGGTATTACTTTCTAAAATGAATTTTTTATAACGCACTGTATATATTACATACATACATTCATACAGTAAAAATAAAGAACTGAAAGAAATGAATATTCATTTTTACTTTTGATGGGACAGTATATGCTAACCAAATTAACTAACTTCACAAGTAGCCTAATTACCATGGATGTCTGTTTTTTTGAACATCTGCCCATCATAACGACATTGTGTACACAATGCATGAATGTCACCGTTCATGCTTTTAGCAATAAATCCAAAATCTTTGGACCATTTATGTTAAATGTCGTCTTTCTTTTCGGCATTTCATTAGGGGCTTAATTAAGGCAAGAAATAACATCAACCACCCCCGACTGCGGCTTTCAGTAGACTGACAGTCTCAGACTCTGAGGTGTACTTCACTGATAGTTTAACTCGTCTCGTACACGTACACTGCGCCTTCACGCGTAGTGTTGCCAATGGCAGCTATATAAAACTATAATAAAATACGTCATTGGTTTTTGTGGCCTTCAGTTCCAGCTGTTTTAGAATACATAAGGTAATTTATTTAATTATTTTTAGACAGGCCCTTAAACGAAAAAGAAATTAACATCATGCTTGAGATGGCGCAGGACGGAGGACAGAGTGCTCAAAAACAGGACTGTCCTGCCTAAAGCAGGACTTCTGGCCTGCCTAAATTATGGTGCAGGAGTCGGTTCACAGCTCCTGGCCCCGCCTCTTCGCTGGTCGCTATTCGATCCACTCTCGCCAAGGTATGTATGGATCCTGCCTCTGCAGGAGGCAGGATCCATACATAGCTTCGAAAGAAGTTCACTGCCACATGTAGTGAACCTCGAAAGAAGTTCACTGCCACATGTAGTGAACCTCGAAAGAAGTTCACTGCCACATGCAGTGAACCTCGAAAGAAGTTCACTGCATGTGAAAGGATTTCATGAAATAACTTACGACAAGCCTGTTGTCCCGGGGTATGGGAGTGACCGTCCATCTTCGGCTAGGCACGCATACTTATCACGCATACTTATATATATATATGTCGTGCCGAATATGTAAAACTGGTCAACTAGCAAGAACTCATTTAAAATTAAGTCCTGTCTAAAATTTTATCTTATACGTTTAAAGATATATTTTTTTCATTAATGTTAATGTAAAAAAATTTAATTTTGCTCTAAAGAATCTTAGAAAACTTACCTAACCTTATTATAACAAGAACAATTTATTTTAGCCTAACCCAACTAAATATATTTTAGGTTTGTTTACAATAATTTAATATTAAACAAACACAGTGAAACATATTTTTTTCGTTAGGTTCAGAATGATTTTGGTGAAATTATTGCATACACAAATTTTCACTTGTCCTATATGGCAAGATGAACGTTGCTATTTAAGCCAAGATCGCAAGTTCTGCCTATTCGGCACGACATATATATATATATATATATATATATATATATATATATATCTATATATATATATATATATATATATATATATATATAATGGAAGAAAACAGAATGACTTCGAGAGTGTATAAATCTGTAGTGGAGGGAAGGCGGGGTAGGGGTCAGCCTAGGATGGGTTGGAGGGGGGGGGTAATGAGGTTATGTGTGCGAGGGGTTTGGACTTCAAGCAAGCGTGCATGAGAGTATTTGATAGGAGTGAATGGAGACAAATGGTTTTTAATACTTGACGTGCTGTTGGAGTGTGAGCAAAGTAACATTTATGAAGGGATTCAGGGAAACCGGCAGGCCGGACTTGAGTCCTGGAGATGGGAAGTACAGTGCCTGCACTCTGAAGGAGGGGTGTTAATGTTGCAGTTTAAAAACTGTAGTGTAAAGCACCCTTCTGGCAAGACAGTGATGGAGTGAATGATGGTGAAAGTTTTTCTTTTTCGGGCCACCCTGCCTTGGTGGGAATCGGCCAGTGTGATAATAATAAAATAATAACAAAAATATATATATATATATATAATGAGAGAGAGAGAGAGAGAGAGAGAGAGAGAGAGAGAGAGAGAGAGAGAGAGAGAGAGAGAGAGAGAGAGAGAGAGAGAGAGAGAGAGAGAGAGAGAGAGAGAGAGAATACAGGCAGGTCTGCCATGCATGATGGTTGGGGCCTATGGTTAACGTCTTGGTGTGATTAATGGAGCCAGGGAAATAAGAAAGAAAGCTAAGATGATGATTGATGTTGGTTTTGAAAAGAGAGGAAGGAACAGAGGTTAGGAGGGGTGGAAGGGGGGTTGGTGGGTAGAGTTAAAGGATAGGTGGGTAGAATTTTGGATGGTAAGGGATTGAGGGAGTTGTGGAGCTTCATACTGACTTATTTTGCATCTAAATCAAGGTCCAATGGCTAGGCACGCTCACGCACACGCGTGCACACACGCATTGGTCGTGACTCGACCATTGCAACCACGACTAGGTGAGTACACACACACACACACACACAGACGAAGAGCAGGCAGAACTACATAGGGATCTGGACAGGCTGCAGACCTGGTCTAGCAATTGCCTCCTGGAGTTCAACTACACCAAGTGCAAAGTCATGAAGATTGGGGAAGGGCAAAGAAGACTGCAGACAGAGCTCAGGCTAGGGAGTCAGAGACTACAAACCTCACTCAAGGAAAAAGATCTTGGGGTGAGTATAACATCAGGCACATCTCCTGAAGCGCACATCAACCAAATAACTGCTGCAGAATATGGGCGCCTAGCAAACCTCAGAACAGCATTCCGACATCTTAATAAGGAATCATTCAGGACCCTGTACACCGTGTACATTAGGCCAATATTGGAGTATGCGGCACCAGTTTGGAACCCACACCTAGCCAAGCACGTAAAGAAACTAGAGAAAGTGCAAAGGTTTGCAACAAGACTAGTCCCAGAGCTAAGAGGTATGTCCTACGAGGAGAGGTTAAGGGAAATCAACCTGACGACACTGGAGGACAGGAGAGATAGGGGGACATGATAGCGACTTACAAAATACTGAGAGGAATTGACAAGGTGGACAAAGACAGGATGTTCCAGAGACTGGACACAGCAAC
>NC_091303.1:13213402-13220902 GCF_038502225.1 Cherax quadricarinatus | reverse complement strand
TGCAGGATACCTGGAGAGATAGTGTAGGATACCTGGACAGGTAGTGCAGGATACCTGGACAGGTAGTGCAGGATACCTGGACAGGTAGTCTAGGATACCTGGACTGGTAGTGTAGGATACCAGGACAAGTAGTGCAGGATACCTGGACAGGTAGTGCAGGATACCAGGACAGGTAGTGCAGGATACCTGGACAGGTAGTGCAGGATACCTGGACAGGTAGTGTAGGATACCAGGACAGGTAGTGCAGGATACCTGGACAGGTAGTGCCGGATACCTGGACAGGTAGTGCAGGATACCTGGACAGGTAGTGCAGGGTACCAGGACAGGTAGTGTAGGATACCTGGACAGGTAGTGCAGGAAACCTGGACAGGTAGTGCAAGATACCAGGACAGGTAGTGCAGGATACTTGGACAAGTAGTGAAGGATACAAGGACAGGTAGTGCAGGATACCTGGACAGGTAGTGTAGGATACCAGGACAGGTAGTGCAGGATACCTGGACAGGAAGTGTAGGATATCAGGACAGGTAGTGTAGGATACCTGGACAGGTAGTGCAGGATACCTGGACAGGTAGTGTAGGATACCTGGACAGGTAGTGCAGCATACCTTGACAGGTAGTGCAGGATACGTTGACAAGTAGTGTAGGATACCTGGACAGGTAGTGCAGGATACCTGGACAGGTAGTGTAGGATACCAGGACAGGTAGTGCAGGATACCTGGACAGGAAGTGTAGAATACCAGGACAGGTAGTGTAGGATACCTGGACAGGTAGTGCAGGATACCTGGACAGGTAGTGTAGGATACTTGGACAGGTAGTGCAGCATACCTTGACAGGTAGTGCAGGATACGTTGACAAGTAGTGTAGGATACCTGGACAGGTAGTGCAGGATACCTGGACAGGTAGTGTAGGATACCTGGACAGGTAGTGCAAGATACCTGGACAGGCAGTGCAGGATACCTGGACAGGTAGTGCAGGATACCTGGACAGGTAGTATAGGATATCAGGACATGTAGTGTAGGTTACCTGGACAGGTAGTGCAGGATACCTGGACAGGTAGTGTAGGATACCAGGACAGGTAGTGTAGGATACCTGGACAGGTAGTGCAGGATACCTGGACAGGTAGTGTAGGATACCAGGACAGGGAGTGTAGGATACCTGAACAGGTAGTGCAGAATAGCAGGACAGGTAGTGTAGGATACCTTGACAGGTAGTGCAGGATACCTGGACAGGTAGTGCAGGATACCTGGACAGGTAGTGCAGGATAAATGGACAGGTAGTGCAGGATACCTGGACAGGTAGTGCAGGATACCTGGACAGGTAGTGCAGGATACCTGGACAGGTAGTGCAGGATACCTGGACATGTAGTGTAGGATGCCTGGACAGGTACTGCAGGATACCTGGACAGGTAGTGTAGGATACCTGGACAGGTAGTGCAGGATACCTGGACAGGCAGTGCCGGATACCTGGAGAGGTAATGTAGGATACCTGGACAGGTAATGTAGCATACGTGGACAGATAATGCAGGATACCTGTACAGGTAGTGAAGGATACCAGGAGAGGTAGTGCAGGATACCTGGACAGGTAGTGCAGGATACCTGGACAGGTAGTGCAGGATACATAGGCAGGTAGTGCAGGATACCTGGGCAGGTAGTGCAGGATACCTGGGCAGGTAGTGCAGGATACCTGGACAGGTAGTGCAGGATACATAGGCAGGTAGTGCAGGATACCTGGGCAGGTAGTGCAGGATACCTGGACAGGTAGTGCAGGATACCTGGACAGGTAGTGCAGGATATCTGGACAGGTAGTGCAGGATGCCTGGACAGGTAGTGCAGGATACCTGGACAGGTAGTGCAGGATACCTGGACAGGTAATGCAGGATACCAGGATAGGTCGTGTAGGATACCTGGACAGGTAGTGCAGGATACCTGGACAGGTAATACAGGATGCCTGGCAGGTAGTGCAGGATACCTGGGCATGTAGTGTAGGATACCTGGACAGGTAGTGCAGGATACCTGGACAAGTAGTGCAGGATACCTGGACAGGTAGTGTAGGATGCATGGACAGGTAGTGCAGGATACCTGGACAGGTAGTGCAGGATACCTGGGCAGGTAGTGCAGGATACCTGGGCAGGTAGTGCAGGATACCTGGGCAGGTAGTGCAGGATACCTGGGCAGGTAGTGCAGGATACCTGGACAGGTAGTGCAGGATACCTGGGCAGGTAGTGCAGGATACCTGGACAGGTAGTGTAGGATACCTGGACAGGTAGTGCAGGATATCTGGACAAGTAGTGCAGGATACCTAGACAGGTAGTGTAGGCTACCTGGACAGGTAGTGCAGGATACCTGGACAGGTAGTGCAGGATACCAGGACAGGTAGTGTAGGATACCTGGACAGGTAGTGCAGGATACCTGGGCACTTAGTGCAGGATACCTGAGTAGGTAGTGCTGGATACCTGGGCAGGTAGTGCAGGATACCTGGGCAGGTAATGCAATATACCTGGGCAGGTAGTGCTGGATAACTGGAGAGGTAATGTAGGATACCTGGACAGGTAGTGCAGGATACCTGGACAGGTAGTGCAGGATACCTGGACAAGTAGTGCAGGATACCTGGACAGGTAGTGTAGGATACCTGGACAGGTAGTGCAGGATACCTGGACAGGTAGTGCAGGATACCTGGACAGGTAGTACAGGATACCAGGACAGGTAGTGTAGGATACATGGACAGGTAGTGTAGGATACCTGGACAGGTAGTGCAGGATACCTGGGCAGGTAGTGCAGGATACCTGGGCAGGTAGTGCAGGATACCTGGGCAGGTAGTGCAGGATACCTGGGCAGGTAGTGCAGGATACCTGGACAGGTAGTGCAGGATACCTGGACAGGTAGTGTAGGATACCTGGACAGGTAGTGCATGATACCTGGACAAGTAGTGCAGGATACCTGGACAGGTAGTGTAGGATACTTGGACAGGTAGTGCAGGATACCTGGACAGGTAGTGGAGGATACCTGGACAGGTAGTGCAGGATACCAGGACAGGTAGTGTAGGATACCTGGACAGGTAGTACAGGATACCTGGACAGGTATTGCAGGATACCTGGGCACTTAGTGCAGGTTACCTGAGCAGGTAGTGCTGGATACCTGGGCAGGTAGTGCAGGATATCTGGGCAGGTAGTGCAGCACACCTGGGCAGGTAGTGCTGGATACCTGGACAGGTAATGTAGGATACCTGGACAGGTAGTGCAGGATACCTGGGTAGGTAGTGCAGGATACCTGGACAGGAAGTGCAGGATACCTGGACAGGTAGTGCAGGATACCTGGACAGGCAGTGCAGGATGCCTGGACAGGTAGTGCAGGATACCTGGACAGTTAGTGCCATATACCTGGACAGGCAGTGCAGGACACCTGGACAGGTAGTGCAGGCTACCTGGACAGGTAGTGCAGGATACCTGAACAGCTAGTGCAGGATACAGGGACAGGTAGTGCAGGATACCTGGACAGGTAGTGCAGGTTACCTGGACAGATAGTGCAGGATACCTGGACAGGAAGTGTAGGATACCTGGACAGGTAGTGCAGGACACCTGTAAAGGTAGTGCAGGATACCTGGACAGGTAGTCCAGAATACCTGGACAGGCAGTGCAGGATGCCTGGACAGGTAGTGCAGGATTCCTGGACAGGTAGTGCAGGATACCTGGACAGGCAGTGCAGGATACCTGGACAGTTAGTGCAGGCTACCGGGACAGCTAGTGCAGGATACCTGGACAGCTAGTGCAGGATACCGGGACAGGCAGTGCAGGATACCTGGACAGGTAGTGCAGGATACCGGACAGGTAGTGCAGGATACCTGGACAGGAAGTGTAGGATGCCTGGACAGGTAGTGTAGGATACCTGGACAGGTAGTGCAGGATACCGGGACAGGTAGTGCAGGATACCTTGACAGGTAGTGCAGGATACCAGGACAGGTTGTGCAATATACCTGGACAGGTTGTGCAGGATACCTGGACAGGTAGTGCAGGATACCTTTACAGGTAGTGCAGGACACCTGGACAGGTAGCGCAGGATACCTGGACAGGTAGTGCAGGATACCTGGACAGGTAGTGCAGGATACCTGGACAGGTAGTGCAGGATACCTTTACAGGTAGTGCAGGATACCTGGACAGGTAGTGCAGGATACCTGGACAGGTAGTGCAGGATACCTGGACAGGTAGTGCAGGATACCTGGACAGGTAGTGCAGGATACCTAGACAGGTAGTGCAGGATACCTGGACAGGTAGTGCAGGATACCTGGACAGGTAGTGCAGGATACCTGGACAGGTAGTGCAGGATACCTGGACAGTTAGTGCAGGATACCTGGAGAGGTAGTGCAGGATACCTGGACAGGTAGTGCAGGATAGCAGGACAGGTAGTGCAATATACCTGGACAGGTAGTGCAGGATACCTGGGCAGGTAGTGCTGGATACCTGGACAGGTAATGTAGGATACCTGGACAGGTAGTGCAAGATACCAGGACAGGTAGTGCAAGATACCTGGACAAGTAGTGCAGGATACCTGGACAGGTAGTGTAGGATACCTGGACAGGTAGTGCAGGATACCTGGACAGGTAGTGCAGGATACCTGGACAGGTAGTGCACGATACCAGGACAGGTAGGGTAGGATACCTGGACAGGTAGTGCAGGATTTCTGGACAGGTAGTGCAGGATACCTGGGCAGGTAGTGCAGGATACCTGGGCAGGTAGTGCAGGATACCTGGGCAGGTAGTGCAGGATACCTGGGCAGGTAGTGCAGGATACCTGGGCAGGTAGTGCAGGATACCTGGACAGGTAGTGTAGGATACCTGGACAGGTAGTGCAGGATACCTGGACAGGTAGTGCAGGATACCTGGACAGGTAGTGTAGGATACCTGGACAGGTAGTGCAGGATACCTGGACAGGTAGTGCAGGATACCTGGACAGGTAGTGCAGGATACCAGGACAGGTAGTGTAGGATACCTGGACAGGTAGTGCAGGATACCTGGACAGGTATTGCAGGATACCTGGGCACTTAGTGCAGGTTACCTGAGCAGGTAGTGCTGGATACCTGGGCAGGTAGTGCAGGATACCTGGCAGGTAGTGCAGGATACCTGGGCAGGTAGTGCTGGATACCTGGACAGGTAATGTAGGATTCCTGGACAGGTAGTGCAGGATACCTGGACAGGTAGTGCAGGATACCTGGACAGGTAGTGCAGGATACCTGGACAGGTAGTGCAGGATACCTGGACAGGCAGTGCAGGATGCCTGGACAGGTAGTGCAGGATACCTGGACAGGTAGTGCAATATACCTGGACAGGCAGTGCAGGATGCCTGGACAGGTAGTGCAGGCTTCCTGGACAGGTAGTGCAGGATTCCTGAACAGCTAGTGCAGGATACCGGGACAGGTAGTGCAGGATACCTGGACAGGTAGTGCAGGATACCTGGACAGGTAGTGCAATATACCTGGACAGGCAGTGCAGGATACCTGGACAGGTAGTGCAGGCTACCTGGACAGGTAGTGCAGGATACCTGAACAGCTAGTGCAGGATACCGGGACAGGTAGTGCAGGATACCTGGACAGGTAGTGCAGGATACCTGGACAGGCAGTGCAGGTTACCTGGACAGATAGTGCAGGATACCTGGACAGGTAGTGTAGGATATTTGGACAGGTAGTGCAGGATACCTGGACAGGTAGTGCAGGATATCTGGACAGGTAGCCCAGAATACCTGGACAGGCAGTGCAGGATGCCTGGACAGGTAGTGCAGGATTCCTGGACAGGTAGTGCAGGATACCTGGACAGGCAGTGTAGGATATCTGGACAGCTAGTGCAGGATACCTGGACAGGCAGTGCAGGATGCCTGGACAGGTAGTGCAGGATTCCTGGACAGGTAGTGCAGGATACCTGGACAGCTAGTGCAGGATACCTGGACAGGCAGTGCAGGCTACCGGGACAGCTAGTGCAGGATACATGGACAGGTAGTACAGGATACCTGGACAGGTAGTGCAGGATACCTGGACAGCTAGTGCAGGATACCTGGACAGGCAGTGCAGGCTACCGGGACAGCTAGTGCAGGATACATGGACAGGTAGTGCAGGACACCTGGACAGGTAGTGCAGGATACCTGGACAGGTAGTGCAGGATACCTGGACAGGTAGTGCAGGATACCTGGACAGGTAGTGCAGGATACCTGGACAGGTAGTGCAGGATACCTGGACAGGTAGTGCAGGATACCTGGACAGGTAGTGCAGGATACCTGGACAGGTAGTGCAGGATACCTGGACAGGTAGTGCAGGATACCTGGACAGGTAGTGCAGGATACCTGGACAGGTAGTGCAGGATACCTGGACAGGTAGTGCAGGACACCTGGACAGGTAGTGCAGGATACCTGGACAGGTAGTGCAGGATACCTGGACAGGTAGTGCAGGATACCTGGACAGGTAGTGCAGGATACCTGGACAGGTAGTGCAGGATACCTGGACAGTTAGTGCAGGATACCTGGAGAGGTAGTGCAAGATACCTGGACAGGTAGTGCAGGATAGCAGGACAGGTAGTGCAATCTACCTGGACAGGTAGTGCAGGATACCTGGGCAGGTAGTGCTGGATACCTGGACAGGTAATGTAGGATACCTGGACAGGTAGTGCAGGATACCTGGACAGGTAGTGCAAGATACCTGGACAAGTAGTGCAGGATACCTGGACAGGTAGTGTAGGATACCTGGTCAGGTAGTGCAGGATACCTGGACAGGTAGTGCAGAATTCCTGGACAGGTAGTACAGGATACCAGGACAGGTAGCGTAGGATACATGGACAGGTAGTGCAGGATACCTGGACATGTAGTGCAGGATACCTGGGCAGGTAGTGCAGGATACCTGGGCAGGTAGTGCAGGATACCTGGGCAGGTAGTGCAGGATACCTGGGCAGGTAGTGCAGGATACCTGGGCAGGTAGTGCAGGATACCTGGACAGGTAGTGCAGGATACCTGGACAGGTAGTGCAGGATACCTGGACAGGTAGTGCAGGATACCTGGACAGGTAGTGCAGGATGCCTGGACAGGTAGTGCAGGATACCTGGACAGGTAGTGCAGGATACCTGGACAGGTAGTGCAGGATACCAGGACAGGTAGTGTAGGATACCTGGACAGGTAGTGCAGGATACCTGGACAGGTATTGCAGGATACCTGGGCACTTAGTGCAGGATACCTGAGCAGGTAGTGCTGGATACCTGGGCAGGTAGTGCAGGATTCCTGGGCAGGTAGTGCAGGATACCTGGGCAGGTAGTGCAGGATACCTGGACTGGTAGTGTAGGATACCTGGACAGGTAGTGCAGGATACCTGGACAGGTAGTGCAGGATACCTGGGCAGGTAGTGCAGGATACCTGGGCAGGTAGTGCAGGATACCTGGACAGGTAGTGCAGGATACCTGGACAGGTAGTGCAGGATACCTGGACAGGTAGTGCTGGATGCCTGGACAGGTAGTGCAAGATACCTGGACAGGTAGT
>NC_091303.1:13175902-13210902 GCF_038502225.1 Cherax quadricarinatus | reverse complement strand
CCACCACCACCATCACCACCCCCACCTCATCTCTCTCCATCAAGTCATATTGGGGGGATTTGAGCCTGTGTGGAGCTCAGGTGGCTGTGTGATCATTAATCCAGAGTTATCGCTCAGCCTGACCATTAAAGGTTTGGATTGTGATTATGTCCGGCCATTTGTCGATTATGGTGAGACGAGCCATTGTCGCCCGTACTGCACGTGGCTTGAGGCAGGTCTCTGTCATCCGTACCGCACGTGGCTTGAGGCAGGTCTCTGTCATCCGTACCGCACGTGGCTTGAGGCAGGTCTCTGTCAATCTGTACGGCAGGTCGCGGTGAGGCATATCATCGTCGTTCGTAAGGCAGGTCGCCCTGAGACAGATTATTGTCGTTCATATGACAGGTCTCCCTGAGGCATACCATTGTCGTCCGTACGGCAGGTCGCTCTAAGGCATACCATCGTCGTCCGCAGTCGCATTCTCTCAGGTAGGTCAATCTAGCCCGTGGTGTTTCAGAAGTGCGTCTCTCTCTCAGTGTAAATCCCGGTCCATCATCCCGTTCGGATGTTAATTAAATTTATGGCAGGTAATGTCTCTTTCTGGTGAGACGAGGGAGAGGGAATTTTATCCAGGTAGCAAGCTGGTCTATCCTTATGGGGTCATTCCCTGTCGTGGAAGTTTTGCAATGGGCTTCCGTGCTGCCTTAATTGTGGTCGTTTTCCGGGGGTTTTATGTTTGCACAAACGCTTATAGCTGTACTGATGCACCTCTGAATTGTGGATTGAGATATACGTCTTTGGGAACCTGACTGCCGTGGAGCCTTCCGAGAGAGATAGATAGATAGATAGATAGATAGATAGATAGATAGATAGATAGATAGAGAGAGAGAGAGAGAGAGAGAGAGAGAGAGAGAGAGAGAGAGAGAGAGAGAGAGAGAGAGAGAGAGAGAGAGAGAGAGAGAGAGAGAGGAGGAGGGGCTCTCTGATCCCAAGGAAAACTACACGAAATATTGGAATATTAAATTCCAATCATTAACACCAAGCCCACCATACTATGACGCCAGAGGGAGGGGAAGACAATAATGTTTGATCCTAGGAAGTGTAATGAAGATAGTCCCTACCTCCTATCATCAAGAGTCCCCCCCTACTCATCAGCATCAATGAGCCCTCTCCTTAGAGGAGCGAGGTCCTGGAGGCAAGATACAGAACTTAATCCCGTGGAGTAAGGGCAGGGACAAAAATTATCCCCCAGCACACCTCCTCGGGAAAAGTTGCGCACAAGTTTTAGTCAAAGAACGAACGACAGATCGAACCATTCTGAATAAAAATTGAATTATTTTTTGGCTACGCTTAAATCTATATTATTATTATTATTATTATTATTATTATTATTATTATTATTATTATTATTATTATTATTATTATTATTGTTGTTGTTGTTGTTGTTGTTGTTGTTGTTGTTGTTGTTGTTGTTGTTGTTGTTGTTGTTGTTGTTGTTGTTGTTGTTGTTGTTATTATTATTATTGTTGTTGTTATTACTATTATATTTAAGAGGATGCTCATTGGAGAATGAGAGTTAATAACGTTTGATCCGAAGACAGAGAGTATAACTTGAACCCCTGAGCTATGGATTCTGGTAAAATTTCGGTGTGTAAAGTGAGATGTGTTCAGCTCACGGTGTATATGAGCACATCTCTCTATATATATATTCTGTGTGACATTTATTGATGAATTAGACACTTGTGCAACACTTGGGAATCTTTATTGTGGAAACGTTTTGCCAGCCGATGGCTTCCTAAGTCCAACATAGGAAGCCGTGGGCTGGCGAAACGTTTTCACAGTGAAGATAACCAAGTTTTGCACAAATGTCTAATTCATCATCCTGTCGGCTCTCTGAACCATTTATCTACACATTTACACTGAACCAACTGACAACCTTAAACCGAACTTGGAATGTTGTGTCACCGAGACTAAATTTAAAAAAAAAAGAAAAAAAATCTCGTCGGAAGTAACTCAAGGTAGAGGCGACGAAGCCAAAAAGTATCCCATTAATAAATCTTAATAAATCAGCCCCAAAAATACCTTATTTTTGATAAGATACTAGAAATAAAACTCTTTATTGGATCCTCCTAAACACCAAATAATAGAACGAACAATACAGTACACAAAGGAAAGCTTGTATGATATTATTATTATTATAATCAAGGGGAAGCGCTAAACCCGGAGGATTATACGGCCGCTTGTATAATAGTCGGTTTAGGTCACACAGTATTCTCCAGTGCTATGGCGAGACTTACTTGCTGTGTCGGGTTTCAAAATAACTGTACAAGTACAGGTATGTTAATATTGATACCACTGGCTAAACATCACTTTCAGTGATGTTTAGCCAGTGGTATCACATTCTTAAGAACTGTGTTCCTCGGAGCCTTCCTGATTACGTCGGGTCATTAATCAGTTTCATAATAACAGACTGCTATTTTTTAATTATTGTTTGTATGCTGGATTATATTGGTTCTGCCCCGGTCAGTAGTGGGATTCCTACATGTGACACATTGAAATATGGCAGAGTTGGTCTGAAGACGTATCAGAGATCTTTTATGTTAACACTCATTTATAAATCTCTCAACATGTATTACACAGACTCCTATATTCCAGTTATTTCCTTCATTATAATTAGTATACTTATTACTTATTTCATTTTTTTTTTAAATAAAAGTGATTGTATGGGGGAGTAAATATTTTAATGCTAAAATAAATTTTTTGATTAAACGAAATAACGACAAATTAAATTTCCTTTTCACGTTAATCTTTAAACATTTAAAGAAAATAATGTGTGCTATTTTTTTTAAGTCATATCTTAGGAACCAGTCTGGGTGAGGAAGTTCCCGACGATGTGTTTTAATATTACCGAATTTCTCATCTAAATACCAAGGGGAGGAAATATGTCGTCAAGGCAAGATCAAAGCTTTAAGCTGTGTTTTTTTTATTTTTTTTTTAATTTTGTGTATTATGGGTGCTGGAATAATGAAGATAGTTCTTTCCTGAGTTGGCTTCCCATATACTTTAAATTCCAGAGATGAAGTGTTTCTAATAATGACGAAATCCAAGAAGCTTGCATGATGCGTCATTTTCATTCCGCGCACATGCGCACACAGGTCGGCGCATTAATGGTATATCATTCCGACAAGTTAGTGAATAGGACACATGTGCAGCACTTTGGGTATCTTTATTCCTAAGACGTTTCGCCCACCAGTCATATTCAGTTCAATACCGAGTACACGAATCCTATTTTTTGAAACAGTCCATGCGTACATAGGTACAGTGATGTTGACTTCACGTACACGTGTCTGCTGATGTAAACATTACATATGTACACAGGTCTGTTGATGTAAACATTACATACGTACACAGGTCTGCTGAGGTAAACATTACATACGTCCACGTGACTGCTGATGTAAACATTACATGCGTACATAGGTCTACTGATGTAAACATTACATACGTACACGTGACTGTTGATGTAAACATTACAAACGTACACAGGTCTGCTGCTGTAAACATTACAAACGTACACAAGACCCTCTGATCTTTCTTTCTTCTAGCTAGAAGTTCCTCACAGTTTTATTGTCTCTTCGCACAAAGTTCTTCCTTGCCAGAACTTCCTCCTAGTCTGCTGGTTCTCTTCGTTCTTTCTGACTCTCGCCTGTGGTGCTCTCTCTCTCTCTCTCTCTCTCTCTCTCTCTCTCTCTCTCTCTATCTCTATCTCTTTATATCTACATTTTCTTTGTATTCTATATTTATTATTTTCGACAATTAATTTCTTTCTCTTGTTGGTCTCGGCGTTTTTTTCCCTCGTCATTCATCTTCCTTTCTAATATTTACAATCATTTGTCTTCTCCCTCTTCCTATCCTTCTCTTGCCTTACACTCACCATCGCACTCTTGTAGTTCATCTTTTCTCTTCTTGCCTCTCATAGTTCAAAATATCTTTCCTTCCTCATCTTCTTTAAGTAACAGCATCACTTTCCTCTTCCTACCTGGTTGTCTTTAGTTCTTGTCTCCTCTCCATTTATCCGTTCGTTGCTTTTATTCTCTCCTCCTCCTCCTCCTCCTCCTCCTCCTCTTCCTCATATTTCTCCTCTGTTTCATTCTTCTTCTTCTCCTACTTTCTGGTCATTTTTTCTGACCCTCCTCAAGCTCATTTTTCCTATTTTCTTTCTTCCCTTTTGCTTATCTTCCTTTTCTCTCTTCTCCTCTTCCTCTTTCCGTATCTCCTTTCTCTCCTCTTACTCCATCACCACCTCTTCCTAGACAGCCTTCCGCTCTTCTATCCTTGACACCCACACACACACACACACACACACACACACACACACACACACACACACACACACACACACACACATACACATACACACACACACACACACACACACACACACACATACACATACACACACACACACACACACACACACACACACACACACACCTAGATCATTCACGAAAATCCTTAACCTAGAAAGAAGAACAGTTCATCTCCCCAGAAGAGATCTACGTCTTTCCCATGTACCCGTTCCGTTCCTCCTACTCCTCCTCCTCTGGGTCTTCCTTTTCCTCCTCGTCATCTCAGTGATCTCGCCTCGTAACTACGAGGTCGACCTCCGCCAACCTCCACCTTTTCAACCTCGGGTCGCTGCACTCGTTGCACCAAGCAGTGGAGCTCCCGAGGTCCTCTGATGGTCTGCCTTTGATGCAAGCCGCGTTTTATTGCACCTTGCTTTGTGCAACAGAAAAAAAGGAGTAACGGTTAAAAATTGTCTTTGATGGGAATGGTTCAAATTTAGCAAATACTTTTTTTTTTTCTTTGGCGATATTATTTTTTGGTATGAGTGGGAAGAGGAACGGTGCGTTGGTGATGAAAACAAGTGCATGTGTACTCACCTAATTGTACTCACCTAATTGTGGTTGCAGGGATAGAGACTCAGCTCCTGGCCCCGCCTCTTCACTGATCGCTACTAGGTCCTCTCTCTCTCTCTCTCTGCTTCCTGAGCTTTGTCATACCTCGTCTTAAAGCTATGTATGGTTCCTGCCTCCACTACGTCACTTACTAGGCTATTCCACTTCCTGACGACTCTATGACTAAAGAAATACTTCCTAACATCCCTTTGACTCGTCTGAATCTTCAGCTTCCAATTGTGACCTCTTGTTTCTGTGTCCCCTCTCTGGAACATCCTGTCTCTGTCCACCTTATCTATTCCCCGCAGTATCTTGTATGTCGCTATTATGTCTCCCCTGACCCTTCTGTCCTCCAGTGTCGTCAGTCCGATTTCCCTCAACCTTTCATCGTAGGACATTCCCCTGAGCTCTAGGACTAGCCTTGTTGCAAACCTTTTACTTTCTCTAACTTCTTGACGTGCTTGACCAGGTGTGGGTTCCAAACTGGTGCTGCATACTCCAGTATGGGCCTTACGTGCACAGTGTACAGTGTCTTGAACGATTCCTTATTAAGGTATCGGAACGCTATTCTCAGGTTTGCCAGGCGCCCGTATGCTGCAGCAGTTATCTGGTTGATGTGTGCCTCCGGTGACGTGCTCGGTGTTATGGTCACCCCAAGGTCTTTCTCCCTGAGTGAGGTCTGTAGTCTTTGTCCACCTAGCCTATACTCTGTCTGTGGTCTTCTTTGCCCTTCCCCAATCTTCATGAATTTGCATTTGGCAGGGTTGAATTAGAGAAGCCAGTTTCTGAACCACTTGTCCAGCCTGTCCAGGTCTCTTCGTAGTCCTGCCTGATCCTTATCCGATTTAATTCTTCTCATGAACTTTACATCATCTGCGAATAGAGACGCTTCTGAGTCTATCCCTTCCATCATGTCATTCACATAAATAAAAAATAGCACTGGCCCTAGAACTGACCCCTGTGGGACCCCGCTCGTCACAGGCGTCCACTGTGATACCTCTTCACGTACCATGACTCGTTGTTGCTTCCCTGTCTGGTATTATCTGATCCATTGCAGTGCTCTCCCTGTTATATGCGCCTGATCCTCCAGCTCCTCCACTAATCTCTTGTGACGAAATGTGTCGAAGGCCTTCCTGCAGTCCAGGAAAATGCAATCCACCCACCCTTCTCTTTCGTGTCTTACTTCTGTAACCTTGTCATAAAACTCCAGAAGATTTGTGACACAGGATTTGCCTTCCATGAATTCATGCTGGTTGTCATTTATAATCTTGTTCCATCCCAGGTGCTCCACCACTCTCCTCCTCATAATCTTCTCCATGACTTTGCATACTATACACGTCAGAGACACTGGTCTGTAGTTTAGTGCCTCGTTTCTGTCTCCTTTCTTAAAAATGGGGACTACATTTGCAGTCTTCCATATCTCAGGTAGTTGCCCAGATTCAAGGGATGTGCAGCAGTTGTAGGTGGTGTCACATTAGCCCAATGTGGAAGTAGGTCGTGCCCAAGGGTTAGGCAAGCGAAGAATTCCCAAGTATTAAGATCCCAAGAAGTTGCAGTGTCCGACAGGATTGTAGATGAATGGTTCACAGAACCGACACGCTGATAAATTAGACTCATGTGCAACTCTTGGGTATCTTTATTAAGGAAACGTTTCGCCACACAGTGGCTTCATCAGTCCATACACAGGAGAAACTTGACGAACAGGAGGAGAGTGACGTAATCAGTCCCTCAGCCTTGAGTCGATGTGGTCAGTCCATCAATCTTGAATAGAATACGGCATATGAGCGGAGAAGCAGCTTATAAACCATAGACAGGAGAGGTGCAGCAGTTGTAGGTGGTATCACATTTGCCCAATGTGGAAGTAGGTCGTGCCCAAGGGTTAGGCAAGCGAAGAATTCCCAAGTATTAAGATCCCAAGAAGTTTCAGTGTCTGACAGGATTGTAGATGAATGGTTCACAGAACCGACACGTTGATAAATTAGACACATGTGCAACTCTTGGGTATCTTTATTAAGGAATCGTTTCGCCACACAGACTGATTACCTCACTCTCCTCCTGTTCTTCAAGTTTCTCCTGTGTATGGACTGATGAAGCCACTGTGTGGCGAAACGTTTCCTTAATAAAGATACCCAAGAGTTGCACATGTGTCTAATTTATCAACGTGTCGGTTCTGTGAGCCATTCATCTACAATCCTGTCTGACACTGCAACTTCTTGGGATCTTAATACTTGGGAATTCTTCGCTTGCCTAACCCTTGGGCACGACCTCTTCAAGGGATGTGTTGAAGATTGTGGTTAGGGGCACGCACAGCGTCTCTGCTTCGGACCCACGGGGAGATGTCCGGTCCCATCGCCTTTGAGGTATCAAGGTCACTTAGCAGCTTCTGCACCTCCTCCTCCGTTGTTTGTATGTCATCCAACACTTGGTGGCATATTCCCTGTTGATGTTCCCCTCTGCGCTGTCTTCGCAGACCCCTTCCTGTCTCTACTGTAAAAACTTCCTTAAATCTCCTGTTTAGCTCCTCACATACCTCCTGATCGTTTCTTGTGAGTTCCCCACCTTCTGTCTTCAGTCTGATCACCTGGTCTTTGACTGTTGTCTTTCTCCTGATGTGGCTATACAACAGTTTAGGGTCAATCTTGACTTTCGATGCTATGTTATTTTCATACTGTTGCTGGGCCTCCCTCCTTACCTGTGCATACTCGTTCCTGGCTCTGTGACTAATCTCCCTATATTCATGTGTTCTATGCCTTCTGTACTTTTTCCAATCTCTATTGCACTTAGTTTTTGCCTCCTTACACCGTCGGGTAAACCAGGGGCTCGTTCTGGTCTTCGCATTGTTTCTGTTGCTCTTGGGAATAAACCTTTTCTCTGCGTCCTTGCATTTTGGTGTTACATATTCGATCATTTCGTTTACTGACTTTCCTACCAGTTCTCTGTCCCACTGAACCTCCTGCAGGAAGTTCCTCAAACCTATGTAGTCCCCTCTTTTATAGTCTAGCTTTTCCCATTCAACTCCTGTTACCCTCTCCACTTGTAACTCTACTATGTATTCAAAGCACAGAACCAAGTAGTCACTAGCTCCTAGGGGACTCTCATATGTGATGTCCTCAATGTCTGAACTGCCCAGGGTGAACACAAAGTCCAATCTTGCTGGTTCATCCTCCCCTCTCACTCTGGTAGTGCCCTTAACATGTTGGTGCATGAGGTTTTCCAGTACCACATCCATCATCTTGGCTCTCCATGTTTTGGGACCCCCATGTTGCTCCACGTTTTCCCAGCCAATCTCCCCGTGGTTGAAATTGCCCATAACCAGCAACTTTGCTCTGCTCGAGTGAGCTCTTCTTGCCACCTCAGCAAGTGTGTCCACCATTTCTCTGTTGCTCTCTTCATATTCCTCTCTTGGCCTCCTGCAGTTCTGTGGCAGATTATACATCACTGCAATGACTACCTTGTGCTCCCCAGACTGAAGTGTACCTACTATGTAGTCCCTTTCTCCAATCTCGTCCATGCCTCCTATTTTCTCGAATTTCCATCGATTTTTTAATAGCATTGCAACCCCTCCTTCCCCTCTGCCCCTTCTATTTTTCCTCATGATCTGATATCCTGGTGGGAAGATTGCATCTGATATTGTCTCAGTGAGTTTCATTTCTGTAACTGCTATGATGTCTGGGGATTTCTCATTGATTCTTTCTTGTCATTCCTCATATATATTCGTTAATCCATCCGCATTTGTGTACCAAACCTTTAACTTCTATTCTAAAACTGAAACTCTGGTCCTGGGGAATATTGGGATTGGGAAAGTAGTAACCCTGGCAGGGGCTGATGGGGGTTACAGTGGGGGTGGGGGCAGAGTTCTCATAGGGGGTTGCTGTAGGGGTAGGGTTTGTGGTGTGGGGGGTGGGGACAGAGGGATCGGGGTGTGATTGTTGGTTTAGATTGTTCAGGTTCCTTGGGGGTGTCGTGGTTGGAGTCCTTCTGCGGGCGTTTCTGGGAGTGTGCTTGCCCTTCCACCTGTGACTGGGCTATTCTGCTTTCTTTGTCATTTCCTCCCATTCCTCCTTTCGTTTTTGCACTCTCTCTTTCAGTATCATCTTTTCCTCCTGTGTTCTGTCTCGATCGAGATACACACTCTGGAAAACCAGTTTGTCTCTCAGCCGTGCTTTCTCCTGCAGAATCATGGTTCGAGTTGATTCTGCCTTGAAAATTACTTTGAGAGGCCGTTTCCTTCTCTTTGCGAACCACCCAATTCTCCGAAAATTTGCCACCTGGGTCATGTTGCCCTTGCCTATCACTTTCATGATACCTTCAATCGCTTTTTTCTCCTCCTGTTTTCTTTCATCATAGGTTTCCCCTTTGGCTTCCTGGAGCCATAGACAAAAACTGATTTCTCCCTTTCTTCCTCCCACTGTGTCTCTCATTGCGTCCTCTGAGGTGTTTTACTAGTTCCTTCCCGTGGAGCATTCCTTCCTTCAATCCCTTCCCTAGCTGTGGCCCCTATGCTCATTGGTTTGTCTTTTCTCCTCACCTGTTCCTGGCCCCCACAAGTGTCTGGTAGAGTCCCTGCATATGTCCTAGTTCCTTCAGTGTCTTCCGACCTCTCATTCGGTCCTAGTGTGCTCCCTGTCTTTGTCTTGGCCCCATGTGGGACTGATAGGACCTTTGCATACAGTATAGCTTCCTTGCTCCCTTCAGTCCCTTTGTCTGTCTGATATAGATATTCCTGCTGCTACATCTGTATTATTTTTTTTCTCTAGGCTGTTTCAGATTTCTCAGCTCCTCTTCTAAGCTCTGTATCTTTGCTTCTGCTAATATGGCATGTTGCTCCCACTTCTGCTCTCTGCAGCTAACCTCTCCTCTATCTTCCTTGTAAGCTCGTCTAGCTTCCTTCCCCAATCTTCCTCCTTTTTTTTTGAGCTCTGCCTCCCAATCCTCCCTCCCAGCTTCGTCCGTCAGACCCTTGGCTCCCATCCTTGTTCTTGGTTCCCCAATTACACCACAGAATGAAGGGGGAGAGATGGTTAGGGGGAGATGGAGAGATGGTTAGAGGGAGGGGGAGGGATGGTTAGGGGGAGGGATGGTTTGGGGGCGGGGAATAGATGGTTAGGGGGAGGGTGAGATATGGTTAGCAGGAGGGGAGATATGGTTAGGGAGAGGGGGAGAGATGGCAAGTATGTGTGTGTTTGTGTATATGTTTGGTAGCAGAGCAGGAGATGCACAAATTAACATTAAGATTGACAACACTCTAATTACCAGAAATAATGGGGGAAAATTCCTAGGCTTATACTTTGACAACAACCTGAATTTCAGCACCCATATCCAGCATATAGCCAAAAAAGTATCCAAAACGGTTGGGATCCTCTCCAAGATACGATACTACGTGCCGCAAAATGCCCTTCTCACACTATACCACTCACTTATTTATCCATACCTCACCTATGCTATTTGTGCTTGGGGATCAACTGCAGCAACACACCTAAAGCCAATAATAACCCAACAAAAAGCTGCAGTAAGAATAATCACTAAATCCCATCCCTGGCAACACACCCCCCCCACTCTTCATAGACCTAAACTTACTCCCAGTTCAGTACATCCACACTTACTACTGTGCAATCTACATCTACAGGGCCTTAAACTCTAATATCAACCTTGACCTAAAACGCTTTCTCGATAATTGTGACAGAACCCACAGGCATAACACCAGACACAAACATCTCTACGACATTCCCCGTGTCCGACTAAACCTTTACAAAAATTCAATGTATGTCAAAGGCCCTAAAATCTGGAATACCCTACCTGAGAACTCTAGAACTGCAGACACATTCATCACCTTCAAAACTACCATTAGAAAACATCTTATCTCCCTGATACACCCCGTCAACTAACTACACGAATACCACCTGGTGGTTCACACTTACACTCACTCACTCATTTGACCATAAACAGAAATATTAATCTCAGTCTTAAAATAATGAATCCTGTGATACTCCAATACTGAAACTATGTACTGTGCCAAAACAAAAGCATTCACATTGCTAAACTCACAAACTAGTATTTAGTCACTTAGCCATAATACCAACTTACCTCATAATTTGTAATATTTTACAATTAAGAATAAAACTAAGTCTGCCCGAAATGCCTAGCCATGCTAAGCGTTCTAGTGGTACACTCTGCAATCACAATTTTACTACATGTAAACCAAACAATAACCAAATTTCTGTAAACTCAGCATTGTAATCCTTATAGAGAATAAACTTTGAATTTGAATTGAATATGTGTGTGAGTGTGGGAGAGAGAAAGAGAGAGAGGGATGGGATCAAAGGAGGAGGGGAAGAGGGGGAAGGGGGAGGGAAGGAGGGGATAGAGTGACAGCTTGAAACAGGGGTGCCTTAAGGTTGTATGTGTGTGTGTGTGTGTGTGTGTGTGTGTGTGTACTCACCTAATTGTGGTTGCAGGGGTCGAGACTCAGCTCCTGGCCCCGCCTCTTCACTGATCGCTACTGGATCCTCTCTCTCTCTGCTTCCTGAGCTTTGTCATACCTCTTCTTAAAACTATGTATGGTTCCTGCCTCCACTACTTCACTTGCTAGGCTATTCCACTTGCTGACAACTCTATGACTGAAGAAATACTTCCTAACGTCCCTGTGACTCGTCTGAGTCTTCAGCTTCCAGTTGTGACCCCTTGTCCCTGTGTCCCCTCTCTGGAACATCCTATCTCTGTCCACCTCGTCTATTCCCCGCAGTATCTTGTATGTCGTTATCATGTCTCCCCTGACCCTTCTGTCCTCCAGTGTCGTCAGTCCGATTTCCCTTAACCTTTCCTCGTACGACATTCCCTTGAGCTCTGGGACTAGCCTTGTTGCAAACCTTTGTACTTTCTCTAACTTCTTGACGTGCTTGACCAGGTGTGGGTTCCAGACTGGTGCTGCATACTCCAGTATGGGCCTAACATACACAGTGTACAGTGTCTTGAACGATTCCTTATTAAGGTATCGGAACGCTATTCTCAGGTTTGCCAGGCGCCCGTATGCTGCAGCGGTTATTTGGTTGATGTGTGCCTCCGGTGATGTGCTCGGTGTTATGGTCACCCCAAGGTCTTTCTCCCTGAGTGAGGTCTGTAGTCTTTGTCCACCTAGCCTATACTCTGTCTGCGGTCTTCTTTGCCCCTCCCCAATCTTCATGACTTTGCATTTGGCTGGATTGAATTCGAGAAGCCAGTTACTGGACCACATGTCCAGCCTCTCCAGGTCTCTTTGCAGTCCTGCCTCATCCTCGTCCGATTTAATTCTTCTCATCAACTTCACGTCATCTGCGAACAGGGACACTTCAGAGTCTATTCCTTCCATCATGTCGTTCACATATATCAAAAATAGCACTGGTCCTAGAACTGACCCCTGTGGGACCCCGCTCGTAACAGGCGCCCACTGTGATACCTCTTCACGTACCATGACTCGTTGCTGCCTCCCTGTCAGGTATTCCCTTATCCATTGCAGTGCCCTTCCTTTTACGTGTGCCTGATCCTCCAGCTTCTGCACTAATCTCTTGTGGGGAACTGTGTCAAAGGCCTTCCTGCAGTCTAGGAAAACGCATATGTACATATGTATGTGTAATCACCGATTTGTGATTGCAGTGTTACTGTGGAGTCCCAGCTCATAACAGTCTTTTAACTTCATATAACTGGTTTAACAAGTTTCCTGCTGTATCTTACCTTAAAACTGTGTAAAATTATGGCTTCGTGTGTGTGTGTGTGTGTGTGTGTGTGTGTGTGTGTGTGTCTGTCTGTCTGTGTGAGTGTGTGTGTACTCACCTATATGTACTCACCTATATGTGGCTGCAGGGGTCGAGTCATAGCTCCTAGCCCCGCCTCTTCACTGGTCGATACTAATTCACTCTCTCCCTGCTCCATGATATTTGTCATACCTCTTCTTAAAGCTATTTATGGAACTTGCTTCCACTACTTCACTCTCCAGATTATTCCAGTTCCTGACAACTCTAAGACTAAAGAAATACTTCCTAACATCCCTATGACTCATCTGGTCCCCTTGTTTCTTATCCCAGTCCACCTTGTCAAAGTATTTTATACGTTGTTATCATCTCCCTTCTATCCCTTCTATCCTCTAGTGTCATCAGGTTGAGTTCCCTTAACCTCTACTCATAAGACATACCCCTCAGCTCCGGGACTAATCGTGTAGCAAATTTTTGCACTTTCTCCAATTTCGTGACGTGTTTGACTAAGTGAGGGCTCCATACTGGCGCTGCATATTCCAGTATAGGCCTTACGTATACTGTGTACAATGTCGTGAATGACTCCTTACTCAGATGTCTAAACGCCAATCTCGGGTTTGCCAATCTCCCATATGCTGCAGCAGTTATTTGATTGATGTGTGCCTCAGGGGACATGTTCGTTAATTTTGTTTACCCCAAGATCCTTTTCTTTAACTGACGTTTGCAGCTGTTGGTTTCCTAACCTGTACTCCGTCTGCGATCTTCTGTGTCCTTCCCCATTCTTCATGACCTTACACTTACTGGGGTTAAAATCCAGGAGCCATTTGACGGACCATACTTGTAGTTTGTCCAGATCCCCTTGTAATCTTAACTGATCCTCGACCACTTGTATTCTCCTCATCAGTATCGCATCATCAGCGAACAGTGACACTTCTGAATCTATTCCTTCCACCATGTCATTCACGTATACAAGAAACAGCACCGGGTCTAGGACTGAACCTTGTGGAACCCCACTCGACGCATTCGCCCACTCCGACACTTCAGCACGTACCCACACAAGTTTCCTTCCTGTCAGGTATTCCCTGATCTATTGCATTACTTTCCCCGTTATTCCTGCCTGCTCCTCTAATTTTTGCACCAGTCTCTTGTGTGGTACTGTGTCAAAAGCCTTCTTGCAATCTAAAAAGATATAATCTACCCATCCCTCTCTCTCCTGTCTTACTTCTGTTACCTTATCGTAGAACTCAAGTAAATTTGTGACACAGGATTTCCCATCTCTGAAGCGGTGCTGACTGTCATGTATGAGCCCAATCTTTTCAATGTGTTCCACCTCACTGTAAATACTTCCTTAAATCTCGTGTTGAGTTCCTCACATACTTCTTGGTTGTTTCTAGTGAGCTCCCCACCTTCTTTCCTAAGCCTGATTACCAGGTCCCTGGCTGCTGTCTTCCTCCTGATGTGGCTATACAGCAATTTCGGGTCAGATTTGACTTTCGATGCTATGTTATTTTCGTACTGTCACTGGGCCTCCCTTCTTATCTGTGCATACTCGTTTCTGGCTCTTCTACTAATCTCTTTATTTTCCTGGGTCCTTTGCCTTCTGTACTTTTTCCATTCTCTAGTGTGTGTGTGTGTATGTGTGTGTGTGTGTGTGTGTGTGTGTGTGTGTGTGTGTGTGTGTGTGTGTGTGTGTGTGTGTGTGTGTGTGTGTGTGTGTGTGTGTGTGTGTGTGTGTGTGCGTGCGTGTGTCCAGAAATTTGCAACAAGACTAGTCTCAAATCTAAGATGACTGACCAAGGAGGAAAAGTTAGCGTTAGAGAAAAGCTGCACCAAATGAGGAAACATAACAAAAACGTAAAAGGATATTCAGGGGATTTGATAGGTCAGACAGGGAAAGATTGTTTAAGAAGGAGGGAAGGGATGGGAATAAGGGCACAAAAGTGGAAATTAGAGAAGTAAACGAAACACATAGATGTTAGAAACTACTTTTTTAGCCGCTGAGTGGTCAGTAACGGGGTTAAGTTAGACGAGGAGGTAATGGAAGCCATAATTTTACACAGTTTTAAGGTAAGATGCAGCAGGAAACTTGTTAAACAAGTTATATGAAGTTAAAAGACTGTTATGAGCTGGGACTCCACAGTAACACTGCAATCACAAATCGGTGATTACACATACATATGTACACACACACACACACACACACACACACACACACACACACACACACACACACACACACACACACACACGCGCGCGCACACACACACATCAGGCAGGAATAACAGGGAAGGCACTGCAATGGATCAAGGAATACCTGTCAGGAAGTCAACAGCATGGTACGTGGCTAGGTGTCAGAATCGGCACCTGTGATCAGCGGGGTCCCACAGGGGTCAGTCTTAGGACCGGTAATTTTTCTAGTATTTGTGAACGACATGACGGAAGGAATAGACTCTGAAGTGTCCCTGTTTGTAGATGATGTGAAGTTGATGAGAAGAATTCAATCGAATGAGGACCAGGCAGAACTACGAAGGTATCAGGACAGGCTGCAGGCTTGGTCCAGCAACTGGCTCCTGGAGTTCATCCTCACCAAGTACACAGTCATGAAGATTGGGGAAGGGCAAACAAGACCGTAGACGGAGTATAGTCTAGGGGGCCAGAGACTACAAACCTCACTCAAGGGAAAGGATCTTGGGGTGAGCATAACACCGGGCACATGTCCTGAGGCGCACATCAACCAAATAACTGCATCAGCATACTGACGCCTAGAAAATCTAAGAACAGCATTCCGACATCTCATTAAGGAATCATTCAGGACCCTATACACTGTATACATTAGGCCTATATTGAAGTATGTAGCACCAGTTTGGAACCCTCACCTAGCCAAACACACAAGGAAACTAGAGAAAGTGCAAAGGTTTGCAACAAGACTAATCCCGAATATAAGGGGCATGCCTTACGAAGAGAGGTTAAGGGAAATCAATCTGACAAAAAAGGAGGACAGGAGAGATAGGGGGGATATGATAACGACATTTAAAATACTGAGAGGAATTGACAAAGTGGACAGAACAGGCTGTTCCAGAGATGGGACACAGCAACAAGGGGTCACAGTTGGAAGTTGAAGACTCAGATGAATCACAGGGACCTTAGGAAGTATTTCTTCAGTCGCAGAGTTGTTAGGAAGTGGAATAGTCTGGGAAGTGATTTAGTGGAGGCAGGATCCATACATAGCTTTAAGAAGAGGTATGATAAAGCTCATGGAGCAGGAGGAGTGGCCCAGTAGCGACCAGTGAAGAGGCGGGGTCAGGAGCTATGACTCAACCCCTTCAACCACAACTAGGTGAGTATACACACACACAAACGTCCTACGAGGAGAGGTAAAGAGAAATCGACCTGACGACACTGAAGGAGAGAAGTAATATGGGAGACATGATAACGACATATAAAATGCTGAGAGGAATCGACAAGGTGGACAGAGACAGGATGTTCCAAAGATGGGCCACAGCAACAAAGGATCATAATTGGAAGTTGAAGACTCATATGAGTCACAGGGATGTTAGGAAATATTTTTTCAGTCATAGAGTTGTCAGAAAGTGAAATAATCTGGAAAGTGATGTAGTGGAGGCAGGACCCATACATAGCTTTAAGAAGAGGTTTGACAAAATTCATGACCTAGTAGCGACCAGTGAAGAGGCAGGGCTAGGAGATATCAATCGACCCCTGCAACCACAATTAGGTGAGCACACACACAAAAACACACCTATTAGCGATAGAGAGTGGACCTAGTAGCGACCAGCGAAGAGGCGGAGCCAGGGGCTGTGAATCGACCCTGCAACCACAAACAGGTGAGCACACACACACATGTACATATCACTTCCACCCCCACAATCCTTCCCTATAGGAGCCAAGTTGCTAATATAAGTTATAGTGTAGGGCAGTTCCTGTACTAATGTGAGTATTGCATGTTGGTGAGCTGTTGGCCTGGCCGCAGCCACCGTCGCCGCAGCCACCGTCGCAGCAGCCACCGTCGCAGCAGCCACCGTCGCCGCAGCCACCGTCGCAGCAGCCACGGTCGCAGCAGCCACCGTCGCAGCAGCCACGGTCGCAGCAGCCACCGTCGCAGCAGCCACCGTCGCCGCAGCCACCGTCGCCGCAGCCGCCGCCGGTCACATCCTCTAGCTTCAACTTTATTTTTTACCTTCTAAATTGATCACATCAACCCATGAAGAAAAAATAATACTCAGATATACATGTCTTTGCCGAGTCTGTTGTTGTGTTGTTATAAAGTGTGTGTCTAGAGTGAAACAAATAATTATAATTATATATATATATATATATATATATATATATATATATATATATATATATATATATATATATATATATATATATATATATATATATATATATATATATATATATATATATATATATATATATATATATATATATATATATATATATATATATATATATATATATATATATATATATATATATATATATATATTTATATATGTTTAATAGGAGTGAATGGAGACAAATGGTTTTTAATACTTGACGTGCTGTTGGAGTGTGAGCAAAGTAACATTTATGAAGGGATTTAGGGAAACTGGCAGGCCGGACTTGAGTCCTGGAAATGGGAAGTACAGTGTCTGCACTCTGAAGGAGGGGTGTTAATGTTGCAGTTTTATAACTGTAGTATAAGCGCGTCTCTGGCAAGACAGTGATGGAGTGAATGAGTTTAGGGCCTCATTTCTGTTTCCTTTCTTAAATATTGGGACTACATTTGCTGTCTTCCATTTCTCAGGTAGTTGCCCAGTTTCAAGGGAAGTGTTGAAGATTGTGGTTAGGGGCACGCACAGCATCTCTGCTCCTTCTCTGAGGACCCATGGGGAGATGTTGTCCGGTCCCATCGCCTTTGAGGTATCAAGGTCACTTAGCAGCTTCCGCACCTCCTCCTCGGTAGTTCGTATGTCATCCAACACTTGTTGGTATATTCCCTCTTGATATTCCCTTCAGTACTGTCTTCCCACAGCCCTTCCTGTCTCTACTGTAAAAACTTCCTTAAATCTCCTGTTTAGCTCGTCACTTACCTCCTGATCATTTCTTGTGAGTTCTCCACCTTCTGTCCTCAATCTGATCACCTGATCTTTGACTGTTGTCTTTCTCCTGATGTGGCTATACAACAGTTTCGGGTCAGTCTTGATTTTCGATGCTATGTCATTTTCATACTGTCGCTGGGCCTCCCTCCTTACCTGTGCATACTCGTTCCTGGCTCTTCGACTGATCTCCCTACTTTCGTGTGTTCTCTGCCTTCTGTACTTTTTCCATTCTCTATTGCACTTTGTTTTTGCCTCCTTACACCGTCGGGTAAACCAGGAGCTCGTTCTGGTCTTCCCATTGTTTCTGTTGCCCTTGTGTGTGTGTGTGTGTGTGTGTGCTCACTAGTTTGTGTGTACTCACCTATTTGTGGTTGCAGGGTCGATTCACAGCCCCTGGCTCCGCCTCTTCGCTGGTCGCTACTAGGTCCACTCTCTATCGCTACTAGGTGTGGTTTTGTGTGTGTACTCACCTAATTGTGGTTGCAGGGGTCGAGTGATAGCTCCAGGCTCCGCCTCTTCACTGGTCGCTACTAGGTCATGAGCTTTGTCATACCCCTTCTTAAAGCTATGTATGGATCCTGCCTCCACTACATCACTATCCAGATTATTTCACTTTCTGACAAATCTGTGACTGAAGAAATACTTCCTACCATCCCTGTGGTTCATCAGATTGTGTAGTCTAGTGGTCTAAAGCGTCATGTGTTTTCGCTCACCATGAGGCGGGCCAAAACAGCATGGGGTCGACTCCTTGGCTAGTGCAGTGTTGTTATTGATCAATACCACTCGTTTCGTGGGTACAATAATATATATATATATATATATATATATATATATATATATATATATATATATATTTATATATATATATAAATATATTATATATATATACCCATGTATATATATATATATATATATATATATATATATATATATATATATATATATATATATATATTTATATATATATATTTTTATTATATATGACCTGATAATATCGCGATTCCGTGAAAGTATATAATATTTAATCTGTATATAAGAAAGAGTAAGAACCGGTATCATTACACTATATTGCTTGACTTCATCTGTAATAAGTATGAGTTATCAGTGTATCACTGAAATATTATACAATAAGTAAGACACATGACACATGTACAACAGTTAAATATCTTATTCTGAAACTTTCCGACTGTGCAGCAGGCTTTATCAGTCGAATACACTGATGGCAAATTTGGAGACAGCATAAGCAGTGGGGAGGTAAAGAGTATAAGATAAGTCCATCGACCTTGAAGAAGTAGTTCGAGGTGGTCAGTCCCTCAGGCTGGTGGTGTTCAATTGATAATCATGATAATCATGACCTGATTATCAGTCCGTGTTATCTGACCTGTAGTAATTTAAACTTGAAGTGTCTGGCTTCCTTTGCTCTGAAACACACTTTAAAACTCGATTGTCACGTATTCAGCGTCAAACTTACTAACTTGGGCGAAAGTTATTACGTTGAGATTAAAATGTTCTTCATATAAATTTAAGTTTGGAACTGAGAATGTACTGACTATTAATATTATCTCTTCTAGCATACCCTGTGTTATCACACACACACACACACACACACACACACACACACACACACACACACACACACACACACACACACACACACACACACACACACACGGCTTAACCAGACATTTTCCAGTTTCTCTCACATAACCTTCCATGGACATTGCTTGAAAGGAAACAGATATACACCTTTGTCTATGTTGTAATTTGACTACCACCACTACCTGTTAACAGTGTTATTGTATCTGTGGTACATTAATATTTCTCAGTGATTCGAATCTTATTTCTTTCACATTTTCATTAGAGATTACTAAGCATTAACTAAAGTATTTGGTGGTAAGATTCTGAACTTCATAACAAAAAATTCTGATAGTAAGATGGAAATATAACCGACGTAGATAATGTACACACATTACTGGAAACATACCCATGTATACTTGACATTACCTCATTTATAAAACTTGTGGATATGGTTAAATGCTTCAACAGATTCTTAACGAGGATTTTAAATAAACATCTTCCAGTTTAAGGAATTCGAAATTATGAATTCATGGATGTTCCTTGTCTCGAGTGATTTAATAAACTGTCACAATAATTGGAGAAACATCTGTCTCCTGTTGTTGGTCGCATTTCTAATTCTTTTGTAACTAACACTTAGTACTTCATTGAACGTTTGAGCAGGTTAAACTTGCCATTCTGAATCATTATATTGCTAGCATCATGGAAGCTCTTGGATTAAGAGTACCTCACTAGCATCATGGAAGCTCTTGGATTAAGAGTACCTCACTAGCATCATGGAAGCTCTTGGATTAAGAGTACCTCACTAGCATCATGAAAGCTCTTGGATTAAGAGTACCTCACTAGCGTCATGGAAGCTCTTGGATTAAGAGTACCTCACTAGCATCATGGAAGCTCTTGGATTAAGAGTACCTGACTAGCATCGTGGAAGCTCTTGGATTAATAGTACCTCACTAGCATTATGGAAGCTCTTGGATTAAGAGTACCTCACTAGCATCATGGAAGCTCTTGGATTAAGAGTACCTCACTAGCATCATGGAAGCTCTTGGATTAAGAGTACCTCACTAGCATCATGGAAGCTCTTGGATTAAGAGTACCTCACTAGCATCGTGGAAGCTCTTGGATTAAGAGTACCTCACCAGCATCATGGAAGCTCTTGGATTAAGAGTACCTCACTAGCATCATGGAAGCTCTTGGATTAAGAGTACCTCACTAGCATCATGGAAGCTCTTGGATTAAGAGTACCTCACTAGCATTATGGAAGATCTTGGATTAAGAGTACCTCATTAGCACCGTGGAACTCTTGGATTAAGAGTACCTCATTAGCACCGTGGAAGCTCTTGGATTAAGAGTACCTCATTAGCACCGTGGAAGCTCCTTGATTAAGAGTACCTCACTAGCATTATGGAAGCTCTTGAATTAAGAGTACCTCATTAGCATCATGGAAGCTCTTGAATTAAGAGTACCTCACTAGCATCATGGAAGCTCTTGGATTAAGAGTACCTCACTAGCATCATGGAAGCTCTTGAATTAAGAGTACCTCACTAGCATCATGGAAGCTCTTGAATTAAGAGTACCTCACTAGCATCATGGAAGCTCTCTGGAGGGGGAACTGCCATTCTGGAAAACTGACAAATTGAAAGTGGTGACCGTAACTCAAAAAGAAAAGTACAGAAGCTGAAGGAAAGAACAATAAGGTGTGTGTGTAATAGCTGACAACATCCATGCCTTCACTAGCCGCTAGTAAGTAAAAAATGACATAAAAACAAATATAAGAATATAAAATGAGAGGCTAGTAATATTAAAGATAATCCAATACCATCGACACACACAAATACACACACACACACGCACACACACACACACACACACACACACACACACACACACACACACACACACACACACACACACACACACACACACACACACACACACACACACACACACACACACACACACACACACACACACACACACACACACACACACACACACACACACACACACACACACACACACACACACACACACACACACATAGAGAGAGAGAAAGAGACTACATAGCAGGTACACTTCAGTCTGGGGAACACAAAGTGGTCATTGCAGTGATGTATAATCCACCACAGAACTGCAGGAGGCCAAGAGAGGAATATGAAGAGAGCAACAGAGCAATGGTGGACACACTTGCTGAGGTGGCAAGAAGAGCTCACTCCAGCAGAGCAAAGTTGCTGGTTATGGGGGATTTCAACCACAGGGAGATTGACTGGGAAAACCTGGAGCCACATGGGGGTCCCGAAACATGGAGAGCCAGGATGTTGGACGTGGTGCTAGAAAACCTCATGCACCAACATGCTAAGGACACTACCAGAGTGAGAGGGGAGGATGAACCAGCAAGACTGGACCTTGTGTTCACCCTGGGCAGCTCAGACATTGAGGACATCAAGTATGAGAGTCCCCTAGGAGCTAGCGACCACGTGGTTCTGTGCTTTGAATACATAGTAGAGCTGCAAGTGGAGAGAATAACAGGAGTAGAATGGGAAAAGCCTGACTATAAAAGAGGGGACTACATAGGGTTGAAGAACTTCCTGCGGGAGGTCCAGTGGGACAGAGAACTGGCAGGAAAGCCAGTAAATGAAATGATGGAATATGTAACAACAAAATGCAAGGAGGCAGTGGAAAGGTTTATTCCCAAGGGCAACAGTAACAACGGGAAGACCAGAACGAGAGCCTGGTTTACCCGACGGTGTAAGGAGGCAAAAACAAAGTGCAATAGAGAATGGAAAAAGTACAGAAGGCAGAGAACACACGAAAATAGGGAGATCAGTCGCAGAGCCAGAAATGAGTACGCACAGGTAAGGAGGGAGGCCCAACGACAGTATGAAAATGACATAGCATCGAGAATCAAGACTGACCCGAAACTGTTGTATAGCCACATCAGGAGGAAGACAACAGTCAAAGACCAGGTGATCAGATTAAGGACAGAAGGGGGAGAACTCACAAGAAATGATCAGGAGGTATGTGAGGCGCTGAACAGGAGATTTAAGGAAGTTTTTACAGTAGAGACAGGAAGGGCTGTGGGAAGACAGCACAGAAGGGAACATCAAGAGGGAATATACCAACAAGTGTTGGATGACATACGAACTACCGAGGAGGAGGTGAAGAAGCTCTTAAGTGACCTTGACACCTTAAAGGCGATGGGACCGGACAACATCTCCCCATGGGTCCTTAGAGAAGGAGCAGAGATGCTGTGCGTGCCTCTAACCACAATCTTCAACACATCCCTTGAAACTGGGCAACTACCTGAGAAATGGAAGACAGCTAATGTAGTCCCCATATTTAAGAAAGGAAACAGAAACGAGGCACTAAACTACAGACCTGTGTCTCTGGCATGTATTGTGTGCAAAGTCATGGAGAAGATTATCAGGAGGAGAGTGGTCGAACACCTGGAAAGGAACAAGATTATAAATGAAAACCAGCATGGGTTCATGGAAGGCAAATCTTGTATCACAAACCTCCTGGAGTTTTATGACAAGGTAACAGAAGTAAGACACGAGAGAGAGGGGTGGGTAGATTGCGTTTTCCTAGACTGCAGGAAGGCCTTTGACACAGTTCCCCACAAGAGATTAGTGCAGAAGCTGGAGGATCAGGCGCATGTAAAAGGGAGGGCACTACAATGGATAAGGGAATACCTGACAGGGAGGCAGCAACGAGTCATGGTACGTGAAGAGGTATCACAGTGGGCGCCTGTTACGAGCGGGGTCCCACAGGGGTCAGTTCTAGGACCAGTGCTATTTTTGATATATGTGAACGACATGATGGAAGGAATAGACTCTAAAGTGTCCCTGTTCGCAGATGACGTGAAGTTGATGAGAAGAATTAAATCGGACGAGGATGAGGCAGGACTGCAAAGAGACCTGGACAGGCTGGACATGTGGCCCAGTAACTGGCTTCTCGAATTCAATCCAGCCAAATGCAAAGTCATGAAGATTGGGGAGGGGCAAAGAAGACCGCAGACAGAGTATAGGCTAGGTGGGCAAAGACTACAGACCTCACTCAGGGAGAAAGACCTTGGGGTGACCATAACACCGAGCACATCACCGGAGGCACACATCAACCAAATAACCGCTGCAGCATACGGGCGCCTGGCAAACCTGAGAATAGCGTTCCGATACCTTAATAAGGAATCGTTCAAGACACTGCACACTGTGTATGTTAGGCCCATACTGGAGTATGCAGCACCAGTCTGGAACCAACACCTGGTCAAGCACGTCAAGAAGTTAGAGGAAGTACAAAGGTTTGCAACAAGGCTAGTCCCAGAGCTCAAGGGAATGTCGTACGAGGAAAGGTTAAGGGAAATCGGACTGGCGACATGGGAAAACCTGGAGCCACATGGGGGTCCCGAAACATGGAGAGCCAAGATGATGGATGTGGTACTTGAAAACCTCATGCATCAACATGTCAGGGACACAACCAGAGAGAGAGGGGAGGATGAGCCAGCAAGACTGGATCTTGTGTTCACCCTAAGCAGTTCAGACATTGAGGACATCACTTACGAGAGGCCCCTTGGAGCTAGCGATCACGTGGTTCTGAGTTTTGATTATATAGTAGAGTTACAAGTGGAGAAGGTAACAGGAACTGAAGGGGACAGGCCAAACTATAAAAGGGGGGACTACACAGGTATGAGAAACTTCCTGCAGGAGGTTCAGTGGGACAGAGAAATAATAGGAAAATCAGTAAACGAGATGATGGAATATGTGGCAACAAAGTGCAAGGAGGCAGAGGAAAGTTTTGTTCCCAAGGGAAACAGAAATAATAGGAAGACCAAAACGAGTCCTTGGTTTACCCGAAGGTGTAGGGAGGCAAAAACTAAGTGCAGCAGAGAATGGAAAAGGTACAGGAGGCATAGGACCCAGGAAAACAAGGAGATTAGTAGAAGAGCCAGAAACGAGTATGCACAGATAAGGAGGGAGGCCCAGCGACAGTATGAAAACGACATAGCATCGAAAGTCAAATCTGACCCGAAACTGCTGTATAGCCGCTTTAGGAGGAAGACAACAGTCAAGGACCTGGTGATAAGGCTGAGGAAAGAAGGTGGAGAACTCACAAGAAACGATCAAGAGGTATGTGAGGAGCTCAACACGAGATTTAAGGAAGTATTTACAGTAGAGACAGGAAGGACTCTGGGGGGACAGACCAGATGGGGACACCAGCAAGGAATACACCAACAAGTGTTGGACGACATACATACAGATGAGGAGGAGGTGAAGAAACTGCTAAGGGACATCGATACCTCAAAGGCAATGGGACCGGACAACATCTCCCCGTGGGTCCTTAGAGAGGGATCAGATATGTTGTGCGTGCCACTTACCACAATCTTCAACACGTCCCTGGAAACTGGGCAACTACCTGAGGTATGGAAGACGGCAAATGTAGTTCCCATTTTTAAAAAAGGAGACAGAAAAGAGGCACTAAACTATAGACCTGTGTCATTGACGTGTATAGTATGCAAAATTATGGAGAAGATTATCAGGAGGAGAGTGGTGGAGCACCTGGAACGGAACAAGAGTATAAATGCCAACCAGCACGGATTCATGGAAGGCAAATCCTGTGTCACAAACCTTCTGGAGTTTTATGATAAAATAACAGAAGTAAGACAAGAGAGAGAGGGGTGGGTTGATTGCATCTTCTTGGACTGCAAGAAGGCCTTTGACACAGTTCCTCACAAGAGATTAGTGCAGAAGCTAGAGCATCAGGCGCATATAACAGGAAGGGCACTGCAATGGATCAGAGAATACCTGACAGGGAGGCAACAACGAGTCATGGTACGTAATGATGTATCACAGTGGGCACCTGTGACGAGCGGGGTCCCACAGGGGTCGGTCCTAGGACCAGTGCTATTTTTGGTATATGTGAACGACATGATGGAAGGGTTAGACTCAGAAGTGTCCCTGTTTGCAGATGATGTGAAGTTAATGAGGAGAATTAAATCTGATGAGGACCAGGCAGGACTTCAAAGAGACCTGGACAGACTGGACACCTGGTCCAGCAAATGGCTTCTCGAATTTAATCCTGCCAAATGCAAAGTCATGAAGATAGGGGAAGGGCACAGAAGACCACAGACAGAGTATAGGCTAGGTGGCCAAAGACTGCAATCCTCACTCAAGGAGAAAGATCTTGGGGTGAGTATAACACCGAGCATGTCTCCGGAAGCACACATCAATCAGATAACTGCTGCAGCATATGGGCGCCTGGCAAACCTGAGAACAGCATTCCGATACCTTAGTAAGGAATCGTTCAAGACACTGTATACCGTGTATGTCAGGCCAAAACTGGAGTATGCAGCACCTGTTTGGAACCCGCACTTGATAAAACACGTCAAGAAACTAGAGAAAGTACAAAGGTTTGCCACAAGGTTAGTTCCAGAGCTAAGGGGAATGTCCTATGAAGAAAGATTAAGGGAAATCGGTCTGACAACACTGGAGGACAGGAGGGTCAGGGGAGACATGATAACGACATATAAAATACTGCGCAGAATAGACAAGGTGGACAAAGACAGGATGTTCCAGGGAGGGGACAAAGAAACAAGAGGCCACAATTGGAAGTTGAAGACACAAATGAGTCAGAGAGATATTAGGAAGTATTTCTTCAGTCATAGAGTTGTAAGGCAGTGGAATAGCCTAGAAAATGACGTAGTGGAGGCAGGAACCATACACAGTTTTAAGACGAGGTTTGATAAAGCTCATGGAGCGGGGAGAGAGAGGGCCCAGTAGCAACCGGTGAAGAGGCGGGGCCAGGAGCTAAGACTCGACGCCTGCAACCACAAATAGGTGAGTACAAATAGGTGAGTACACACACACACGCACACACACACACACACACACACACATATATCACACACACACACACACACACACACACACACACACACAGCACACACACACACACACACACACACACACACACACACTCACACACACACACACACACACACACACACACACACACACACACACACACACACACACACACACACACACACACACACACACACAAACACACACACACACACACACAAACAAACACACACACACACACACACACACACAAACAAACACACACACACACACACACACACACACACACACACACACACACACACAGCACACACACAAACACACACACACACACACACACACTCACACACACACACACACACAGCACACACACACACACACACACACACACACACACACACACACACACACACACACATACACACACAAACACACACACACACACACACAAACAAACACACACACACACACACACACACAAACAACACACACACACACACACACACACACACACACACACACACACACACACACACACACACACACACACACACACACACACACACACACACACACACACACACACACACACACACACACTCAAACACTGGTGTTTTGTAGCAGTCTTTAACAGCCGCGTTAACTTCAAACATGGCGTTAAATACGTCTTTATTTCGGGCGAAAAAACTGCCATGTTAGGTTATTGTCTCCCTTGTGTTATTGTTGGGCGTTGTGGTCTGAGTCACTCCTGCCTTGCTTCCGGGAGGGCGGGGGAGAAGAGAGGGTGAGGAGGGCGGAGTGGGAAGGAGGTAAGGGTGGGATGGAAGGAGGGAGGGTGAGAAGGAAGGATGGAGGGAGGGAGGAGTTAGGGTGGAAAAAAGGAGGACTCAATTTTGGGTGTGCGTGTGTCTCTACTTTATTAGACAAAGTGGCAGGGAAGGAGAGAAGGGAGTGGAGTGACGGAGGTAATGGAGGGGAAGGAGTAGAGTGGGGGAGATAGTGAAGGGAAGAAGGGAGTGAAGGAGGGTGTGGATTAAAGAAGGGAGTGGAGTGAAGGAGGGAGTGGGGTGAAGGAGGGAGTGGGGTGAAGGAGGGAGTGGAGTGAAGGAGGATGTGGGTTGAAGGAGGGAGTGGAGTGAAGGAGGGTGTGGGTTGAAGAAGGGAGTGGAGTGAAGGAGAGAGTGGGGTGAAGGATGGAGTGGAGTGAAGGAGGAAGTGGAGTGAAGGAGGGAGTGGAGTGAAGGAGGGAGTGGGGTGAAGGAGGGAGTGGGTTGAAGAAGGGAGTGGAGTGAAGGAGGAAGTGGAGTGAAGGAGGGAGTGGAGTGAAGGAGGAAGTGGAGTGAAGGAGGGAGTGGAGTGAAGGAGGGAGTGGGGTGAAGGAGGGAGTGGAGTGAAGGAGGGAGTGGAGTGAAGGAGGAAGTGGAGTGAAGGAGGGAGTGGAGTGAAGAAGGGAGTGGAGTGAAGGAGGGAGTGGGGTGAAGGAGGGAGTGGAGTGAAGGAGGGAGTGGAGTGAAGGAGGAAGTGGAGTGAAGGAGGGAGTGGAGTGAAGAAGGGAGTGGAGTGAAGGAGGGAGTGGAGTGAAGGAGGGAGTGGAGTGAAGGAGGAAGTGGAGTGAAGGAGGAAGTGGAGTGAAGGAGGGAGTGGAGTGAAGAAGGGAGTGGAGTGAAGGAGGGAGTGGAGTGAAGGAGGAAGTGGAGTGAAGGAGGGAGTAGAGTGAAGGAGGGAGTGGAGTGAAGGAGGGAGTGGAGTGAAGGAGGAAGTGGAGTGAAGGAGGGAGTAGAGTGAAGGAGGGAGTGGAGTGAAGGAGGGAGTGGAGTGAAGAAGGGAGTGGAGTGAAGGAGGGAGTGGAGTGAAGGAGGGAGTGGAGTGAAGGAGGGAGTGGAGTGAAGGAGGGAGTGGAGTGAAGGAGGGAGTGGAGTGAAGGAGGGAGTGGAGTGAAGGAGGGAGTGGAGTGAAGAAGGATGTGGAAAAGATATTCAAGCTTCTCTGGCTGCTGTTATTTATCAAACGTTCATTTTACCACTTTCGTAAGTCAAAACAAATGTGTTAAATCTGAAGGAAGTAACCTGTAACTTTATGGCCAACAACCAAAGTGACCAGAGTTAGAATCCCGGATAGAGCAGAGCTAAGCTGTTCACCTAGAGGCAATTTGGCACCCACATTTCTCCTTCTCCTCCTTCTTCATTATTATTATTATTATTATTATTATTATTATTATTATTATTATTATTATTATTATTATTATTATTATTATTATTATTATTATTATTTTTATTATTGTGAAAATGTATTAAGTTCGTAGGATTCATAGATCACCTGGGAAAAGGGAGACAATCAGGTTTGATCTCAGGAACAGAGTGGAGAAGGGTTAGATCCAATCAGTCTGATCAAGACTGATTGGATCTATTCGCACGACATATATATGTTGTGCCGAGTTGGTAAAACTTTCGATTTGTTCTTAAATAGCATCGCTCTTCTTGGCGAATATGGCAAGAGAAAATTTGTGTATGCAATAATTTCCCAGAAATCATTCTGAACCTAACGAAAAAATATATTTCATTGTTTGTGCATTATTAAACTATTGTAAACTTATCTAAAATATATTTAATTGGGTTAGGCTGAATTAAATTGCACTTGTTATGATAAAATTAGGTAAGTTTTTGGTACAAAATTATTAATTTTTACATTAACATAAATGAAAAAATATATCTTTAAACGTATAAGAGAAAATTTTAGAAAGGAGTTAATTTTAAATGAGTTCTTGCTAAATGACACTTACACACACACACACACACACACACACACACACACACACACACACACACACACACACACACACACACACACACACACACACACACACACACGCACACACTGGTTGGGACTCGCAGGAATCAGGGATCAGATGACAATGGTACTGGTAGGGAGGAATGGATGGAGGAGCAGTGGAAAAGGATAGAGCAAGAATGGGAGAGAAAATTAGGAGAGCTTTCTGAAAAAATGGAGAAAGAACTCTCTGTGAAATGGGAAGAGAGGTTGGAGAAGGAGACGAAGAATTGGGAGGCCCAAGTCGAAACTGCAGTAGCCAGGGTAAAGGTCCTAGAATTTGAGGTAAACAGGCTGAAGCAAGTCTCAGGGGTAGTGACCAGAGAAGACACACCATACAAAGCTGAGAGGCTGAACAGGAAGGAAGGAGATATGAAATATGCTAAGGTCCTATCAGCCTGCAAAGAAGGGCCAGGGAGTGGAAGGGAAGAGCAGATGGGTGCAGATGGAGAGGGAGATAGGTCGAATGCTGAGGCACAACCATGCTACCAAGAGCCACTGGAAAAATCAAGGGAGAAAATGACCACATACAGACAGGAACCAGAGTCACAGAGGGAGAGGCAATGGGAGGAGGAAAGGGCAAAATCAGTGTTTATCCATGGGCTTCGGGAGAGAGAGGAAAGGACACACACTGAAAGACGGCAGGAAGAAAGAAAGGAGATTGAGAAAATCATCACGGAAATAGGGGGAGAAGACATGGACGAGATTGTAAATTTTCAGAGAATAGGGGGGTACTTGAAGGGGAGAAACCGACCGATCAAGCTGATTCTCAGGACAGAAACAGTGCGGAACAGGATCCTCCAAGAAAAACTACGGTTGAGAAGCTCGGAAGAGTACAAGAAGGTGTTCCTAGACAGAGACAGAACACAAAAAGAGAGACAGCAGCTGAGGGAGAGGACAAAAAAGCGAAAGGAGCTAGGAAAGGAGACAAGGATGGAACCAGCAGAGGTCAGTCAGAGCAGAACAGAGCAGCAAGAGCAAGCACACACACAACTATCCTCAGAACCCCACAACCTATCACACCATCCCAACACACAATACAATCCATACCCACAGCTTCCACCCAACCCCCAACCATAGAATCCCACAGTATGCTACCAGGTCTCCCACCCCCACAGGCCCCCCAAACCACAGTGTTGGAAAGGAAACTGAAGGTATGGTACACAAACGCTGATGGAATAACAAACAAGTGGGAGGAGTGGCACGAAAGAGTCAAAGAGGCATCACCAGACATCATAGCAATCACAGAAACCAAGCTTACAGGTATGATAACAGATGCCATCTTCCCAACGGGATACCAGATCCTGAGGAAAGACAGAAGGAACAGGGAGGGGGGGAGGAGTGGCATTGCTGATCAAACACCGATGGAATTTTGATGAGCTGGAGAGAGGAGACAGCGGAGAAGAAAGTGATTGCATAGCGGGAACGCTTCACTCTGGAGGTCCCAAGGTGATAATTGCAGTGATGTATAACCCACCACAGAATAGCAGGAGGCCAAGGCAAGAGTATGACGAGAGCAATAGAGCGATGGTTGACACACTGGCTGCAGTGGCCAGAAGAGCTCATACATGCAGGGCAAAGCTCCTGATCATGGGCGACTTTAACCACAAGGAGATCGAATGGGAGAACTTGGAGCCACATGGGGGCCAAGATACATGGAGGGCTAAGATGATGGAGGTGGTACTGGAAAACTTCATGTACCAACACGTAAGGGACACTACAAGAGAGAGAGGAGAGGATGAACCAGCAAGACTGGACTTAGTATTCACCTTGAGTAGTGCAGATATCGAGGACATCACATATGAAAGACCCCTTGGGGCCAGCGATCATGTGGTTTTGAGCTTCGAATACACAGTAGAGCTACAAGTGGAGGGGGAACCAGGAAGGCCAGGACGAATGAAACCAAACTACAGGAAAGGGGACTACACAGGAATGAGGAACTTCCTGAATGAGGTTCAGTGGGACAGAGAACTGGCAGGGAAACCAGTTAATGAGATGATGGAATATGTAGTCACAATGTGCAAGGAGGCTGAGGAGAGGTTTGTACCCAAGGGTAACAGGAATAATGAAAAAGCCAGGATGAGCCCATGGTTCACTCAAAGATGCAAGGAGGCAAAAACCAAGTGTGCTAGGGAATGGAAGAAATATAGAAGGCAAAGGACCCAGGAGAATAAGGAGAGCAGTCGTAGAGCCAGAAACGAATATGCACAGATAAGAAGGGAGGCCCAACGTCAATATGAAAACGACATAGCAGCAAAAGCCAAATCTGACCCGAAGCTGTTATACAGCCACATCAGGAGGAAAACAACCGTCAAGGACCAGGTAATCAGGCTAAGGAAGGAAGGAGGAGAGACAACAAGAAATGACAGTGAAGTATGTGAGGAACTCAACAAGAGATACAAAGAAGTGTTCACAGAGGAGACAGAAGGGGCTTCAGAAAGACGGAGAGGTGGGGTACACCACCATGTGCTGGACACAGTACACACAACCGAGGAAGAAGTGAAGAGGCTTCTGAGTGAGCTAGATACCTCAAAGGCAATGGGGCCAGATAACATCTCTCCATGGGTCCTGAGAGAGGGAGCAGAGGCGCTATGTGTACCCCTAACAACAATATTCAATACATCTATCGAAACAGGGAGATTGCCTGAGGCATGGAAGACAGCAAATGTGGTACCAATCTTTAAAAAAGGAGACAGACATGAAGCACTAAACTACAGACCAGTGTCACTGACATGTATAGCATGCAAAATCATGGAAAAAATTGTCAGGAGAAGAATGGTGGAACATCTAGAAAGGAATGATCTCATCACCAGCAGACTACATGGTTTCAGAGACGGGAAATCCTGTGTCACAAACCTACTGGAGTTCTATGACATGGTGACAGCAGTAAGACAAGAGAGAGAAGGGTGGGTGGATTGCATTTTCTTAGACTGCAAGAAGGCGTTTGACACAGTACCACACAAGAGATTAGTGCAAAAACTGGAGGACCAAGCAGGAATAACAGGGAAGGCACTGCAATGGATCAGGGAATACTTGTCAGGAAGACAGCAGCGAGTAATGGTACGAGGAGAGGTGTCAGAGTGGGCACCTGTGACCAGCGGGGTCCCGCAGGGGTCAGTCCTAGGACCAGTGCTGTTTCTGGTATTTGTGAACGACATGACGGTCGGAATAAACTCCGAGGTGTCACTGATTGCAGATGACGTGAAGTTGATGAGAAGAGTTCATTCGATCGAAGACCAGGCAGAAATACAAAGGGATCTGGACAGGCTGCAGACCTGGTCCAGCAACTGGCTCCTGGAGTTCAATCCCACCAAGTGCAAAGTCATGAGGATTGGGGAAGGGCAAAGAAGACCGCAGATGGAGTACAGTCTAGGGGGTCAGAGACTACAAACATCACTCAAGGAAAAAGATCTTGGGGTGAGTATAACACCAGGCACATCTCCTGAAGCGCACATCAACCAAATAACTGCTGCAGCATATGGGCGCCTGGCAAACCTCAGAACAGCATTCCGACATCTTAATAAGGAATCGTTCAGGACCCTGTACACCGTGTACGTTAGGCCCATATTGGAGTATGCGGCACCAGTTTGGAACCCACACCTAGCCAAGCATGTAAAGAAACTAGAGAAAGTGCAAAGGTTTGCAACAAGACTAGTCCCAGAGCTAGGAGGTATGTCCTATGAGGAGAGGTTAAGGGAAATCAACCTGACGACACTGGAGGACAGGAGAGATAGGGGGGACATGATAACGACTTACAAAATACTGAGAGGAATTGACAAGGTGGACAAAGACAGGATGTTCCAGAGACTGGACACAGTAACAAGGGGACACAGTTGGAAGTTGAAGACACAGATGAATCAAAGGGATGTTAGGAAGTATTTCTTCAGCCACAGAGTAGTCAGGAAGTGGAATAGTTTGGGAAGCGATGTAGTGGAGTCAGGATCCATACATAGCTTTAAGCAGAGGTACGATAAAGCTCATGGTTCAGGGAGAGTGACCTAGTAGCGACCAGTGAAGAGGCGGGGCCAGGAGCTTGGACTCGACCCCTGCAACCTCAACTAGGTGAGTACAACTAGGTGAGTACACACACATACACACACACACACACACACACACACACACACACACACACACACACACAGGATCTGAGTCTCGACCCCTGCAACCACAATTAGGTGAGTAAACACACACACACACACACACACACACACACACACAAGCACAAGGGAAATCGACTTAACGACACTGGAGGACAAGAGGGTCAGGGGAGACATGATAACGACATATAAAATACTGAAAGGACAAAGATAGGATGTTCCAGAGATGAGATACAGAAACAAGGGGTCACAATTGGAAGTTGAAGACTCCTGTGAGTCAAGGGGATGTTAGGAAGTATTTCTTCAGTAATAGAGTTGTCAGGAAGTGGAATAGCCTAGCAAGTGACGTATTGGAGGCAGGAACCATACATAGCTTTAAGACGAGATATGATAAGGCTCATGGAGCAGGGAAAGAGAGGACCTAGTAGCAAGTAGCAATCGGTGAAGAGGCGGGGCCAAGAGCTATGATTCGACTTCTGGAACCGCAAATAGGTGAACACAAATAGGTGAGAACACGCACACACACACACACACACACACGCACACACATATATATATATATATATATATATATATATATATATATATATATATATATATATATATATATATTATATATATATATATATATATATTATATATATATATATATATATATATATATATATATATATATATATATATATATATATATATATATATATATATATATATATATATATATAATGAGGGTGCACATGGCTTCCCACAAAGTACACGTTGGTTTGTCTCTGTATAGTCGCTGAGACAATTAAATGTTTCCAGCAAGACAGTTACTCTCGGAAATAAATACATCACCATGAATTTCACTCATTCTCTGTCCCAACACGTTGTCATAGTGGTTCACGGGGTGTGGGACAACTGTGTTATCTCTCTCTCTCTCTCTCTCTCTCTCGTTATCATTTCTATGAATCAGAAATTTCTACATAAATACCATCTGTAATATCTCCTCTTTTATTAATGTTCGCATTTCCTCTTTTGTAAGCATTTGTTGTCACCTCTTTTATTTGTTATCACTGTTATTTTACCCCATTCGATATTCACTGCTGATTTTCCTCTCTCTAGCATTCTTCTTGTTATAATCTTTCTTACTTTCTTCCTCTATTTGCTCTTTCACTCAAGTGGACATTTATTTGCACTTTCTGCTCGAGTTCTGGGATAGTTCTACTGCTCCCTTAAAATACTTTCCTTCTGGGAATTCATCACTTCAAGCGAGGCGCCTTGATGCTACTGATGGGACTCTGTGTCCAAGGGGCTGAAACTAACCTCTCATTCCTAGGATGAAACCTGATTGCTTCCCATTCCCAAGGCGCTCTATAATCCATCCGGGCTTACAGCTTCTATCTGAATATAACAATGACATTGCTGATTATTCACTAGTCAGGTATAAAAACAAAGATTAGGTAAGATTCGACAAGAAGCTGAAGAGGTGTTTCCTGATGCGGGTCATGCGATCAACACCTTCCAGAGTCTCGATCCGTGAGATCTTCAACGTCACGTACCATGCATAAATGCAACACCATTTTTATAAAAGCCTAAGACCTAAACAAAATGCAGATGGACAAATAATATCGAGCAACCTTTTGACGAGGAAAACACAGAGGCAGAATAAATAAAATATTCTTAATTACACTTAAATCATTCTGGAGAGAATGAATGTGTAACAAGCAGTGCACACCGGAACAAACACGGTCCAATACACTGAGAACCCGATAAAGAAGATGCAATTAGGAGCGTCAGCTGAGCAAACAACCAGACGCAGCGTTCCCTGGAAACATTTATCCTGCCTCAATTACATCTCTTAATGCGGAGAACAACACGAATGCTTGATTAAATTCTCCTG